>NW_016107339.1:682058-758880 GCF_001604975.1 Cebus imitator | reverse complement strand
CTGGAATTACAGGCATGAGCCACCACGCCCAGCAGGAGAGTTTCTCAGCTGTGAACACGTTCATTAATGGGAATGCTCAGTTTGTGCTGATACTCCCGACACCAACGACTAAAGAGAAAACGATTCCAAGGGAATCCGGTCATCGTTAACCAAGCTAGAGGAGAGACACAGAAGGGCGAATGGAGGTAGATTCTCATTAGGAAGGAAATTCTCCATAGTGGGGGAAATTCTCATTAACATGAAAATGTCTTTTCCAAGGTCTCTGACTCTTTTCAGCTGCTGGGTTGAGCTGGAGAATTGGGCCAAAGTGCTCCTGCATCTTCTCTCCAAACGTAAACTTCCGCTCTGCAGCTTCCTTTCTTCTTCTGAGATATGGCTCAACAAATGCACACAACATTTGTGCTCATAAACCCAATGCAGAGCTTTTGGAATGTCAGGCCATTATATCCACGTCACTCCTTAATTTTCATGGTTGGCCAAACAGACAAACCAAGTTAAGGCCATTTGAAGACAAATAAATTGATCCATTGGATTTATATATCCTGGAGGTGCTGCCAGAGAATGTCCAGGCCAGAGAGAAAGCAATTGTTAAGTGCTCAGTGGAGAAAAACAACCAATCTTTTATACTATGTAATAATCATTTCCCAGTGATGAAGACAATGATAAAATGGATCCTTTAAAAAAAAAAAAAAGCAGCCAGCAGTCAATGAAATAAAGTGTGAAAAGGAGAAACTTCCTATATTCTTTCATGGAGCTTTTTTCTCTCCTAATACCAGGAGCACAAACACAAAAGGGCCAGCTTCATGAAATACATAAGCTCTTTAAGTTCACTTGGAGATGAACTGTGATGGCCAAAATTCTCTATTCCCTCTGACATTGACATTCATCGTTCATCCACAGCATAGACTTGGTCAAATCGCCACTGCTGGCGGGCTTTCCCATCACACTGACGCAAGTACAAGTCTTTATTGTTTTCTTGCACCACAGCTTCCATGCATTTCCCAGAAAGAATGTGGACAATCATCCCATTCTAAAAAGACAAAAGAAAAAAGAAAAGAAAGCCAATCCCCCACAATCAGTCAATAAAGAGAATATTTTTAAGATTTGCGCTAATCATTAAGAGAATAACAGGTAGTGTGAACTGGCCTGGAAAGGAATTGTGATATTTTGATTAACATAAAATATGATTTAGGTAGTCCTAAAATTTGGATGTCACTCAAAATCTTAGGGGTAACTAATTCAATTATCTTTATTGTAGTTGTGTAGTTGTGCCATTTCTTAGAAAGTTCTGGTTAGTATAATTCCCAGAGCACGTTGGGTCTTTACACTGCATTTGTGACATTCATTGTTATCACTGTACTTGTAAATCTGCTTTCTAAACTATTTAATTCACTTTACCTCCTGTTAATCCTGCAATTGGGCATGGTTGTTACCAGGCTGTAGTAGTGAGCAAGACATCTAGGATATATTGAAGACCTAAACCGGTCATGTTCAGAAGGCTATGGCTATTCCCTGCTCAAAATCACCAGATTTAACATTGAATCCAATCTTCTCCTTTTCAAGAAAAATTTAATTTCTTTATGAAAAGTTAAATAACCTTAACCAGCAATTCTGAAAATGCCTATTTATTTATTCATCATTCATTTATTAATTTTTGAGATTGGTATGGTTTGGCTCTGTGTCTCTACCCAAATCTCATGTTGAATTGTAATTCCCAGCGTTGGAGGAGGGGCCTGGCGGGAGGTGATTGAATCATGAAGGCAGACATCCCCCTGGCTGTTCTTATCATAGAGTTCTCACAAGATCTGGTTGTTTGAAAGTGTGTAGCACCTCCTCCTTCATTCTCTCTCCCCTGCTCCGCCATGTGAAAATGGGGCTTTCTTCCTCTTCCCCTTCTGCCATGATTGTAAGTTTCCTGAGGCCTACCCAGCCATGCTTCCTGTACAGCTTGCAGAACTGTGAGTCAATTAAACCTCTTTTCTTCATAAATTACTCAGTCTCAGGTATATCTTTATAGCAGTATGAGAACAGACTAATATAGAGATCATAATATTACCCCTTTAAAGTACACAAGTATTCACAAAGCTGTGCAATCTTTGCTATCTAATTGCAGAATATCTGCATCACTGTAAAAGGAAACCCTCCACCCATCAGCAGTCACTCCCATTCCTCCATCCTCCCAGTGACTAATCACTACTCTACTTTCTGTATTTATGGATTTTCCTATTTTGGACATTTCATATAAATGAAACTATGTAAATGTGGCCTTTTGTAATTGGCTTCTTTCACTTTGTGTAATTTTTTCCCCCAAGACAGGGTTTTGCTCTGTCTCCCGGGCTGGAGTGCAGTGGCACAATCTCAGCTCACAGCAACCTCCATCTCCCCGGTTCAAGTGATTCTCCTGCCTCAGCCTCCCGAGTAGCTGGGATTACAGGAACATGCCACCACGCCCACTTTTTTGTATTTTTAGTAGAGATGGGTTTTCACCATGTTGGCCAGACTGGTCTCAAACTCCTGACCTCAAGTGATCCACCCATATCTGCCTCCCAAAGTGTTGGGCACTATGTGTAATATTTTTAAGGTTCATCCACATTGTACCACACACATTTCTTTTTCTTTCTTTCTCTATTTATTTTTATTTTTTATTTTTTTGAGACAAAGTCTTGCTCTGTTGCCCAGGTTGGAGTGCAGTGGGCAATAGATCTCTACTCACTACAACCTTCACCTCCCAGGTTCAAGTGATTCTCCTGCCTCACCCTCCCGAGTAGCTGGGACTACAGGTGCATGCCACCATGCCTGGCTAGTTTTTGTATTTTTAGTAGACATGGTGTTTCACCATATTGGCCAGGCTGGTCTCGAACTCCTAACCTCGTGATCTACCCACCTCCGCCTCCCAAAGTGTTGGGATTACAAGCATGAGCCACTACACCCAGATTTAAAAAAAAAAATTGTGATAAAAACACATGTCAAAACTTTTACCATCTTAGGCATTTTTAAGTATAAAGTTCAGTAGTTGATACAGTTTGGATTTTAGTCCCCACCTAAATCTCCCGTTGGATTGTAATCACCAGTGCTGGGGGTAGGGCTGGTGGGGGATGTTTGATCATGGGGACAGATTCCTCACGGCTTGGTGCTTTGTGATGGTGAGTTCTTAGGATCTGGTCATTTAAAAGCATGCGGCACCCCCTCCCCCACTCTCTTCCTCTTGTTCCTGCTTTTACCGTGTGATATGCCTGCTCCCACTTCATCTTCTGCCGTGAGTAAAAGCGCTCTGAGACCTCCCCAGAAGCAGAAGCCACTATGCTTCCTGTACAGTCTGTAGAACCATGAGCCGAGCCAATTAAACCTCTTTGCATATAAATTACCCAGTTTCAAGTATTTCTTTATAGCAATCCAAGAATGACCTAATAGGCCTGGTAAGGTGGCTCACACTTGTAATCCCAGCACTTTGGGAGGCCAAGGCAGGTGGCTCACCTGAGATCAGGAGTTCCAGACCAGACTGGCCAACATGGTGAAATCCCATCTCTACTAAAAATACAAAATTAGCTGGGCATAATGGCCGGTGCCTCTAATCTCAGCTACTCAGGAGGCTAAGGCAGGGGAATCGCTTGAACCCAGGAGGCAGAGGTTGCAGTGAGCCAAGATTGTACCAATGAACTCCAGCCTGGGCAACAAGAGCAAAACTCCATTAAAAAAAAAAAAAAGAATGTTAATCTAGTGTTAAATATATTTACATTGTTATGAAACAGATACCCAGACTTTTTCATCTTGTAAAACTGAAACTCTACACTCATTAATAAACAAATTCCCTCTTTCTCCTCCCCTGCCTGCCCCTAGTAACCAGTATTTTAGTTTCTGTTTCTATTAATTTGACTATTTTAGATATCTCATATTAGTGGAATTATACAGTGTTTGTCCTTTTGTGACTGGCTTATTTCACCAGCTTAATGTCCTCAAGATATGCCCATGTTGTAGCAGGTGATGGGATTTTCTTCCTTTTTCAGGCTGAATAATATGTCTATAATACCACATCTTGTTATCTCTTCATCTATGATGGACATCTGCGTTGCTTTTACTTCTTGGCTCTTGTAAACAGTGCCACCATGAATAGTACCTCATTCCTTTTTCTGGCTGAATGATAGTAACTTTTAAAAGTATTATTTATTAATGCCTGAAATAAGCTGGGTGTATCTTACCCCCCAATCTTTTACTTATTATTTTTAAATGCTGTTTCTAAAGCATGTCTTATTAATAGGACTTGCTTAGAAAAATCCTTTAAGATAATATACAAAGGACCTTAACTTGGCTTATAAGACTTCTTTGAGACCAGGCACCGTGGCTCACGCCTGCAATCCCAGCACTTTGGGAGGCCGAGGCAGGTGGGTCACCTGAGCTCAGGAGTTCAAGACCAATGTGGCCAACATGGTAAAACCCTGTCTCTACAAAAAATACAAAAATTAGCCAGGCACAGTGGCTCACACCTGCAATCCCAGCTACTCAGGAGGCTGAGGCATAAGAATTGCTTGAACCCAGGAGGCGGAGGTTGCAGTGAGCTGAGATTGCACCACAGCACTCCAGCCTGGCTAACAGAGTGACACTCTGTCTCAAAAAAAAAAAGACTTCTTTGAGCACGTGTGGGTCCCTTGAGTCCTGTCTTCAGCTGATCACCAAAGCCCCAAGTGTTTTGTTCTCAAGTGCTTATTGTGAGCTTAGCTTCAGTTTTCTGTTGGATGATTTTCTTCTTTCACAGCCTGCTTTAAGAGTACCAATGCAAAGGATTCCGCTTAGTCATTTTATCCTTTTTATTCCCAGGTGGAAGCTGAAGAAAAGACTCTTTTAAAATATGTGTATTTATTTGTTTGTATGTTAATACCCCAGCTCATTTCAGGAAGAATTTGAAGTGGAGAAAAAGCTGTGTGTGGACACAGTGTTGATAGTGTCATCTACCCATCCCGGTTCTGTATATGGGACCTGTTCCCTCTCCCTAAGCACTGACATTGTTTCTATTTCCTCCCTAACTTCTAGAAAGGATCTATAGTTTCTTTCCGCCAGGGTAATAGGGGTCAAAATTTTACTAAAATGATTAAATGCTGACAGTGGAATTTGCATTAAAAGGAAGAAAGTGATATCTATATATCTATATATTTACATCTACATCTACATCTGAAGTTTCTTGATGGGGGGAGGAACTTTGAATTGCTCCTAAACCACACCCCCAAGGTGGCTGAACGCTTCTGTAACATGCCTCACCATCCCACCTGTGAACTGAGCTAATGAACTTCAAAAAGAGGTGGATCCCTCTCTCTGCAATGACCAGTGTCAGAGCTACACAGAGACATGTAGCTCACAAATCGTTACATTTGAAGATGCCAATGGCCCAACTTTTCTGCTGGGTTGGTTGCCTTTTCCTCCCCCTGAGGACTTACTGCCCATCCACTAAGTTCAAAAGCAGAGGCAGAGGTCTGTAACACCTGACCTCTTGGAAGAGGCCAGGATGCAGTGCCAACCAGCAGTTCCTTCCGACCAGCAGCACCACCAGGCTCTTCCTGAACAGATTACTCACCTCCTGGAAGTCCCAGTGCTGCTGGTGGATGGTCAGGCCTTCCTCCGTGCAGTTCTGAAGAATTACCTGCTCCTGCCTGACAGCGAAGCACAGGTGCTGTGGGCTGCCAAAGTGGATCTCCTTCCTGCTGGTGTGCTGCAGGTACTGACAGAAGCAATGGTTGTTAGCGCAGCTAGAAAGAGATCTCTCCAACGCTGTTGAGTAGAGAAGGATCCACAACAGAGCTGAGGTCTAGGGGCAATCTTCAGATTCTGTTGAGGTCAGCAAGACCGTATCTCATGGTGACGTCCAAAAACATGCTGCTAGACTAGTCCTGGCCTCTGAAGTCCCCACATTCCGGCTGTTCTCACATTTATATTTACATATTCTGTCATGCTCCTCTGTTATTCTATGTACTGTATCATAGGCGAGGCCATAAAAAGTGCTCTGTGTTTTGTTGGTATACTGTTGAGAGCACAGATGAGGAAGCCCAGGCGTCTTTCTGGAGAGCCCTGGCCCGCTCCTGGAACTAAGTTTCCTGCCGTTTGTTGTATTGGCTGGCCCTTGCTCATGGGTATTGTTTCCTCCAGCGTTTTGCAGTGTTGCATTGTGCAACCTCTGAGAGGGGCTTTATCTGTGAGGGCCTGTGAGGATTAATTGGAAGCCGTGTCCTTGCGGGACTATTTTCTGTTTGTTTCTGTCAATGCAGCCTGAACTCATATTTATGTTAATTTTGTGGCTTACAGATAGGATCAGCTTCATGGGTATGTGACCTGTGTGGTCACATGGGGCCTCATGCTTAGACGGGTTTAATACTCTTGGACTCTTGGTTTAATAAACTTGGTTTAATGTTCTGCTGTCGCTGTCTTGAAATTCTTAATAATTGTCAAATTCAAGACTACACTGTCACCTTGCACTGGGCCCTGCAATTAGATAGCCTGTCCTGCTTGAGGATTCCCGAACTACACAATTAGCACACATGTGAACCTAAGCCCATATTAGATGCACGCTTATGGTTAAAAATTCTCAGGGGAGAGTAATTTGTTTCCTACCCAAAGCCCCTGTAGGAACAAGCTTCTTGCCATTTTCCAATGGCAGGGGGTGGGTATTTCTAGTCAAACTTTTCAAGGACAGGTTACCCTTTGAAGGTCAAAGCTGGCTTGCTATGGGAGTTTCATTTCCGACTTCTCATCTCTCATGGGCTGAAGCCGGGTTCTCGTCACCTATCCTTGCATGGAGCCAACACCCGTAGATTCCTGGGGTTGACAGTAACTATCCCCTCACACATGGTAGGGCAGCTTTGCCCATGCCCGATTCCTCTACTTTCAGTTACCTCTTGTTATCCGACCCTTAGGATAAACTCATTTATTCATGAAAAAGGGTGTGTTATATTTTTTTATCCAGCATATCTTATCTAGGTGTTTATGGGGAAGGGCTTTCAACTTACCTAATTTACAATATTGCAGGATCCTAAAGTTCTTACTATTAAAAAAGAAAGGAACAAAAAAGCTAATATTCATTTTGCATGAAGGAAGCTGTATTGTTGTTTTGTTTCTTTATTTTTTAATTCTTCTTTTTCAAACTCGGAATAATCTCTGTAAAGGCTACATTATTCTTAATTGCAGACGAGGAAACCAAGATTTAAAGCCCGCCAAGATCACACAGCTAGAAAACAAAGGAGCTCAGATTCACACCGAGCTATGTCTGACTGCAAAGCTTGATCAGTTTTCACCCTACCATGTGGCTTCCTCACCCAGCACTTGATGTTTATGTCTGCCTCCCTTGTGCCAGGTGTGAATGCCTATCGGTATGTCCTAGGAGACTGGCAAAGGGCAGAGCCAGAGGAGGCCAGATGGATCCTGAGCATCACCCTCCCACATGTCCTATAAGCCCAGAGCCTGTCCCCAGGACCCCAGGGCCTGCACTGCCAAGCCCAGCGTCATCCAGCCCCACACCACAGACCCTCAGAGAGATGCTGTCTTTTGCCCCCAGGATCTTTGATTCTTCCAGTGAATATCTCCAGGAAATTATACTTTGATGTTTGTTTTTATTAGGGGCCTTTGGGATGTGATAACTGAACAATCCCCATCACAACCTGAAACAGGCTAGGTTTTCTAGGTTGTCATCTAGTTGTGAAAAGAAGTGGACCTACCTGCCCTCAGCTAGCATCAGTGGAAGATTTCTACCACTTGGGCAGTTTTTCTATGACGGAAATTTTGAAGAGAAGAATTACTCCTAAGATATAAGGAGGCCTTCCTAATGACCAAATGGTGCTGGAGGCTGGAATGACCCTGTTGCATCTAGATCCTGATTTGATTACCTTCTTCCTCAGTCCTCGGACAATTGAAACCTGCCTGAACCCCGGATGCTTCTGAGTTTGCAACCCCTGGGCTCGTGACTCTAAGTCTCAGTTTTCTCATCTGTCAAATGAAAAGTTTGGCCAAACAGCCTCTCCATTTCCCTTCAACTAAGATGCTTTTATTTTCTGACGAAGGCCCGTGTCTGTGCTTACAGATGGAGGTGAGGTGAGCAAAGCTGTGATGGGTCATTACAGTGGGGGACCATGGCAGTCAAGGGACATGGGACCACAGAAAGAAGACACCTCAAAGGGAATTACAGAGCATCCCAGAAAAACATCACCCACTTGCAAGTCTTCTTGAGCTATCATCCATCCTGAGAAATCTGACTACCCACCTGTTGCTGCCGACTGTCATTGCAAGGAGCCAACATCATGGGACAGCCCAGGATGTCCCCTTCTGCCTGGCAGTCTGCACAGAACCCAAGTCCAGTGTTGTGGAGCTGAAAGTGGACACCCACACAGAAGTGAATTCCAAATCCCACTGTAAAGATACCCTGGTCAGACACCATTCCTTTCCTGTATTCTCTGGAGTACAGCCCAAGGTGCATTGTTCAGGCCACAACAATGGGTGGGTCAAACTGAAGCTACTGACTCTAAGGGACAGGCCTCCTGAAGGAGGGGCTTTGGAGTGGGTTATGGGATAAAACCCAGCTACCGTCCTCAGACTGTCATAAAGGCAGGGGATGGGCCCAAGGCCTCTGAGGCTCTGCTAAGCTGTGAGTGGTTGGCCAGGGACATGGAACAGCTGAACATCTACTTCTTGTCTTGGGAAGCTTCCCTCTCCCTTCCCCGCTCCTCATCTTCCCTGGGTCATGTCTTGCCTTTCCAGAGAATCTGGGCCTGGGTTCAGATGGGTACAGCTCAGGGTAGATGTTAGCCAGAAACCAGTGGAATGTCCGACAACCCAGTCTCCTTTGCAGCTGCAAGCGTTCCATGCAGTCTGGTTTCTCAGCCTGGGGAGGAGAAAGACACAGCAGGAGGATGAAAGCTTGTCTTGCCCAGAATTCTCATGGTTGGGGATGGGGTGGCTGGGAAGAAGCTGAAGGATCAGGACAGAAGGAAGAGGCCAAGACCACAGTTCTCCAGGGCTGCAGTGGGGAGGGTCATGTGTTGGGAGAAGAAGGTTTGGAAGGGACAGAATAGCATAGATCTTCCCTAAGAGAGTTGTGGAACCAGTAAGACTGTAAGTGATACCAGCCTCTTCCCACAACCCCTCGAATCCCCAGGCTATAAAGGCTATCATAGGCCAGGTGTGGTGGCTCATGCCTCCAGCACTTTGGAAGGCCAAGGCGGGTGGATCACTTGAGGTCAGGAGTTCAAGACCAGCCCAACATGGTGAAACCCCATCTCTACTAAAAATACAAAAAATTAACCATGCGTGATGGTGTGTGCCGTAATCCCAGCTACTTGGGAGGCTGAGACAGGAGAATCGCTTGAACCCAGGAGGCAGAGGCTGCAGTAAGCTGAGATTACACCACTGCACTCCAGTCTGGGCGACAGAGCAAGACTCCGTCTCAACAACAAAAAAGAGACTATGATATCTTTGCTTTAATGACTTTTCTGCAGAAGCTGGCAAAATTGTGGGGCTTTGCACCTAGGTTGGTGTAAGGAGAAACTACGATGGGCTTCATGGAGGCAGGAACTGACCCATAGGCAATTGAGATGAAGTTGGTTAGGAGATCATGGGCTAGGGGTTGGGGCAAGGCAAGTTTATCTTTCTTCACCTCTGGGTACCGTTAATGAATCATTCTTTTGGACTACACTATCCCCTCTTTTTGAGATTCTCCTTTATGATACAATTGTCCTAGGATGAAGATCAAGGCAAATCCCTAACGCTAGGACACATTAATGTTTTTGGCTCTATTGATGATACAAAGAACCGTACCCGAAAGTTTAGTACCAAATCTTGGATACTTTTAGGGAAGAGAGCAGTGACAAGGGTGGGTTGGAAAGAACACAGACAAAAACAGAGAGAACCCTTTCCTGGCATGAGGCGAGGAAGCAAGCTGGCTGTGTCAGAGTTCCCACTGATGGAACTCCGTTAGATTGATCCTCTAATCTGACAATAACACACAGGGTTCACCAGGCTGTGTGAAGTACGCTTGGTTTGGTTCTGCTTTCTCTCCCTTTTAGTCCTCAGCTGGAGATGCGGTAAGTCTGCCGTACTGAAATTCTCTCTAGATACTTCTCAAAGTATGATTCCCTGAGCATCTGCCTGACAAATGCCCATGGAGCTTGTTTAAAATGTAGATTCCTGGGCTCCGCCCCCAGAGACTATATATATATTGTATATATTCACAGCACTTCTAATTGCACCAACAAATGTGGGAAGGAGGCTGGAGTTCTGTAAATAATTTGCATGCTGTTGCATTAGGCTGGCCACAGCCAACATGCCGTGTCCTAATGAGCCTGTCTGGTGGAAAGTTAGTCTGGTGCATCAAAAATTATGCAATATTTAACACTTCCTTAATAGTTCTTTATAAACGCAGTCCGTGCCAATGTTAAGAAAATGGCCTCTGAAAGCAAAGCTAATACTAAATTGACATCCCAAGAGAGAAAAATAGATGCTTTGGCCAAAAGGAACCCAAGAGATTAAAAAACTGGAGAAGCTCTGTGGACCTCTACAGAACTCTGTAGAAGGCCACTTGCGCCCCAGTGCCAACTGAATAAAGTCTAAACTCTTTAGCCTGACCCTCAGCTGCTCCAGAGTCTTCCCCCAACCCCTCCTCTGGATGTCTGAGCTGAACCCATTCAGCCACTCTTCAGATGTGACCTCCCCTGAAAAGATGTCTGTCATGAGCCTGTCTAGGATGAATCACTCTCACCTTTGCAAACATTATCTCTTCCAGAGGAGCTCCTTCCCCACCAGGAACCTGATAAGCTTTGGGTATGGTTCTGTGTCCCCTGCAGGACCCACCCAGGGCCTGGCACAGAGCAGGCGCTTGGTTGACCTTTGTTGACCATTAGTAGCCATGAAGATAATGATGGCATGAATAGTAAACACACAAGCAGGGCTTACTCAGTGCCAGGCACTCTTCCAAGTGCTGTGGATTTATTAACATATTTGTTCATCCTAACAACAGAAGGAAGGCTTAACAAAAGAGGAAGCAGGAACACTGAGTGTTGAAGTAACTATCTAGATCATATAAGCAATACTTAAACCCAGACCATCTTGTTCTTGGAGTCCATGGGCTTAACCATCAGACAATATAGCTTCTAGATTGGTGTCTAGAATTGGACACATGCTTCCACTTCCCACAGAGGGAGACGGAGAAGGAGACTAAAGAAGAACAAAGATGCTAGCTAGTCACTGAGCTGGGTCTTTGTGAGAGTTTTCCTTTCAATCCCAGTGGCTTCCTGGAGGAACGAAGGAGGCTGCTGTCAGTAGCATTTCTTCTGTACCAGGAAAGGAGCCAGTGCCTCTCCATGTAATAGTGTGACTAATCGACAGGGTCCAAGAGAGACTCTAGCCTGCCTAGACCTTGGGAATTACTGTTGAGCCCAGGGACTCTGAGTGCTATTAACACTTTCTCCAGCTAAAGAAACAAAGAACCTTGAAATTCAAGGAGCCCCAACACACCTCAGACCCTAGAGGCTATTCCCACTTAGGGAAGGGGTTGGATGTAGAATAGGGAGGAAGCAGAGCCCTGAGGACCAGGGCAGAAGGGGAGGCGCTGGGGCTGCTCTGCGGGGCTTCTCTGTCAGGCTGGCCCTGCACTCAGGCATGTCTTTCCACTTAAAGGGCCTAGACTTCATCTGCGGCACACAAACTCACACCTAGCTCACACCGAACTCACACCTAGCTCACACCTAACACACCTAACTCACACCTAGCTCACACTGAACTCACACCTAGCTCACACCTAACTCACACCTAGCTCACACTGAACTCACACCTAGCTCACACCGAACTCACACCTAGCTCACACCTAACTCACACCGAACTCACACCTAGCTCACACCTAACTCACACCTAACTCACACCCCAGAAGTGTAGGCTGCTGAGGGGCTTGAGGGAGCTGCTCCAGGGCTGTTGTGGGTCCTGGGAATCTTGTCTTCAGAGCCCCCACTTTCAGTACGGCAAGCATTAATGTGAATCCACTTCCCACATTCAACAACATTTATGGGTCACTCCGGAAGGACTGGGCTGAGCAGCAGCTGACTGACTGATAATGTGCTATTCATGGACATTCAGTTAAATGTTGAAAATTTTTATTTTTCTATGGCTTTTTGGGGCTCTATTTTTATATTTCATATTTGTTTCATGTCATAGACCATTTCATAGCCTTAAGCCCTTTGCTCAGAACAAACAGAGGCCTGGCCTTGGAGACCTATCTCATCACTTTTCTGTGTCAACCCCTCCCCTGGCCCCAGGTGAGGGATCACATCCCATAGATGTCATCCCATAGATGTTAGGGAGCTTCAGCCAAGGCCAGCTGTGATGTCCCATGGAGAAGACAGAGAGACAAAGGACAGCCTCACCAGGTGGAGAAGCCACTTGAGACAGTGCAGCTTGTGGGAAGCTCAAGTCAGAATCTTCTGTTTTCCCCTTCAGGCAAGGGAGAGGAGGGAGCCCTCCCTGGCCCACCTCCTGCTGGTGGCCCTGTGCTGGACACAGAAACCCCCACCTGGCTCTCTCCTTACCTTGCTCAAGGAGAAGGCCTCTGGGCTGTGTCTGTAGAAGGTTTCTTTGAATGACCCCAACCAGGTCTCAGCAATGCGAACCTTGTTCCTCAGGGTGGCCTCCTGGTCGAGTGGGGAGTGGGCATCCTGATTTCGGTAGATGTGCCCCACCCGAGAGCAGGGAAGGATTTCAACGGAGCCACCACAGAGCCAGGCCTGCCATGAAAGGAGAAGATAAACACTTCGGCATTCCACCTTTAAGAACAGTGGGAAATAAGGAGCCTTGTCTATGAGGGACTGGGAAAATGCACAGGAAGTCGTGAGCACACATGGTGAAGATGATTATGGTCCTCAGGGTGGAGTAGAGTTTTCCGATTTGGAAGTGACGAGGTGGAGAGAATAGAGGCAGTTGTCCCGAAATGGGGACAAGGGGACCATTCCCATGCAACTATCTGAATATGCTGCCCTTCAAACACATGCAGATCCAGCGCTTAGAGAGATGTAGCATGTTAACAGACACCCCAACTCCCCAAAGGACACTTTGGGGAAAAAGAGGTCCCCAATTGTCCGGGAATGTTTAAAAGCTTATGAAGTGTCCTACAAAGGCACCAGAAGCTGTTTGTGGTAGAGACATAGCAAGCTTTCCTGAGACATAGTCTTTACTGTTTTAAGAAAGTTCCCTCTGCTCTCCCACTCCCAAATGGCTGGAGTTCATTTGGCAGGAAGCCTTTCATTCCACATTTGGGGATAAAGGTTAAAGCGAAAACGGTCCTAAGATAAGCAACATCTGAATGGAAACATCAAAACCGGAGTTCCCAAACTGTGTGCCAAGGTGTCCCAGGGTGCCCCAGCAAATTCCTAGGGTCTGGTGTTCAATTTTTGAGAGAAACGTGGTGACATCTGTTGGACTTAAATAGAAGCTTGAGTGATCCACACTTTCAGCATTAGATCTCCGCACTTTTGATGATGAATATTTTGGGGGGTTGGGTTTTTGGAGGGTACTGTGATTAGAAAGCAAATATCATGCTAGAAACCAATGTGGAACAGGAAGTGAGGGCGATTCCAAAGTTCAAGAAGTTGTGTGGTGCCCAACAGGTGCTAAGTTCTTACTACAAGTATTAAAGTGCTTGGGCCAAACTACTCAATACACAGAACTCTGGGTATGTGTTTTGGTCTATGGGTGCTGTGAAAAAATTACTAACAGTGCTATGAATAGAGAATGTATGGGAGCCTCTGGAATCTCTGCACAGCGTTACAATAACTGAGAGTATCCCCATTCTTGGAAGCAGGTTTTGAGGGTCAATTTCATGAGGGCGCTGAGAGTGAAACCAAGCTTCAGCACAAGAGAGATGGGAAACTGTGAGAAATGGGAGGTTCCACGCACAACACGGGAATGACTTTATAATTTTCCCACAGCCTCATGCCTTCCCAGTGACCTTTCTAATGCCTGCCTCCGAGATGTGACCATACATACGACTTCAGAGATCCCGCCTGTGTCCTCCCTTGGTCCAGGACATACCTTGAAAGACAGTTCGAGGTTTTCACCACCCCGCAGCGACATGAGAGGGTCATACGCTCCAGTGTTTTGGAAGTAATGTCTGTCGATGGCCACCACCTCTCCAGGCACCACAGGGCTCCTGGACACAGAAGACGGCAGAACACTGCAGTTCAGAAGCCAGAGGACAGCAGGCAAGGCTGGGGGCGGGGGCTTCCTAGGTAGGATCTCCAGGGGCCGAGAGAACAGGCTTTGGGCTCAGGTAGAAAGCAATGTTTTTAATTGCAAGACTGGAGCAGAGCCATGATGTGAGAGATCCCAGTATTTGATGAAAAGAGAGCTAAGCTTGCCTGGGCCTTTTACACTCTGTCCTCAGGTACTGCTCCTAGAGAGGGCCCAGGGACCACACCTGAGACTCCTCTGCCCTCTGGCTTGAGTCCCTCTGGAAAGATGTTTGGGAAGAAGGTCTTGGTTAAAACAAAGTACCCTAAGAGAGGCAGCGCCAGGCCTGACACAGCAACACGGTCAGGCACTTTCCTCCTTTCTCTTTCTCACCCTCTTCTGTTTTCCTAATAACCATCCATCCTCTCCCCAGTTCTGTGATGAATCCACCAGGGACCCTGGAAGCAAGGGTAAGTCCCCACTGCCCTGGGGGGAAAATATATGATTTATAAACACAGGAAGCTAGAAACCCTTAATAAGGGAATGGAGATCATAATATCCCTCAGAGGGATTTTAAACAGCGAAAGATGTAGTCAGAAGGTTTTTGAAAAAGGGTCTCTTCATCTAGAAGGAAGAAATTTTAAAGCAACCAAATTCTTGGTATTTTTCAAAGTCTAAATGACTAAGAGTTTAGATTTTTCTTAATTACAAAAAAAAAATGGTAATACATTAACAAAGCTACTGGCCTTTAGATTATAAAAATTCGACATTATACCAGAATACTAAAAACTGATATTGTAATGATTATTGAGTATAATTTCCAACTCCGCCACTCCCAATTTGTAAGATCTTAGGTGGGATAGATGTCTTTGAGCTCAGCTTCCTCACCTCCAATTGAGGATAAAATAGTGCTTCGTCATTGTGTTTTGAGGGAATGAAAAGGGCAAGTCATGTAAAAGGCGTGGCTCTGTGCACGCCACGCTTTAAGTGCTCACTGGATTTTGATGTTACAAGTTCAGCATTCCTTTTCTGACACCTGTGGGGCCAGTGTGTTTTTTAATGCAGAATACTTTGGACTTTAAAAAGCGAAACACATCAGTCCTAGTGGGATCTGGGCCACTCTGTAGTTAAACATACTAGTATTTCTATGGTGAAACATACACGTTTTCACAGTAAGCAGTAAGTGGGATAAATGAGGCCGACGCAGACACCCATGTCAGTTCAGGGCAGCTTTTGCTGCCTAATGATTTTGTTTGTGTTTTTTTGAGACAGAATCTTGCTCTGTTGCCCAGGCTAGAGTGCAGTGGTGCCATCTCAGTTCACTGCAACTTCCATCTCCTGGGTTCCAGTGATTCTCATGCCTCAGGTTCCCAAGTAGCTGGGACTACAGGAGTGTGCCACCATACTCAGATTTTTATATTTTTTTTGTATTTTTAGTAAAGATAGGGTTTCACTATGATGGCCAGGTTGGTCTCGAACTCCTGGCCACAAGTGATCCGCCCACCTCAGCCTCCCAAAGTGCTAGAATTACAGGAGTGAGTCACTGCACTTGGCCTGCTGCCTAATGAATTATTAAACAAATGCTTGGTTTTTAGAGCTTTTTGGATTTTGCAGTTGTGAATAATGAACCATGGCCTTGCATTTAACATATAGCATAGCAGTGAAGCCAGTGGTCTCAGGGCCTGGCTGTCTGAGTTTTAATTCTGGATTCACCTCTCATTACTTTTATAGTGTTGAGAAACTTTTTAAATCCTTATGTACCCCAGAAACCATGGAGGCAGAAAACCAATCCCCCTGCGTCTTTTCCGAATTCACGCCCCACAGAATTCATGAGCTTAATAAAAGGCTGTTGTTCACACCAAGTTTGAGGTGGTTTGTTATGCATAAGATATTTAGTATATCTACTTAAACAGAAGGGTCATCCAAAAACCAAACATGTGAGAAGTGACCCATACAACTGGATATATTTGAGACCTATGGTTCTTAGCATTCATTTGGTTGATTTCCTCTTATTTGCTAAGACAGGACCTGAGGAATTCACACTGTACCTGGTGAGAGAGCTGGGCCAAGATTCCATCTCAGGTTGCCACAGTGGGGCATTAACTGATGCTACCTGGAGAAGCCTGGCAGAACTTTATGAATACAGCAATATAATGGTGGCAACATCCACATCTGGGTGGTTGGCATCTCTAAGCGCTTTTCACATATTCAGTCCTCACAACAATCCTTTAAGGTAAATACTGTGATTGCTCTCAATTTACTGATAAGGGAACTGTGGCATAAATTAAGTGATTTACTAGGACGCTGTGGAGGCAGGATTAGACCCCAGGCAGCCAGGCTGCAGAGTCCATCCTGAGGAGGCAAAGGCAAAGCAGGTGTGAAATGGGGCCTCACCTGATGGGGCTTGTGGGGGACTGGAGGGCCTCGCTCACATGCTCCGGCAAAGGCTCCCAGTAGAAATCCAGCTTCCAGTCCAACACCCCACGCTGCAGCTCCTTCGAGGGGTAATACTGGAAAGTCTTCCAGTCAATCACATCTATCACCGGAGATACCACCCGGCTCCTGCAAGGAATTGTGGAATCAAACAAGGGACACAAAGCATCCACGTGCTGGGGCTGAAAACATAGTCTGCACAGGGGCTGCCCAATATGGCGGCCATCAACAGCCATACCTAAAATGGGGTTTATCCAAATCAGACGTGGAGCAAATGTAACATACACCCTGGATCGAGAATACTTAGTATGGAAAAAAAGGATGCAAAAATCTCAATAATTTTTACATTGAATACATGTTGAAATGATAATATTTTGGATATATTGGGTTTACTAAAATATATTATTAAAATTAACTTTGTTTTTTTTTATTGTAATGTGACTATTAGAAATGTTTAAATTACATGTGTGGCTCGTGTTCTATTTATATTGTACAGCACTGTTCTACAAAATGTTTTTCCATAAGGTATAGGGGTCCATCACTTTAAAGAGCATGCCAGTACTTTTCTTTCTTCAAAAACCTTTCTTGACAGCACTGAGAGATAGAGAGAGGGGTCCTAGGCTCAGCTCTGCTGCTAATGAACGATGTAATCTTGAGATACCTCTTATACCTCTCTGGGCCTCAGTTTCCTCATTTGTAGAATGGGAGGTTGAACTACTTCTCACAAAGGCCTTTCTCAGCTGCAGTGCTCTAGGACTGTGGCTCTTAACTTCTTTTGGGGTCCTTGATCCCTTTGAGACTTGGGAAAACTATGGGCCACTCCGGAGTGAAATCTTATATGTCCATGTAAAAGCTATTGTGCACGAGGTCAGAGAGTTTATGGGCCCCTACTCTCAGGTCTATTTCTTCTTTCTCCTTGTATCATAATACTTGAATAGCTTGAGAAATCAAGGTTTCCAAGCCCTAGAAGTAACCTGACTGTCAATACGTGTGTATATGAACATGTAGTATCTATAAGCAACACAAAGTCTTAAATCTTGGTTTACTTGCTTATTTCCTGCTGCAGTTGGTGATTGGTTTTTAGCCCAATTGTTCTGGACAGCCTGGAGATATGACTGCAGCATGATGTGGGAAACTGACATGGGTCATATACTTTTAAACTAAGTAGGTAATCACTCAGGTGCACCAGGAGCTGCTGCCCACCTAGCCAATATCTCAATCACATTTTCTCCCCCTGGCCTGTCATGATAATTATGTCTCAAATCTGTGCCATGCAATGGATCAGGACTGAACTTAAGGGTGGCTGGAAGCTATCACACTAAGAGAAGTGAGATTCCTGGGAGGAGAGATACCAGCCACATTGTGCTTCCACTACCATCAAATTCCATCTCAGTTCCATCGTCTAGGAGAGAGCCAGGGTGGTCACACCATTTCGTATCTGCTTTAATCTGTGGCTTTAGGTAACTGACATAGGTGTAAGGAGTTGTGGGGTCTATATTTAGAACAAGGATCTTACTATGCTTTTCCTGCTGCTTTCACATTTCTGCTGGAAGGCAAGTGGAACGTAATTCCTCTGGGTCCCCCCTATTTTGGGGGGTACCCTGTATTGACCTAAGAAAACTGAGAACCTAGACTGGGGAGGAAATGAGGGCACCTAGAGCTCCCTCCAGAGTCTCCGCTTACTGCGTAATGAATCAGGCAGATGAATAAATTTGGCTATTGGCAAAGCATTTTGCGGAATTTTGGAATCAACAGCCAAGAAATTGTGTGGCTGAATTAGGAGGAAACCCAGGAAATGTGCGCCATCTTCAGCAATCATGACAAGAAAGGGCCTTGCATTCAAGCATTCCCACAACCAATTTTCCCTAGGTCTCTGGGCTGTGTATTTCTTCTTCTTCTTCGTTTTCTTTTTTTTTAAGTTCTCACTCTGTCGCTCAGACTGGAATGCAGTGGTGCAATCTGGGCTTACTGCAACCTCCGTTTCCCAGGCCCAAGTGATTCTTCAGCCTCAGCCCCCTGAGTAGCTGGGATTATAGGCATGAGCCACCATGCCCAGCTACTGTGTGTGTGTGTGTGTGTGTGTGTGTGTGTGTTGAGAAACAGGATTTTCCATGTTGCTGAGGCTGGTCTCAAACTCCTAAGCTCAAAGCAATCCGCCAGCCTCGACCTGCCAAAGTTCTGGGATTACAGGTATGACCCACTGCACCCGGCCTGTGCTGTGTACTTCTTAACAAAGGAGCAATTACTTTTTATTAGAAAATGAGAATTCTAAAATTCATTATATTTCTCTTTTTCTTTTGTCTTTCTGGAAGCTCAGAGTCACAGGTGAAACTCACTTCTAATAACTGTATTACCCCTGATTCCCAATAGCCTCTTTTCCTTTCTGAAATCTTTTTCCTCTATTTTAACTGCGTATAACAGTGATTAATCATGAGCCTCTCTGAGTATATTTTGGATAGAGATAAAGAATAAAATGCCAATGAATGAAGTGAGGGGTGTTTTCTATTTTGGTCTTTATTCCCATGGACCACAGAGGCTGGCTGCCTAAGCAGGGCTAAATTAGTAACTGTAGTCTAGTGACTCAAAAAGGGTGATTAATTAAAACAAAAAACCCACAGTCTTCATTTAGCTTTGTGTTTTTGTACCTACAGATGTGTCTGGTGTTCTGGGAATTCAAGCAAAATAGCAAGGCTACCCCGTTTGACTTGGAAGGAGCTAGAAGTGTCTGCTTACTTCATCATTCTCTCACCTGTGAATTGAGTTCTAACCCTCAGGCAGGTGCCAGGTTGATCCTATGTTAAGCCTAAGTTCCAGGAGATCAAGTGCTTGTGTTTCAGAAGGCAAACAGAAGGCGTCAAGCTGCCAGCAAAGGGTGGCTCACTGAAATATGTGAGATCAACGAATACATCGCTGTCCAGATATTCAAGAGCTAACTGTAGTTTCAGCCTTCCCATAACCTTTTGCCACAATAAAGAATAAGCCTTCCTTTATCTCAATCCTCATTAATTCTCCTGAGCCTGGATGTTCCTAGAGGTCCGTGGTGCATGAGCCATTTTGAAAGTTCATGCGCATTCTTGGTGTTTGTGGTAAGTCTCTTATACCAGAAGCAGAACGCTCTGAATTCTCCCTTTCCAGAGCACTTGCTGCTCAGATGTGACCATAGGACTGGCACCGGCTCTTCCAGGGGCAGATATGAGGACGTGCCATGTTGAGGGATATGAAGCACAATGGCAGCTGGAGAGTTTCCTCGGGGCATCTGAGCCAAAGAAGGCTGCTCCCTCTGGAGGGCCAGGAGGCATCCTGACCACCTGCTGCTCATTGACGCATGAGTGCACACATAGACGCACACACGCACACATGCACGCACACACATGCACGCACGCACACACATGCACGCACGCACACACACATGCAGGCACACACACATGCACGCACGCACATACATGCACGCACGCACACACACATGCACACACGCACATGCATGCACGCACACACACATGCACACACGCACACACATGCACGCACGCACACACACGCTCACTCCCCCTTCTCTCTCCCCCACACTCAGACTCTCACATGCTTACACACACATACAGACACACATGCACAAACAGGGGGTTCTTACACTGTTTTCCATCATTTAACCCCTCAAAGGGCAGGTGTTCTGCTTCCGGCCCCACATTGCTTCTCCCCACAGCAGCCCTGGCTGAGCCTGAAGGAATGGATGTCTTGCAGATAGGGACCAGATCCATCTTCAAGTAAGAGATAACTTGGCCAGCATCTTGAGATGATATCATCTTTCAGCCCCTTTCAAGATTGTCCCTTTCCCCTTAGAGACCTTCATCCTTCCAGGGGTATGGCTTCCACTGCTTGGCTTGTGTATGAGAGCTGAGAGTCAGCACAAGGCAGCTGGGAGCTGGATACAACAGCCGGTCTTGATTCCGATCGTCCTTACTTTGTGTAGAAACTGGACATCAATCAGCACCTCCCAGAGCTGCCCTAAAATCACTTGCCCATAGGGAGACTCTGTGCAGGGTTGCTATGAACAGCTATAGGAGTTGTACACTGCACAACCCTAGAGAACACCTCTAATATCATCGTTACTATAAATTTGTATTTTTATTTTGACAAGTTGCTGACAGTTGGCATTAAGATGTTTTATTCCAATAAAATCAGTATGTTATGACCCATTTTCTGAGGAATGGGAGTCATGAGGATGGTCATGAGGAAGGGATTTCTACCAATTCAAATAAAGTTGCCACGTGGCTAGTAGGAACCTAGGTGCGGACGGGGCACAAAGGTTGGTCAGCAGGCTCTGAGTTCCTTGGTGAGGGTGTGGAGGAGGCTGTGACTCTTTGAAATAGCTAATTTATGGCTAATTGACTTCACTTGCCACTCCCACCCCACCTTTTTTATAAGAGCTCTTAAAGACCCTTCCTGTCTTTTGGGCACTGTGTCCTCATCTGGTGACAGAATGTCTCCTGACACGAGCCTCGGAGACAGCTGGGCCCCCTTTCCGCTCCGTGTGAGGAGCTGCACCAAATGGTTTCCGCAGCTTTGCTTTGCATGAGGCATGTGGCGACGTCCCTGGTGGGGTAAGACACACACTGAATGGGGCTGCTGTCTCAGCGGCAGCTCACAGAGCATCGCCATGTGGAGTGGGGAGAGTGGGACCCAGATACCAGAGAGGCAGCTTTTCTTCCAGATCCTCACCTGCCAAGACTTACAAGCTGCACACTGGGCCCAGAGAAAACAGAGTGGACGAGAAGCCATGAATGAGGTGTGGTGATGATGAAAACGTGTTCATGTCACGCAGAAGAGACGGAAGCCAAAGAGGAAGGCAAGCCAGTAACACACCAGGATCAGAGGCCCAGTGTGTGTGTGTGTGTGTGTGAGAGAGAGAGAGAGAGAGAGAGAGAGAGATTGTAAGAGAGGCAGAGGGGCAGACAGGGAAAAGAGGAGAGGGAAGGACACAAGAAATTGGGATTCCCAGGGAGCCCCATTTTCTTTCTAGCTGAGGACACTGAGGTACTGCCATGTCTTTGTCCCTTCACCTAGATCTGTAAAATGGGGACCCGATGTGAGAAGCTGATACAAGGGACTCACAGCAGTGGGTAACATGTGTCTCACAACCAGATGTGGGTTTAGGGATGACTAATGATTCTCCCTGACCAGCTTCTCCAACTCTTAAAAAGAAAACATACACGATAAAAAGAGCACGGGACCCAGAGTCGGAAAACCTGACTTAGCTACAAATTCACTGCCTTATGTGTCATGTCACCTTTCTGAGCCTCCGTTTCTCCCCTATAAAACAGAAGCCAAAATACCTGCCCGAGGCATCTCACATGGGTCATTAAAGAAGGTATATGAGAGAACTCTGTGAGGGTTATACATACATAAGGTTGAATAATATTAATTTATGCATTTCTAAATGTCTACATAAAGGAAGCATAGAAAACAGCCCAGCTGTCAAGTGGCTGCTTGACCCTGAGGGGTCTTTTTTTGCTTTCCTGGAACTCAGGATTCTCAACAGTGAAATCGTGAGGTAGGACAAGATGTTCTTCATGGTCCCTCTGAGAGCCACCTGTCTGTGATACCAGGACAGGAATTACATGGCGAATGGTTGAGATCAACTTCAGAGTATGACCCCAAAGATAGATATCATCGTGATTTCAAGATGGTTCTTGCATGGAACAGAATCAAGAATGGTAGCTTTGGAGGGCTTGTGCATTTTCTCTCTCTCTCTCTCTCTCTCTCTCTCTCTCTTTTCTTTGACAGAGTCTCGCTCTGTCACCAGGCTGGAGTGCAGTGGTGCGATCTCAGCTCACTGCAACCTCTGCCTCCCAGGTTTGAGCAATTCTTCTACCTCAGCCTCCCAAGTCGCTAAGATGACAGACACATACCACCAAGCCCAGCTAATTTTTGTATTTTTAGTAGAGACGAGGTTTCACCATGTTGGGCAAGCTGGTGTCGAACTCCTGACCTCAGGTGATCTGCCTGCCTCAGCCTCCCAAAGTGCTGGGATTATAGGCATGAGCCACCACGCCCGGCCAGCTTGTGCATTTTCGTGTCCTAGTTCTGGTCCTACTGCTGAATTTATGTATGTCTTCTTTTCTTATGTGAGTCAAGAGGCAATTTATCTCATGAAACTGGGCAACATTAATCTGTCTTGATCTCACTAGAGTTCCGATTGTTCTTCTTTGTTAAAATGGAATGCTAAACTGTTAATAATTTATTTTCTGTCACTTGAAACTGTCTCCATTTGGCAGGATGGTAGCTCCTATGTCTCCAGGATTCATTCCAATGTGGTCCAGGAATTTTTTCTTATATTTAATCATCCCTAACTTCAAGTGAGATAATAAACATTTACTATGGGTAGGAGCAAAGGATAGAAGTCCTAGGCTTCGTTCTAGCATTGGTCCTATCTGGCTGGGCACCATCAAACAATTATTGATTGTGATTCTACTCTGCTACACGCCTACATGAGCTCCAAGGGGTAGGCCTGAGGTGGTCCAACGTAAGCCAGCCACCAGGTTTCAGTTTTCCTGGCTGGGTTATTCACACTGAGGGTAACAGTTGACCAGACACATTTAGGAACTGTTTGTCTTGAGCCAGGAAGTGAGAAAGAGATTGACAGTCAGAAGGGGGAAGGAGAGCAGAGAAATGGTTGAGAAAAACGTTAAAATGCTTGTCTACCGGGTAATGTAATGCAATCCTCTCCAATTTCATATTTCTAAGGGCTGGCCTTCGGTAGAAAATTAGGGACCCCTTGTATAAGTTGGGGAAACAAAGAATGCTGCTTAGTGATCACAGAATCTAATGTTTTCTTTTGATGGGTGAGTCATCTATGGCCTAGTGTTGTTCAGAGACTTTTTCCCCAGGTTATTTTACAAGTTTGATTAAAATTGCCGAATTTTCACCAAAGCCAGTGATAGCCATGGTAAGGTGTTACTTACCTTATCATACAATTTAATACAATTTTAAGTATTTGCAGCCTTATAGAAGCTGTTCTCCAGGCCTCAGTTTCTTTATCTATAAAATGATGTAGATGGACTGGAACACCTCTAACCCCCTGTCCAGCTCTAACTCCCTATTCTCAGAAGGCTTAAACATCTGAAAACCTAGAGGAATAGATCACTGTCTAATGGGGACTCACAAATTAACGGGAGAGCTGTTCTGTGAGTGGTTGATGCTGTAGACCATTTCTCCCAGTCCCACGTCTTGCTTTGCAAGCCCAGGGGATAAGTTACCTGTCACCAGCTATTCTGCTGAGGAGGGGCTCCAGCCATCCTGGGTGGCACTCACAGTGGGCATCCATGAAGACCAGCACATCCCCCGTGGCCCTGGTGGCCCCAAGCATCCGGGCCCTGATGGCGCCCAGCCTCTTGTTGCTCCTGAGTAACTTCACCCCCTCCAGCCTGGCCACGTATTCGCTGAGAGCAGACTTGAGTTGTCCTGGAATCAACAGGGTTGCAGTCAATGGAATGACAAATGCCACAACCGATGAGATTGTGACTAAGATAATTGTCTGCAACTCTCTCTTGGAAGCTGTGGTGAGCCAAAGGTCCTAAGAATCAAAAACATTATTACAGTGTGGTTGTTACTAAGATGTAAGATGCTTCCTTAGGTTGGGATGGGCCATGATCGTCTCCAGTAAAAACTACAGGGTTGATGTCAGAAAACCAGGAAAGGGGAGAACTTGCTAACATTCTTCAAATGCAGCAGGAAGAATGTAGCAGATATTGTTGGCATCTGATATGGTTTGGTTCTGTGTCCCCACTAAAATCTCATCTTGAATTGTAATCCCCATAATTCCCACATGTCAAGGGAGGGACCTGATGGGAGGTGATTGGATCATGGGGGCAGTTTCCCTCATGCTGTTCTCGTGATAGTGAGTTCTCATGGGATCTGATGATTAGGTAAGTATTTGACAGTTCCTTTCTCTCTCTCTCTCTCTCTCTCTCTCTCTCTCTGCCATGTAAGACATACTTCCCCTTCTGCCATGACTGTAAGTTCCCTGAGGCCTCCCCAGCCATGTAGAACTATGAGTCAATTCAACCTCTTTTCTTTTTTTTTTGAGACGGAGTTTTGCTCTTGTTACCCAGGCTGGAGTGCAATGGCGCAATCTGGGCTTACCGCAGCCTCCGCCTCCTGGGTTTAAGCAATTCTCCCGCCTCAGCCTCCCGAGTAGCTGGGACTACAGGCGTACGCCACCATGCACAGCTAATTTTTGTATTTTTAGTAGAGACGGGGTTTCGCCTTGTTGAGCAGGATGGTCTCGATCTCTTGACCTCGTGATCCACCCGCCTTGGCCTCCCAAAGTGCTGGGATTATAGGCATGAGCCACTGCGCCCAGCCTAAACCTCTTCTTATAAATCACCTAGTCTCGGGTAGTTCTTTACAGCAGTGTGAGAACAGACTAATACCATGTCCTACTCTAATTCCCTGAGCTCCCATTAACTGATTTGGTTTGATTTGCATGTCCCCAGCTGCTGTGGGTGATAACTGAAATCTGAACCCTTCCCTGGAGACTTGCCTTGGGGTATTAAAATGGTCTGTGCTGCAGGTGCCAGAGATCATGTAGGATGCCGCACCCAGCCCTAGGTGCTCATGGTCAATGACTGACCATGGCAGGGTAGAAAGCAAGACTGACTCCACAGTGCAGGCCATGCCCCAGGGTTCCCCATGGGATCAGGCTATGACTGGACTTCACCTGAAATCACATCTTTGTTCAGCTCTTCCCACCGTCTCTTCTGCATCACCCATTCCCCTACAGGTTTCCCCTGAGAGTATATCCTCAAAAAAATGACATGCACATGAATCTCCCTCTCAGGTCCTGCTTTCAGGAAACCAACCTAAGACAGTGAGTGGTCAAGGAAGTCAAAGGCAAAAGGGTCCATTCAATTTGGTAGCTGGTAGGAGGTTGGTGGTACTGATCAAACAGGTCTCACTGCAGTTGATATGAGAGTCTGCAACACAGTTGGTCCAGGAGCGACAACGGGAGATGAAGGCATGAGAGCAAGAGTCCTGGCAGTGTTTGGGGAAGGCTGATTCTACAGGGGAAGGAAGAGAAAGAGGCCCAAGAAGAAGGTGATGGAAAGGATGAGAGAAGCTTGTTAGGTTTTGTGTTTAAGGTAAGAATAACTCGATTGTGTGGGTGTGTGTGTTTGTGCATGTCTGTGTACACACTCATATGCCAAGAGGAACAAGCCAGTGGAAATGGAAGGAATAATGTGTTCACAGAGAAGCAGTGTTCTCTATGAAGTCTTGGGAATCGGTAGTCTCCAGCCCACTGGACTAAGATCTCCCCAAGGGCAGCAGTTGTACCTAATGCATCTCTTCTGCTCCAACCCTCAGTGCAGGGCCGGGCTCACAGTAGGGACTCAGTACATGTGCATTGAACAGAACTGAGCCAAAAAGCAAGAATTTCTCCCCCGTTCCCCAGCCCAGAGGTAGCCTTAACTGTGGATAGAAACAGCCTGGCTGCTTTGGTAGCTGGATCTCTGGGGAGGCTGGAGAAGGTTAAGGCTGCCCCGCCTGAGAGCCCCCAGTAGACTTCCTACACTCCTTCCCTGAGAAGCTGTCTTCTCAGCACCGCGGATTTTCTGCAGGGGGAACAATGTCCTCAGCAGTGCAGGAAAGGATTCCCAGTCACTTGGCTGTTACAATCTCAGTCGTAAAATGCTGTGCTGATTTGTTACTTTATAACTATTTTTCTTCTAAGATTGTCAGTCCTGGTCCACTCCCTAGAGAGGAATCTCTGTTAGTCCAGCAATTAAAATTTCTGGACTTGCATGTCTGAAAATCAACCCCTTAGTGACTTCATTGGATTTAACATTGCTGAACATAACATCTTCCTCACCATTCATTCTCCCCTTCCACTGCACCGACAGAACTTGGATGTTGCTCAGGGCACCAAAAGCAGTTATCTCCCGAGACCTGCTCTCACTGCTGGCAGCAGCTCTGGCAGAAATAAACTGGATGAGAGAATTCTGGGAAAGCTATTGTTTTACTATTTATTTTTCCTAAGAGGACAAACGGGATTGGCCTCTGCCTATCTCTTTTCCTACCTGAAATGTGTATGTGATGTCCAGAGGCAAAGCAGCCCTGTTGTGATTATGAGGCCAAAACTACTCTGTAAGCATGGGGAAGTGGAAAGCAGATGAAGGCAGGTGCCCAATGGCATTGCAGTGCTGTAACGCCAATCCTACATTGTACCCTATGAGCTTTCTATACTACAAAGAAACATAAATCTCTATTCACTGGTTAAGTCACTGCAGCAGGTTTCTGCTCTATGCAGCCAAATATAGTCCTTCACCGATATTCCCACCAAACATTTATGAAGCCCTTCTTGGGCTGACTGCTGGCCTCTTTAGCCACACCTCTAACCCTTGTTAGTATTATTTAGGACAGACTTCTAGCAAGAGAGCTTCAGAACAGATTAAGGAAGAACTTTCAGACTGCAGTGTTGGCTTGGCATTCGCAGAGGGTTTTGAAGCAGGTCTGAGTGGTACAGGGCTTGGGAAAAGCTGATATGACCCTCAACTCCTTCCTTCCAGAAAACAGCAGTAGTAATGATTGCCACTTGTAAAGGGTCGTCATGGGCTGGGCATCACAAGCATTTTCTGATTTAATGATTCAGTGTGGGCATTACTGCCCCAGATGAATACCCTGGAGCCCATCTAGCTGACTCTATCACACTACACTACGCTGTCGTGACCATCGGCTTGGCAAGCCATCAGGGTGGCTCTGGGCAACCCACAGCACCTTTTTGTGTCTCAGTTTTCCTCATAGGTAGAGAAGGGTTGATGAGACCTGCCTCTCTGGGTGGCCAAGAGGATGAAATGAAAACAGTGCGTGGCGGCGCTTGTCTGGGATCTAGATCTCGGAGGAGAGGAACCTGCAGCAATGGAACCAGTGCTGCCCTTGTTGGCAGAACAGCCCTGTACCCCAATGTGGTCAGGAAACATGGGGCCGCTAGATGGAGAGCCAGCCCAGCGGTGGGCGCAGAGGGGGAGTTGGCCAGGAGGGAGCAGCTTAATTGCTTGGCTCCCTCTGGTGGGGCTGCCAGCTCTGAGGTAGCCCATTTCTCTGGGGCCCAGCTTCTCCACTTTTCACACTCCTGAGGGGCACAGACATAACACAGCTCATCAAATGGCGAGCGCTGGACCACAGGTGTGCTCTTGGGTGGACCCTGCCCCGGTTGAGGGTTTGGAGAGACTCTGGGCACTTTACCAGTCAACCCAGCCCTGGCCGGCACCTGTTCATTAGTTCTGCCTGATATGTGGCCAGCAGCAGCCAGGAACCCTAGGTGTTCCCAGAGCCTCTGGCTAATCTGAGTCGCTGCTATGGCCAGGCTGGGCCTATCCCTGGAGTGAGGGCCTTAGAAAGAACTAACAGAGGCACCTCACCACTCTAGCCCTTCTCAATCATTCCCTTGAGAAAAAAAGTGAATGTTTGGCTTCTCTTGGAGCATTCTGATCTTCCCACAAGGCCAGAAGGTCTGGCGCAAGCAGGTCATTTAGTTGTGCCAGAAATGTGGGCCTCAGACCCATGCCAAAGACTGGAGCAGAGGTTCTCAAAGTGCGGTCCACAGAAAACAGCAGCACCAGCATCACCTGGGATCTTGTTAGACATGCAAATTCTTCGGCCCCACTCCATCTCCAGAAACTCTGGGGGTGGGCCCTGCGGTCTGTATTTTTAAAATCCCACCAGGTGATTCTGATGCACGCTCAAGTTTGAGAACCACTGAACTAGAAGTCAGGTCAGGGTTTCTGTCTCCATCTTCCTCTTTTAGGGCTGTCCCTAGCAGCAAGGTACCTGCGAGAGGAAGCAGACAGGCAGCTTCTGCAAGTCTGGCTCTGGGCCTGCCTCTGCTGCCCTTGGCTGACTCGGCTGCGGTCTGCTCTCTTTCTTGGGCCCCAGGTTCCTCTTCTGGAAAGTGAGTGGGTCGGTCTAAGCCATGATGAGTTAAGGACCAATACACACATGTGCGCGTGTGTGAAATGTGGCACCAGGGTCTAGGAGGCAGTGAGCCTCACAACAGGGCTGCCTCGTGTGATTCTTCAGTGTCCTGGGGAGAGGATTGTTGAGTTGGGTGGGGCCTGGGAGAGAGATTCCCACGGGATCGGGCTGAGGCCATGCCCCTCAAACCTTCCCCACGGCTGTTTCCCCTGCAGGACTCGGCCCCCACTGCCTCACTGGTTCCCCCGGTGACTCCTCATTCATAAGTTACTTGCCCACGAATCCTCATCTGGAGGTCTGTACTTGGGGAATGTTGCCTAAAATAGTTCCCAATTTCAATCCTTTGCTTCAGAACTCTACCTGCCAGGGGGTCAGGCTCACCAGGTGAGCCTGGAGGAAAGCTGGGCTACCTTGCTGGCTGAGGTCGTCCACGAGGATGATCTCCTTCAGGAAGGCCCTGGGCACTGTGTCGAGGATGCTGTGCACAGTCCTTAGGAGGGTGGACCAGGCCTCATCATGGAAACAGAGGATGACGCTGGCCGTGGGCAGGCTGTCCTCAGGGTGCTGCTGCAGACACCTGCAGGGAAGAGAACCAGGGAGCCATGAGGAAGAGAAGGCCACAAGAAACACTCCACACCCTCTAACTCACTCCCCATGCCCTGGCTGGTGCTGCTCCCATGACAGGGCTGTCCTTTGGGATCTCTTAAAATTCCCACATAAAGAGAAACTGTTACACCCCATAGTGCTGCTCTCTGCTATCTCCCAATTCTCAGATCTCAAGAGCTCCTTTATCATTTAATCCAAAGTCCCTCTCATTGCAATTGAGAAGCGTTGCCATCATTCTCAGCAGATGATTGTCCTCATCTATAAAATGGGAATGAATGACAATATCATCAACCTCACAGGGCTGTGGCGAGGCTTAAATAGGATGACGCACATAGTTACATGTCCAGTAATCTCAACTGTCATCCACTCAATGGCAGGGACACCATTTTCATGTTCCTACAACCTAGCATAGCACCTGGCACACAATTTTTAAATGTTAGCTTTTACTATGTCTTAAAATTTTATTTTATTTTATTTTAAGTCCCAGGATACACGTGCAGGGTGCGGGTTTGTTACACAGGTAAATGTGGGCCAGAGTGGTTTGCTGCACCTATCAACTCATCACCTAGGTACTCAGCCCCACATGCAATAGTCATTTATCTTGAATGCTCTCCCTCCCCACGTCCCCCCAACAGGCTCCAGTGTGTGTTGTCCCCTCTCTGTGTCCATGTGTTCTTATTGTTCATCTCCCGCTTATAAGTGAGAATATGCAGTGTTTGGTTTTCTGTTCCTGTGTTTGTTTGCTGAGGATAATGCTGAGGATAGTGGCTGTCTGTGAATAGCATGCTTGGTGTTTGCTTTGCTCTGGGTCTGTTGAGAGCGCATGGGTCCAGAGTGGAACGAATTATAACAACGTGGTACATGGAGCAGCGCGTAGCTCACACCTGCTTACAAAAGCCGCTTTCTTAACGTGTTTCTGAAGCACTTCTTTCTGTATTCCAGCTGCTGCTCAAGCCATGTTCCTCCTTAGAGGGGCATTTGAATAGAGGCCATCTCAAGGACCCCAAAAATCAGACACCTAAAGGCGTCTGTGAGGTAGAACTGCAGGCAGAGTGACAACCAGGCTGAGGCTGGCCCTGTCTAAGGGAAACACTTCCTAAGAGGTGTCAACTCACGCTGCTCACTAGCTTGGCACCAGTCCTAAGAAAGACAGAAAACTCTCATGCACAGGAAACCCGTGTGTGACTCTCAGGGCAAGATCCTGTGTAGCGGGGAGAATCAAGTCTAGGTAATGGTAAAACAGAATTCCTAAATATTTTTTTAAAACACATAAACATCTCATAAATGAGCTAATTATCTTGTTGGTTTATAGATTTATAAGCTATTTATTTCCATAAAAGATTTGAAGCCACTCAAGAAATACATACAATACAAATACTTAAAATGAGGGTAAAATAAAAATGAGGAGGAAAAGTCAGGAGCTGAGGAATATGAGTCAATGCAGAAAGCCAGCATTTGGAAAAAGAACATAAGTATATAGATTATAAGGGCCTAGGTATTTCTGGAATGAATTTAAATTTGACTCTGAGATTTCTGTAGCCAAAGTAAAATGTTTATTCTGCAACAGAATTATCACTATTAGAGAAGTGTTCTCGCCTCAGGTCTACAAGGGGGCGTGGTTTCAAAGGCAAGAATTTCCCAGCAACATGCCCGACCTGCCTCCTTTCACGTCTCCATCTGGGAGCTTCGAGGTCTTTAGCTTTCGTGCTAGCAGGAAGACAGACTGCCCAGGTGAGCTTCCTTCGTCTAGAAAGCCCGCGAGAAGCTATGGGAAGTCTATGGGCCAGACAACAAATCAGATGTCAGAAATCAAAGATCAATCACTCCAGCAGAAGTTTAAAGGAACTCCTTTCATAGAACAGAAAACTTGAATGGGACAGGAGTAACTCCCAGATTAAAAGAGCTCTCTCTATATATATATCTATTTATTTCTCCTTTTTCTCTCTGCCTAAATAAATCACTTTCTGCAAAACTCTTTAGGCTCTGATATTTACTTAAATGAGCTCACTGCACCTGGCAGGGTCCTCTCCCCCATTCTTGGGTGAGTGAAGGACCGAGGGACCAAGGGCCTGGAAGAACACATCCAATCAGGGAGCTGAGCCTCCCCTGTGTCCTGCAGCCTGGTCTCTTGAGGACCAGCATCAGCTGCCAGGTCTGAGAGCAAGGCCATCTTGTTCAGTGCAGTCAGCTGCCCTCTGACAGCAGCCACAGGGGTGACCCCAGAGATCAGCAGAAGAACTGCCCAGCTGAGTCCAGTCCAAATTATAGAACCATGAACACAGAAATGGTTATTGTTTGAAATCACTGTTTTAATAATATTTTTATTGAGATACAATTCATATAGCATATCTGCCCTTATAAAGTGTACAGTTCCATAGATTCAAGTATAAAGGTGTGCAGCCATCACCGCTATCTAATTTGAGAATTTTTTTTTTTTTTTTTTTTTTGAGACGGAGTTTCGCTCTTGTTACCCAGGCTGGAGTGCAATGGCCCGATCTCGGCTCACCGCAACCTCCGCCTCCTGGGCTCAGGCAATTCTCCTGCCTCAGCCTCCCGAGTAGCTGGGACTACAGGCACGCGCCACCATGCCCAGCTAATTTTTGTATTTTTAGTAGAGACGGGGTTTCACCATGTTGACCAGGATGGTCTCGATCTCTTGACCTCGTGATCCACCCGCCTCGGCCTCCCAAAGTGCTGGGATTACAGGCTTGAGCCACCGCGCCCGGCCCGAGGACATTTTCAATACCTCAGCCCCCAAAACCTGCTACCCATTGGGAGTCCCTCCCCACCACTAACGCAACCACCACAGCCCCTAGCAACCACTAACCTACTGTCTTTATAGACTTGCCTAGTTTGGACACTTCAAATGAATGAAATGACATAATATGTGGCCTTTTGTGACTGATTTCTTTCACTTAGCATAATGTTTTCAAGGTTCATCATGTTGTAACCTGTATCAATACTTCATTTCTCGGCCCAATATTTCATTGTTTGAATATACCACATTTTGTTCAGCCATTCATCAGTTGATGGACATTTGGGTTGCTTCTATTTTGACTTATATGACTAATGCCACTATGAATATTCATGTATAAGTTTTTGTGTGGATGTGCTTTTAATTGTCTTGAGTATATACCTAGGACTAGTATCACTGGTCATGCATTAGCTCCATGTTTAACATTTTGGTGAACTGCCAAACTGTTTTCCAAAGCAGTTGCGCCATCTTACAGTCCTATCAGCAACGTATGAGGATTGCAATTTCTCTACATCCTTGTCAGCAGTGTCTTTTTTATTTCAGTCATCCTAGTGGGGATAAAATGACATCTCATTGTGGTTTTGATTTGTATTTCCCTAATGACTAATGATTTGAGCATCTTTTCATGTGCCATTGACCATTTTTATGTCTTCTTTGAAGAAATGTCTATTCAAATCCTTTGCCCATTTTAACATGGAGTGCTTTGTTGTTTAATTGTTGGGTTGTAAGGGTTCTTTTTGTATTTTGGATACAAATCTCTTATCTAACATAGGACTTACATTTTCTTCTACTCTTAGATTGTCTTTTTCACTTTCTTGACAACATCCTTTGAAGCACTGAAGTTTTTAAATTACCTGTTTTTAAAAATCTACTAAGTTTTGACACGGTGCATTATACAGCACTACATTGTGGACACACTGTCCCATTTTTAAGACGAGGAAGCCAGAGTCCAGAGAGTTTAAATGACTTGTTTAAAGTTATACAGCAAATAGCTGAGAGTATACTGCCAATGACCTATCTATATGCCTATCTATCTATCTATCTATTGCCATCTTGGACTACAGTGCTAGCAGAATGTTCTGGATTCAGAGTCATAAAGGGACATGATGGAAGGTTATTTGAAAAACATGCGATCCATCAGTTCCTCCACACTTTCTGCACTGTCTACGCTGATTCCTTAAGGTCTTAGAAAGGCAACTTACTTGTCTGCCCCCTCCCCCATCTGGGCTGCCTGAGAAATGTGCTTACAGGGAGTCATGCTTGTCGTCACGCTCTCAGCTTGTATCAGGGGACAATGTAAGAATCACTTTTAGGAAGCTGAGGGAACCTATTGAGGATGTTGTCCTCCTGTCACTGGTTATCCCCACTTTGAAGCTTTGGGAGAAAAGTCCTTGCAGATATAAGTGCCACAAAATACTTTCCTTCATCTGAGCAACTGGTGTGCTTCCCTCATGAAGAATAACAATAAAAATACTGTCTTTTTTTATTTTTCAGTGTGGCTGCCAGGAAGCTCAGAGTATGGAAAAAGGATGTATATTCATTGAGAAGGCTCTAGATAGGCCTGCCAATCTCCATTCTGATTTTCTCTTTCATCTTCACCTTCCATCTTTCTATCAAGTTATTTAACAGATATTCATTGACAGCCTATTGTGTGTTAGGACTGAAAGACGAATGAAATAGACATGATGCCTGAAGCACAATCTGTGGTGCCCCTGCCCATATCCCCTTGGGCCATCTCATTATAATACAGGATGGCCCAACTTCTAATGGCCCTAAGGGTTTCTCTGGCTGACAGGCGTGATCTCCCAACCAGAGTATCCCTGAAGAGCTGGAAAATTAACCCCTACCCTAGCCTAGTGAGCTGTGCTCATCCAGGGATTAAAAAGAGTTGGTTTATTAAACACCCCACCCTCATCCCTAAGAGCAGGTGGGAAGCTCTGAGATGTGTGCATGTTCTACACTGTCTCCAAGTTTCCCAGCAGGGCTGAGCTCCAGCTGCCCACAGAGGTACACATGCCTTGAACACATGCCTCTCTCAGGGGCTGCCTTCTAGTCTCTGTTCCACTTTCCTGGGCCACTACCCATGCTTCTTGGGATAACCTGCAAAAATAAAGCCTTCTTTCAGGATCTTCTTTGGGGGAAACCTAAACTAAGATAGTCCCTAACAGCATGGGGTTATATCCTATTAAGCATAATCGAATCATTATTCAACAGCCATAGTGAGACGTTCTAGAGGTAGGGACATGAAATCAAAGCCAAGACCTCAAGGGTGGGTAGGACACAGCACAGAGAGACAGTGTAGGTGGGGAGTGGCATGCCTGGCAGGTGTCACAGCCTCTGCTGAGGCCCAGAGGTGGGAAGGGGCTGGCATGTACCAGGAGCTGAGGGAAAGACATTCACAGCATTGCTGAGACATCCAGTGAGGCAGGGCATGGCAAAGGCTTTTGAACATTGTCAAGCAATGCCCCAAGTGACTAGGGACTTATGCAGAGGATCCAGGAAGAAATTTATGTTTTCACTGTTAAATATTGTGGCTAATTTCTCTGTGTTTCAACTGAATATCCAGTGAATATTTACTATCTCAGTTTATATGTGTCGCTCATGCATCCAAAAGCCCACCCTACCTCCTCTGTTCATTCTCTGAATGGGAGCAGCGGGACAGGAACTACCAAGGGCTTTGGAATCAAATCAACCCAGGTTTACTCCCTAATTAGCCAATGCAGGGATGTTGATACCTTTCTCCAGCCCAGGAGTGTGGCCTGGATTGAAAGGGAAAATCTTAGCCTACAAGCGCTGTTCTGCAGGCTAGCTTTGTGTCTTCACATTCCAAGATCAGAGGAGTCTGGTGTCTTGTGTTTACACACAGATGCACACCCTCTTTTTATATAGCTCCAGGATCCCGTGTGAGCTTGGAAAAATGCGTTTGGATGATGGCTGTGAAGAGAATGAGTCACAGCATTGCACCAGATGGCCTGGCTGCAGTACTCATGCTCTTCCCTCCCTCCCTCCCCTTGCCTGGCCGGAGTAGAAAGGTTTCTGCCAGGTTTCCTAAAGCTGCTTTGGGGATACTGACTCCCAGTTTCTACCAAATCAGCGGAGGCTCCCCACTCGGGCTGGCTTCCCTATCTCAGCCCTGATCCCACTGATGTACCAGCCCGGTTGCTTGTCTGCATTCCCCAGTGTTCCCCAAGCTTCTTGCGGTTAGGGCTGGGTCTTGCTTACCTTCTTGCTTCTGATAGTTATTAAATAAATATTTGTTCACTGATGGAAGGAAGACGCCGATCTTGTTCTCAGGGAGTATATAAGCTGGTTGTCAAGATTAACAGGGGAGTAATCCCACAGAACCAAGTTCCTACCTTATAAGAAAATCCCAGCTTGCTTGTCAATTGTGGCACTTATCTTGGAAACGCCATACCAACTTCCTGGCCAGGCCTGAGGCTGCTGGGGTGGAACACAGCCTGGAGCTGAGCCCTTGGAGGAATGGAGGAAGGAGCTGACGGGTAGGAGAGATGGGAGGAAAGCGCTGGAGTCTGCAATGGAGGCGGACGCTGCCAGCCCATCATTCTCCATCAGCGGACACAGGTCGCATGGCACCTGCCCTCCCCTTCTCTTTGTGCGGATTCTCCAAAGTCCCACAGCTCGCTTCTGAGGAGTTCAGGGGAGCCTTGGCTTGCTCTCATCCTGACCCCTACCTCTGAATCAGAGACAGGTACAGACTGGGAGTCACTGGTCTGAACACTGACCAGAGGTCTGTGAAGCATCCTGGAGCCCTAGTTCCACCTGACACGGACAGCCTCCCCGGGCTAGTGACCAGAGAAACCTGCCAGATCCTCCATCTCAACATGTGTGATCTTTAGACAGGCAAAAAGTCAGCAGTTGATAGCAAGTCACAGAACAGACAGTAAGCCAAAGATGGGGTAGCACAAGCCAAGAGGTAGCTCGGTGCCTCTCCAGTGTCCATATGCCCTTGAACCACCTGGGACCCTGTTAAATGCAGACTCACATCAAGTAGGTCTAGGATGGGGCCGAGATTCTGCGTTTCTGGTGAGCTCCCTGGTAATGCTGATGCTGTTGGTTCCTGGACCACAGCTAGAGTAGAGGGCAGTGGTTGTTAGTGACAAGACAATAGGAGGTGAGCTGACAGATGCAAGGAATACTCGGCCAGGTGCGAGGGCCCTGCTGAAGGATGTCAGGAAGGCCAAGTCCCCGAAGGAACTATGGACCGTGGGTCTCCCTCCCGTCCACCTCCATCAGCCTTGTCTGGGCAGTTCCCTGTTCTTTACTTCCTATGTAAACTTGTAGTAACTCCATCACCCTAACTGACATGAGCATCTCTGTTCCTAGTCACCTAAAACGGCCTAAGCAGTGGTCCTCAGCCTGGCTGCACATTAGAATCACTTAGAGAGTGAGTTCCTGTGAATCACATTTACTCAGTCTAGACTGGAGCCTTGGCATGACGATTCTTTGGTTTTAATGTGAGTCGGGGCCGTGAACCACTGGCCTCATAATAGCTCTCAAACTTTAACATGAATGGAAATCACCTAGGGATCCTGTTAAAATAGAGATTTCATCTAGTAGGTTTAAGTGGGGCCTGAGGGGTCTGCATTTCTGAGGCTGCAGGTCTGAAGACCACACTGTGAGTGGCACCGGAGTAAATATTGATTCCCCCACCCCGGGAATTATAAAAGACAAGGTGTGGGTTAACCATGTCTAATCTAACCCCAAGGCCAGCTGGGTTTGTACTGAAGAGCAAGACCTTACTACACGTGCTATGGTGAGTGCATTTGACCCAAAAGGGGGTTATATGTACTCAGCCATGTCTACACTGCAACCCCATTGAGGGGTAATGGATCCAGAGTGGAGGTCCAGAGGAGGTATTGCCTCAGCTGCGGCCACCGTGGCTGAAAGCTTGGTGTTCGTGGCATCCCTTCATGACTTGGCCAGCCAGGCCCCATAAGCACCACTCACACTGCCCACACTGGGTTGTCTTCCCTCTTCTGTGGGGGAATGGAGCTGAGTTCCAGCCCTGGGTCTCAAGCCCCGCCTGTTCCTGTTCCCATCCCTCATCCCGAAATCCATGTCTACACTCTGGGGTTCACTGATGCCCCATCAGCTGTCTCCTCCCTCTTTTGCAGGCCAGGCTATCAGAGCCAACAAGGGGTGTGGGGAGTCATCTTGGGGTGAATCACTGCCTGGCAGGACAGAGGCTTTGCAGGGAACTGAGTGGACCCTGTGTGGATTGCAACACCATCTTCCACTTGACAACAAAGCTGCAGCCAAGGCGATTCTCCCGCCCCTGCCCTTGCCTCTGATCCCTGCCCATCACGGCCACTGGGCAGGAGGGAGGGAGCAAAGGAGAAGATACCCCTCCCCAACTCTCCCCACTGGCTGTGAAGAGCCATAGCCACCTGGGGCCTTGCAGCCCTGGTGCTCAGCCCGGCTGCACGATGGAACTGGGGAGTTTTAAGCTCTGGATGTCCAGGCCTCACCCCAGACCAACTAAATAGAAATCCTTGGAAGTGGAGCATGAGTATGAATAATTTTTAAGACTTTCCAGATAATTCCAATGTACCTGCACATTTATGATGATTTAGCAGCCTCCAGGGCCAGAAAACAACTTTTCAGTCAGAGGAAGGACAGCAATGTGATATCCGCAGCTCCATTTTCTGCCATCTCTCCAACTTACTCTGAGGCCATTTACTCAAGAATGTGAAAAGGGCAACTTGTGTTTTGACTTAATACAGGGTGGAAAATCATCACACGTTACATCTCATCTTCTCTATAACCTTATGCAAGGGTGTTATCCCATTTTACAGTTGAAGAACTGAGGCTCAGAGAGGTTGAATGACTTGTACAAGGTCACACAGTAACACACGGTACCAGAATTCACACCAGGGAAACACAGGCTGAACCATAAAGGCAAGTTAAAAGCAGGTAGCATACAGCCAGCTAACGCTGAGCTAACATTTATGTTTAAGTATAAACCCCCGGGACCAGGAGGAAGCCTGTTCCTCTCCGCTCTCTTCTCTATTTTCTGACTAGTATTACTTCCTATGTGGAAACTTCCCAAACTCTACCAGCCGTCCACTCACTTTCGCTACCAGTACTTCCCCGGACCACCTGGCATCAGCTTTAAAAATTCAGATTCCTGGGCTCCAGCTCGGAACTCTGGAGCATTGTGAGTGAGGGGGTCTGAACACCTACGTCTTTAACAAGCAACATAGCGGGGTGGATGCGCACTTGCTTTCGGGTCGTCGTGGTGTGGCTCCTCGCTGTTGAAAAATGTGCTCTGGGCCGGGCATGGTGGCGCATGCCTGTAATTCCAGCACTCTGGGAGGCTGAGACAGGCGGATCACCAGAGGTCAGGAGTTCGAGACCAGCCTAACCAACATGGAGAAACCCCACCTCTACTAAAAATACAAAATTAGCCAGGCATGGTGGCACTCGCCTGTAATCCCAGCTACTTGGGAGGCTGAGGCAGGAGAATCACTTGAACCCCGGAGGCCGAGTTTGCGGTGAGCCGAGATCGTGCCATTGCACTCCAGCGTGGGCAACAAGAGCAAAACTCCATCTCAAAAAAAGAAAAATGTGCTCTGCAGGCCAGCAGTGCTGCTGCCAACTTGAAGTGCTTTTGATAGCAACGGAGCAGCTGAGGCTGCACTCTGGACCTGCTGAATCTGACGCTGCGTTTTAATAGGATGCCTAGATGACTCGCATGCCCTTTAAAGTTTGAGGAGCACTGCTCTGGCCACTCTGTTTGGCATAAAGAGTGTGCCTTAGAGCAGAGGTTTTCAAAGTGTCTCCGGCTCACGGCAGCAGCAGCAGTACCAGGAGCTTGCAGAAATGCAAATATTGAGCCCCACCTCACACCCACTGAATCAGAAACTACAGAAATGGAGGCCAGGAATCTGTTATTTTAACAAGCCCTCTAGGTGTTCCAATGCACGCTCGCATTGGAGAGGCACGGCCCTAGATGTAGATTACAACGCACTGGCGCACACAGCAGCCTCTGTGATCCTAGGAATCCATTGCCCCTGCACTGGATGCCAGGATGATCAAAGAAGAGCTCGGCCTGAAAGAACTTTGAAAGCCGGATTGTAGGAGGCTAAACGGGCAGGGCTGCTTCCTCCCGCCCCTTCTTTGACAGCAGCTTTGAAGGCTGAGTTAATCCTATTCCTGCTTGTGGCTCCATCACACACTCTTCTCTATTTTGCCTGTATATTCATTCACTTTTATCCCCACTTCTGCCCTGAGGAACCTCCTTTTCCCTCAACACAGACAAGATCTGTCCTGTAAAGAATGGATTGGTTAGTGTGCATGAATTTACACTTCCCCTAATGATACAATGCTGTAGGCCTCTATCTGTGCCTTACTTTTTCACTCAGTGGGGGATTTTTAAGGTCTCCCTTCTTTGTTAAATGTACCCAGAGTCCATTGCTTCTAACTCAGACTGAGTATCTCATAGGGTGCACCCAGCTTTTCCTGCCCTGTGACAAGACACCCAGGTAGCTTCCAGCTCCTCAGCACCACCAAGGATGCTGTGATAAGCATTTCCCCAACTGTCTCCCCATTTTAAGATGGAAAAACTTGAAACACTTCCAGCCCATGTGACTTGCCCAATCTCTGGTCTGGGGAGGGGGAAACTTGCAAACTGCAGCATGGTGGTGAAGAGCGTGAGTTTGGTGTCAGACTCACCTGGCAGATAACCTGGCACCAGTCCCTCCACCTTTCCATGCCTCAGTGTCCTCATCCATGAAATGAAACCTACATTTTAGGTTCTCTATGAAGAGCTAAAAACAAAAACCACTTAGCAGAGTCTCTAGCACATAGTAAGTGCTCAATAAATGTTCACTTTAATTGTGCCTCTCTTTCCAGAGACTGTCTTTTGACCTCTCTTCCACTGATACTTTTCTTTTTTGCTCTTGCTTCACGGTAATTTTCCTCAAATGCCACCTATTCAAAGTGACCTCCAGAAATGATCCTAGAGGTACTCGGAAAAGGCCAGTGGCCTGGGCAGGGGGAAAGGACAACAGGTAGGGCTGGTTTGGGCGTGTTGGTGAAGGAACTGGGCCAGAGGGACTTGCCTGGGTTAGGAGTCAAGAATGGAATTGCAGGAGGCTGTGTGGCCAGTGATAGCACACGGGTGGGGCGCCACAGCCCCAATATCCTAGCATTCTCCTGGCTCTGGTGGGAAAGCAGCCGTGCAGGGCCCGCATACAGCAGGTACTTAACATATGGCTGTTTCTCTTATGTGCCGTATTGTGGTCCAGATTTAAAGGGGTAGGAGCAGAAGAGTCCTGCCACCCTGGGGGGAGGATGGAGATCTTTGCTTTGCTTTGCAGGGACTCTCTTGTGTACGCAGGCGAGGAATCCAGGGAAGGGAATGCGCCAGAGCTTGAACCGCAGACTGGAAAGGGGGAGTCTGTGGCCAAGGCCTGGGCTGCGCAGGTTGCATGCCCCAGCCTGGGCCAGCAGAGGGCGCTGCGCACCTCCGCACAGAGCTAGCGGCAGTCCCGTGACAACCCTGGCAAGCTGCGAGTTAGAGAATCCAATTGTCTCGCTTCCCAGGGTTAAGGGGTTCCCCCACCCCCAACTGCCAGGGACTTTTAGTGCTAAAATCAGGGAAGTCTCAGGCAAATCAAGACGAGTTGGTTACTCTGACTGGAAGATGCAACCGCTGAAGTGTTGCTCACACACATAAACACACATGTGCACATCACACACAGCACAAAATGTACCCAGACTCGCACCACACACCTCACAGTGCACATCACACACTCATGAACATCGCACTACATGCGTAACACACACAACATGCTTGCACACAGACACATGTATCACTCATGTCACACATTTATAACACATGCAACATACAAAGAATACATACACACACATGTACCATGAAAACATGTAAAACAAACACTGCACCACACACAGGCACAGTACCTGTGCATATCACACCACTTACACAAGATACACCTGTATCACACTCGTGCACACTACACACACAGTACCCACAAATACATGCACAGCACACACAGCACAAATTTACCTGCACTTGTGCCACATACATCATACCCATGCACTTCATGCCACATGAATAAACAACACACCTGAACACGTATGCATACACCATTCACAAAACGCACTTATAACACGATGCACCACATGCAATCCACACACTCACACTCCACAGAAGCACAGCATACACAAGAAACAGTCACAACACAGTACCTGTGCACACATGTACCACATAAACATATCTAAAACAGAGCAAATTGCAACACACATGCAGGTGAACAACGTATGTGGCATCACCCCAATACACAATACATATATGAACCACGCACATAATACATGCACATTAACACACATGCACACAAGACAACACATTGCATAACTCACACTGGTGCGTACCATACCACATACACAAAGTGACATGCGCCAAGCATACACACACCACATAATGCAGAATACATGCATGTACTACACATAACATACATGCACATCCATTTAGTACACATAATGCAATGCACACACAACACAGAGAATACATACAACACACAGGCACAAACACACATAGACCATGCACCCACAAATATGCATATGCACCGCACATTTGCACTAGGCAGGCACACAGTCACACACCATACCACTTTGCTAGCCACAGACCCTCTTGTTTCAGGCAATATTTCTTATTGGTAGAAGGAGGACCCTCGTTCTTGCTCCAGGCCAATGAATAATAGTGTCAAAAAATTTGCAAACTATATATTTGTTCACTCAGCAATCACTTCTTTACTGCATGTTGCGCTTTGGGATGTACAATACAAATTCAGTTCTGACCTTTTAAGAGGCTCACAGCATGGCAGGGAAAGCAGGCTTCGACTGATAAACATCAAGGGTCATTTGGCTTTGGTTGTAGTAAGCACTATGAGTTAAAACTCCGGGGTGCAAGGGGGGCACAAAACTAGAATGGGGTGGGAATTTCCTGGAAAGAGCTTTTAAAGGCAAGACCTGAAATCAGTGTAATGGGGTTGGAATGAACGGAAGTAGGGTGAGGTGAGTGGGACACCCCGGACACACAGTTTAAGGAGGTGTTCGCTCCGGTTGCTGACTCTGCAATTGCATGCCCTTGAGTGTGAGTGGCTGAGTAGCCAGGCTGAGGGGAACTAGATCAGGGAGCCGAGGAGTTTGTGGCCCTCCTGCCAACTGCCGCTCTGCACAGATGCTGTCACCTCAAGGGTTAGAGGACATGTTTGCTTTCTAGGAAACTCTCCAGGCTCTGGGAGGAGCAATGGCTTATAGGAAAAGGGACCTAAATCACCAAACTAAAACTAACCAGCTGCCTTGCTCCCTGGATGCTGGGAACCAAGGCTCCCTCCTCAGTGGCCAGCTATGGTGACAGTAAGGGGGCAGGGGGTGGAGGACGGGCAGCATCTCCCTGGGCACAGCTCTGCACATCACCTACACTCTCAGCTTCCCTCCTGGGGCCGGGGCTGCCCTGGCAGGGTAAGTAGCAGTCAGCACAGTATTCTGGCTCTCTGGCACTGTCCCCTTTTCTTAGTCTAGTGGCCCAAGGAGGGTGGCATGAAGGGTGGGCCAGGCAGACTGGAGCTCGCATGCCTGCCTTCGAACCCCGACTTAGTTACCTACTAGCAGCGTGACTGGGAAAGCCACTTGGCCTTGTTTCCATACTTATAAAATAAGCATGATGATACTATTAGCTCCCGTCTTGCAGAGCTGTGAGGACTTTCAGGATCAGGACTCTATGAGTTAATATACATTAAAAGCTTGTAAAGTAAAGCCAGGCACATGGGAAGAGCCCCCTAAATATAAACTGCAATTGTTAATTTTGATCCAAACTAAAAGCAAACACTAACAATAACTTTAAAATCAAAATGTAGTGGAGTCAGAGGGTTAGAATTGGAGAATGTCTGCTCTAGCCTCCCTTCTGTGTTATACAGATAAACCGTTCGACCTACGGACAGAAGAACTAGAACCCAGGACAGAGAAGAGAATGAACAAGCTGGAGTTCTCACTTTCTTCTTTCTAGGACAACAGTTCTCATCTGAAGGGCTTGTTCATACAGAACACTGAACCCACCCAGCGTTTCTTGTTCAGCAGGCCTGGGATGGGGTCTGAGAATCTGCATTTCTGAGAACCCATCAGTGCCCAGGGGATGCTGGCACTGCTGGCCCAGGTAGCACAGCTTGGAAAGCACTTGCCCTAAGGACAGGAGAGGCAGGGTATGGAGAGCTCGAGTCCCTGGGTTCACTATCACCTGATCATGTCCTGGGATCCAGGAAGGGAAAACAAGGGCCTTACTTACAGTGGGTGCCGCGCCTCGGGCAGAGTCCTCTGGAGGGGGATGCGGGCACTGAGTGCCTCGTGGAGGCCACGTGGGTCCAGGCTGAACGGGGTCAGCTCCTCTTCTTCAGATGCCTCCCCATTCTCCTCCTCGGCCCCCCAGTCCCTCTTTGTGGCTTCCTCATCCCGCCTCCTGCTTGGCTGCTTGATGAGCCGGTAGCTGACACTTCTCCTGCCCTGGCTCTGGTTCCTTCTGGCCCTGGGTAAGGCCACAGCCACCAGCAGCTGATCCTCTCGCAGTGAGATAAAGGGTGGCAGGCCCTCCAGAGGGCTGTACTCCTCGCCCTCATCCTCAGCCTCCAGTACCCAATCCTGGGGTTCCCCAAAGTCCAGGCGGTATCTGGCTTCAGGGCTGTGCTTGCTGGCTTGGGCTGTGACCGTCTGGTGCAGGGTGTGCGGGGGAGGGTGCAACATCGCCACCATCAGCAGGACGCATCCCAGCAACAGGAGCAGCAGGAGGAACTGGAGTCTGCATGGTCTGTTCCTGTATCGCTTCCTTAGGAGCATGTTGCTGGAACTTGCCAAATGCAACAGGTCATGTTCAAGTTCGCTTTCTCCGCTCCAGGCTCCTTCAGGCTTGCAGCAGAACCTGGGTTGCTCCTTCCATCTGGAAGTTTTTTTGCCACTTAACCTGCTCCTGACATTTGCCAACAGCGTGTGTAAGACCTGCTTCCACTTACAATCAGAAAACCACAGGACCCAAGATTCACCCCAAGTCCTCTCTGAGTGGATTTCTTTAATTGCCTTCTGAAAGAAAGCCCATTCACAGGGACTTCAAACTGAATTGCTGCCCTCCCTTTACCCTGGTTTTCTCCTTGGGAAAAAAAATAATGATTCTGCTCAGGTGTTTCTTTCCCCCTTTGAACAAATAGGTTGCTATGAGGTGTCTGGGATGAGCTGGTGGGTTCTCAGTCAAGCAGGGCTGACAGCCGTCCCTCTTTGGACACTTCCAGTCAGGTCAGATCAACAGATGTAAAGCCGGCAGGCAGTGCCTGGTTTCCTTTCACACATAGCTCCACTCAGCCGAGAGCCCTCTGCCAGACACCACCCGGAGCCAAGCATGCGCCTCGCTCCTGGTCCTAATGCCCTCACTGTTCCCAGGCTTTGCACAATTCAGTGTCATCACTGCTAGAGCCAAATCAAAACGGGAATATCCCAAGAGTTCAAAAGGAAAGAACATTCCCTCCTGATTCAGAAAACCTGTCTGTGTGGCATAGATGCCAGGCGCTGCAGCTGTCTGTTTGCGCCCTCGGCCTCCCACGGGGAATCAACCAAACTAGACTGGACTCTCTTTCCCCTTCCTGGGGACCACCGTCCCTGTCCTGAAAATGACAGCACTGAGACAGATGGTCTTGCAAGGCCCTCCTGCTCCCATAAGAGCAGCTGAATCCCTGCTCTGCCCTGGCCACTGACGGGGACACTGGAAGAGGAGTGGCATGTTCCTTCCATCATAAGGCTTCCTTCATTTAACCAACACATAATTAATGAGCACATGCTATGTGCCAAAACTGTTCTGGGAACTGGAACTACAGCAATGAATAACACAGACAAAAATGTATGTCTCATGGAGCTTGCATCCTAGTGAGAGATACAATTAAAACTATCCCCTGGGTCAGATGGTGATGAGGATGAAGGCAAAAAGGCAGAGCATGGATGGGGCCGGGGAGCACGCGCTGGGCTTGGAAATGGACACTAAGTGGTGGAGAAAGGTTTCACGGAAGAGTTAGCATTTGTGTAAAGGAGAAGCCTGCACAGCGATCTGAGGTTGAGCGTTCGGGGCAGAATGAGAAATGTGAAAGTTCTAAGGCAAGAGTGCACCGGCGTGTCTGAGGAAGGCCAGCATGGCTGAAGCAAAGCGCACATGGTGGAACCTGATGGGAAGTAGAATAAGAGAGGCAAGGGGGGCAGGAGGACTGTGTAGGGCACCCCCTGGTTGCACGGAAGGGACTTTGGCTTTTCCTTTGAGAGGGGAGTCCTTCGAGGAGAGACACAACCTGCCTTGGGTTTTACCTGGGTCATTCTGGCCACTGGGTTGAGACTAGTCAGTGCGGGGCAAACAGCAGGAGCAGGGAGACCAACCAAGAGGTTCTCGGCTTGCACAAAAGTGGCATCAGTGGTGACATCCACTTCTTCATATATTCTAAGGAAGAACCTGGAGGATTTGCTGATGAATTAACGACTACTATGAGAGAAAGAGAAGAGTCAAGGATGAGTTCTGATTTCAGCCTGAGTAGTTGGAAGACTAGAGTTGCCGTGAGCCAAGATGGGGAAGGAGAGAAGGTGGAAGGAGACAAATACCAGTGGCTGGGTTTGGAACGTGTGATAGCTGAGATGTCCTTCAGACAGCTAAGAGGAGACGAAGTGAAGGCAGCAGGATGTAGGATCGCTGAAGGTCAGGGAGGGCCTGGCCTGCAGGTACAAAGCTGGACTCCAGCAGAGGAGGCCTGAGGTCACTGAGGGAGTGAGGCAGGCAGGAGGGAGAAGGCAATCCACACACTCAGAGTTTTCGGGCTTCTGGCTCGAACAGGGTGAAGGATAACTGAGCATCGCCATGAGCTGTTTCTTCTGATGGCTGTAAAGCAGCCAGGCTGTCTGCAGCCGAGAGAGGAGGGGAAACCGCCACTGGGGACGTGCTGCAATGAACCTGCTCGTTGTTTTTGTCTTTATTTTGGTCTTAGAATGTCAGCTCAAATTTTTCATGGAAAAAAAAGTTTCATCTTTTGACTCAGTTGTTTCTCTCAGTGTGTGTGGTGTGGTGTGTCTGTGCACGCACACGTGGACAAGCATGTCGACACGCGTGTTTTCATAAAGTCAAAGGCGAAATAGTGGGTTATGTGTGGTTGTTTTCCTGGGAGCCCAGCATAATGCCCAGTGGGCAGCGCTTAGCAATTTCCGGATCGAATTGTGTCTTCCAAATCTCAAATCACGGTGTACTGCCAGGTGGGGATGCTGTGTCATTTCCAAATTCAAGAGGCAGACACCCTGGGAGGTGTAGTTCAGAATTTCTGGTGACGTTTTGAGGTTAATGAGCATGAAGGATTAGGTGGTTTCAAATCCAGGAGACCTTCATCCACTCATCTTCAGCCACACTGGTCTTGAACTTGCCAAGAACAGCCCAGCCCAGGGCCGTCGCCCTGCCAGCCCGCTGCTTAAGCACTCTTTCCCCAGAACTTCATCCACACCATATGGCTCATTTCTTCATTTCTGTGTTTACTCCAATGTCACCTATTTAGTGAAGCCTTCCTGGACCCACCATTCTACACGGAAAGCCCATCATCGACATGGGGCCAAGTTTGAGAATCTCCAAGGTTCTTCTCAACCCCTGGCAAATTAAAATACTAAGGTGTGTTTACTGTCTGTTTCTCGACCCACTCCCATAAAACATAAGCTCTACAAGGGCAGGGCTTTTGCCTGATTGTTCACCGCTGTCTTTCCGGAGCACACAAAGCACACTGTTCCACTCCCCAGGCCTTTGCTGCCGTCCCCGCCAGCTTTGCTGCCAGTTCCTCCCACCCCCACCGTCCCCTGGCACAGGAGGCCCAGACCTTGCTCTCTCCTCTCTTTCTCACCCTTGCTCTTATCATGGGTTGAATCGTGTCCTCTAAAATTACGCTGAAGCGCTACCTCCCCTGGGGAACCTGTGAAAGAGACCATGACAGCAAATAGGATCTTTGTAGATTATCAAGTTAAAAGGATGTCATTAGGGCGGGCCCTAATCTAATATGACTGGCATTCACAAAAAGGGGTGCATGCTTCTTGTACAGCCTGCGGAAGTGTGAGCCAAATAAACTTCTTTACAAATTACCCAGCCTCATGTCCTCCCTTACAGCAACACAAATGGACTAAGACAGCTATGACGCAGTGACGGCTGCTTGGTTTTTGGTCTTCCCCATTAGCGGTTGCTCCATCTTCATCTGTCTCACACTCAGCACAGTGCCTGGTCTGGTAGTACACGGTTGTTCAATAAATGATTCTCAGAGATGAGTGACGTGATAGACACTATGCATTATGCAATAAGAAATTCTTAACATCAAGGTAGCACCCTGGGACCTTAGAAAGGGAAGAAAGGAAATGTATGGCATGCAACCACTTACCCAAATGGCCAACCTCAACTTCTCCCTCCCTCAGAATGTCTGAGATGGCCAAGCCCACGTCCTCACTCTCTTTCCTCTTTCATGATCTGGCTACAGATTTTATTGGGAAGGAACAGCACTGAGAGTAGGATCTTACTGTGTGTCTAAATGGCGCAGGGGCAAGCATGGGTAGGGAATACCTTTCACACAGGACTAACAGAGAGGCCTGGCGTCCACGGTGCCTCAGTGCCCTCTGTTTGCACAGCCATGACCAGCAGGCCCATCACTGAATGCACAGGTGTATTAGTCCATTTTCATGCTGCTGATAAAGACACACTTGAGACTGGGAAGAAAAAGAGGCTTACTGGACCTACGGTCCCACATGGCTGGGACAGCCTCACAGTCACAGTGGAAGGCAAAGAGAAGCAAGTCATGTCTTACGTGGATGGAGGTAGGCAAACAGAGAGAGAGCTTGTGCAGGGAAACTCCTGTTTTTAAAACCATCAGTTCTTGTGAGACTCATTCACTATCATGAGAACAGGAAAGACCCACCCCCATAATTCAATCTCCTCCCACAGGGCTCCTCCCAGGACACGTGGGAATTATGGGAGTTATAAGTCAAGATGAGATTTGGGCGGGGACACAGCCAAACCATATGAAAAGGTAACCAAGAACAGAGGTCCTTCTTAGGCCTTTCTCAGACTTACTGAGCCAGTATTTATGGGGTGGGCCTAGGCTTCTGTGTTTTAACAAGCCCTCTGAAGGCTTCTAATGTATGCTAAGGGCTTAGAGCACTAGTGTAAAGAACACATCTCCCTTACATGACAAGAAAAGGCCCACACTCAAGTTGCTTCTCTCTGGTCCCAGGATATGTTCTGCTTGGGTATGAGAAAGGAACAAAGGAGCTTTGTTCCATGCATATGGAGGCCACAGACTCAGATATGCAAGGCCTGATGAAGGTTTTTATTTTTACTGTAAGTGAACTCATGAGCCCCTTCTCCTTGTTAGGGAAACCAGTCTCAGGGGTTCAAGGTGTCACCATTCACTTTCTACCCAGAGTAAGGTCTAGTTTATGGGGGTCCCACAGGGCCCAGGCACCTGTCCTTGTCCTCGTCATCTACATCAGAGTCCTCTGAAAGGGCCCTGTCCCCATCGGGTCTCCAGACACTTCTCTGTAGAGGTTTTGCTCCATACACCTGCTCTCCATACCCAAGGCCTTTGAGGGTCACAGGCTTTCTGTGACATGCCCACATCCCTCTTCTCAGGGGAATGAGGAACTCTGTGAGGCTCCCTCACACCCAGCAGCCTAAACACCCAAGAGGCTTCTTCTGCTCCCATACCGTGCTGTTTGAAGGAGATTCTGGGATCTTGTCATTTCCCTGTGCTATAAAAGATGGGGACACTATTGTGGGTTTCTGTCATTTGCCTCCCTATATCATCTCTCTCCTGGGACTTGGCTTAGGGGAGCAGTTTAGGATACTTCTCAGGGACCCACCAGAATCTAAAGTCTCTTTGTTTTCCCTTCAACAATTCCTTTCCTGGCACAAGGGATTGAAAAGATAAATACATGTATTTAGAAATGTTCTAATTCCCAAAGAGACTGCAGCAGCCATGGCAGATACATTGCTATTCCCTCCACCCCAGCTCCAAGTTCAGGTGCAGCTGCCGATGGACAGTAACTGTGTGCACAGACAGCCTCCCACCTCGAGGCCACATCTCTCTGCCTGAGGGCTTCCCGGCATGAGGGAGCAGCTCACCTTTCACGCAGAGCAGGCCAGAAGTGCTGGGGATTTAACTTCAGGGACAACTTCAATCCTTACGTAAAGGAAACTGGTGGATAAATACTTTCTTGTGTAATAGTGAATAGGCTTGGTGGGACTCTTCTGAGATATGGTTTACATAATTCTCCAGAATTCCTAGAGTTCGAGGATTTCTAGAGTCCCTGGCAGCCCGAGGACCTGGCCGTGCATAGCAGTAACCTGCTCATCACTGCGTCCTTCATTCACCACCTCCCCTCTTTGTCTTACTGTCCCCACGTCCACCCTTGCACTTCTTGGGTTCACTTCGAAATAAACCATCTATCTCAGAGTGTGCTTTCAGGGGAACCCAAACTAAGACACAGGTACCAACCAACATAAATAATGTATCTCTTCCTTTGTATTTATACTTGTAGAGTCAATTAATTGGTGAAATAAATAACCTCCTATGGGATTCAGCAAGATTATTTCTGCCTTTTTTATATAAACTGGACTATGACAAGTTTTCCGACCTGTATTCTGTAAAGTGTGTATTTATGTCATTAGTACTCTCTTAGATTTAAAGTCCTAACAGAAGTCAAACGTTCTTCAGTATATTCTGTATTATGCTTAGAATAATATCCTAAAGGGTAAATCAAAGCCATGCCTGATATTATAAAGTCAACCTGTTCTAAAACCCAGCTAATCCCAGTGATTCTAGCAGTGTTCTAGGACTGATTCTAATCACTCAATTCTACTTTTTCTTCTAAGGACAAGTTTTCAGGAAACTACCTCTTGTTCAGCAGACTGCTCACTAATGCCAGGTGAGGGTCACACTGGGAGAGACGTCATGACGCTACGCTCACCCCACGTGGACCCAGCCCGCTAGGGGGATGGAGAGGTAAGTGCACCTCTAATGCTGCCTTCAGGAGTGACCTAGATATGGACAATGGCCATGACCCAAATCGACATGTTCCCAAGCCTAGAATGCAACTTCAGAAAGCTCCTGCCGCCTCCCAGTGGCAAATGTGCTGGAAGAATGACTACCAAAAAATTTAGGTGCTGTGCCTTTTGGTTTCATGTTGAGGACACTCTAGGAGAAATTCTCCCCTTATTTCTTCCATCTTTTCTGCCACCAATGACTCTCTTGTTCTTCTGAACTAGAAACAAGACTACTTATTGTGACCACCGTAAGACAGGCCAGGTGAGCCCTCACTGGGTGACATCCGACACTATCAATGCCACAGTCTCACTCTCACAGACTCTGCTCAGGGAACCTCCAGCCTTTGCACAGAACAGGGAGGCTCTGTTGTGGCTCTTCAGGTATTCTTACCAATTCTTTTATTTATGTCCTGATCTAGTGTTCTGAACCTGAAAAGCCAAGCAGTCAACTTCCTTGCTATCAGCATTCTGCAATGCCATTCTTTCCTGGAAGCAGTGAAAACCAGCTAATGCCAGTTATCAGAATGAGGAAAAGGCTAGGGTACAGAAGAAATTATGAGAACAGAATACATAAGTACCTCAAAAATCTCCTCCCCTAATTTGAGATTTAGGTGTCTTCGAAGGTCTGAGAGGTTTAGGAGAAACGTGCATCTCTGTCCTCCATTATCCCTCTAATTCTAAGAATAAAGGTCCACTCTTGGTGTAGAAGGCAGGTAAATGCCCAGCCGCTATACTCATATAAGAAAATGTGTAGCTCCTCTGTGTGTGTGTGTGTGTGTGTGTGTGTGTGTGTGTGTGTGTGTGTACATGTGTATATGTGTGAGCACACGTGCATTTGTAGCACACATTTGAAATAGACTTTGCCAATAATTACACTGGCTGGAAGAAGGGTTGGAGGATTGAAGACGCCACCGAACTTTTGGGACTATATCTGAAAAACAACAACACACACACAGGGCTTGGGATAGATTTTGAGTTATTTTACCTATATGTTAGGTTTTTGGCACCTATAAATATTCTTTTGGAAGAGCACTGTGAAGCCCTGCTGGGTCTATTTATTATTCTGTTGTCTCCATTCGTTCTGCAAATGTTTATTGAATGTCTACTGTGTGCCAGGCATAGTGTTTAGCAAAGGAATAAAAAGACAAATAAGATACAGCCAGCAAGGCCCACAGGTAATTATAGCCATGTAGTAGGCTGAGAGCAATCACAGAGATGTGTCCAAATATCTGGGCTAATATGCAAAAAGTAAAATATAAATATCTGACATTTTTCAAAGTCTTTGTTCAACAAAAGTGCACTTACCTTTCCACCCCTCCATAGGCTGTAAGAGCTTAGAGAGCTGTGAAAAATCTTATGTTTTTGGCATCTGCTGATGCTGTGACTTCAAAGGGGCTTTTTAGTAGAGTATTAATAATGAATTAAAGCTAAATTGATTCCAACTTTGAGGCTGCCACTATCAAAGCTTCGCATTTGGTTCCATTAGGTACACAGAGGGCTGAGAAGGAATTTATGGTGGGAGACTTTGAGACAGGAAGATAATCCTGCTATGATTAAGACTTTGTTTACAAGGATCTCCTGTAGGGTCTGTGATCCATGGAAGGTGGATGTAGAAGGAAAATATGTCTTCACCAGCTCATTTTAACGCCAGTGTTCTGATCATATTGATAGTTCTCCCCTAGCCAGCCTGTTTCCTGTGCTTTTTACAATGCAGGTTCAGGAAAGTGGGTAAAGAGAGATTAAATTAAAGACGCATGGGGAAAAGGGGTGGATTCTTATGTTGGGGTCAGTTCTCAGGTTCTATGTTGTTCTAGAAGAATCTGAATAATGAAAACATGGAGAACAAGGAGAAGGAGAAAAAGGAAGAAGAGGAGGAGAAGCCACCATAGGAGAGGCTAAGCTGATTATATAACAAAGAGGTAAGAGGGAGGATGAAGAAGGAGAAAAACAAAAAACGCCCTCTGGACTGGGCATGAGAGGAAGAGACTTCAAGCTAGAGGGTGAGATGCTTTGAAATAACTCTTTGAAGAGAGTAAGATATGAGAGGAGGAGATTTTAAGAGATATCACTGTCTTCCACCCATCAATAGTAAAATAAATATTCTTCTTTACTGTACGTTCTCCAGGACAGATCATACACTAACGCTAAACAATCTCAGTAACTCTAAAAGGATTTAAATTATACAAAGTATGTTCTCCAACCAAAATAGAATGAAATAGAAATCAATGCCAGAAAGAAATTTGAGAAATTCACAAATATTTGAAAACTAAACAATATACTCCTAATAACTAATGGATCAAAGAAGAAATCACATGAGAACCTAGAGAATACTTTGAAATCAATGAAAACGAACACACAACGTGCTAAAACTTATGGAATGTAGCTAAAGCAGTATTACAGGGAAATTTATAGCTGCAAACGCTTATATTAAAAAAGAAGAAAAATTTCTAATGAATAACCTACCCTACTTCCTTTAAGACACTGGAAAAATAAGAGCAAAGTAAATCTAAAGCAAACAAAAAAGAAAAAAAATACAATCTTGCACATTTTTTCATATATTTATAAAGCTGCCTCATTCTATTTAATGGCTGTGTAATGTATTGAATGGAAAAACTAATCGATTACTGATTTAGTCAAGCTACTGATGCACATTTAAGTTGTTGCCAATTTTATACTTTTAGAATAATACTGCCTTAATATCATACACACAAACTTTCACATATTTGTGCATATATTTGTGAATAATTTCTAGAAATGAAATTTCTCAAATAATGTATGCATTAAAAGGTGTAGAGCTGGCCAGACACACTGGCTCATGCCTGTAATCTCAGCACTTTGGGACGTCGAGCGGGGTGGATCATGAGGTCAGGAAACCGAGATTATCCTGGCTAACATGGTCAAACCCCGTCTCTACTAAGAATACAAAGAAAAATTAGCCAGGCGTGGTGGCACGCACCTGTAATCCCAGCTACTCGGGAGGCTAAGGCAAAATAATTGCTTGAACCCGGGAGATGGAAGTTGCAGTTTACCAAGATTGTGACACTGCACTCCAGCCTGGGTGACAGGTAAGACTTTGTCTCAAAAAAAAAAAAAAAAATGTTTAGAGCTATTAAAAATAATACTCCAAAGAGGCTGTGTTAATTTATACCACTTACCTAATAAAATATGAGATTGTCCATTTTCCTATAATCTTACCAGTGGAGAGTATTATTAATCTTTTTGATCTTCACCTTTCTGATAAGTGAAAAATGGCATTTCAGCAACAAAAATTCTAAGTACCTGGTAATAAATCTCACAAAATATATGGGAAAACTATAAAATTTATTGAAGGAATAAACGTAAACCTGGAGAGACATAGGATGAGCCTGGATAGAAAGACCCGATGTCAAAAAGATGCCAAGTTCATCTAGAAATTCACTGTCATTACATTCCAACCCTAACTGAGCTCTCCACAGATCTTGACAAGGAGTAGGGTCTGACTCTGTATCCCCACCCGAATTTCCTCTCCAATTGAAATCCTCACATGTTGAGGGAGGGACCTGTAATCTCCACCTGTGGAGGGGCAGGTAGGTGATTGGATCATGGGTATGGTTTTCCTCATGCTGTTTTCATAATTGTAAGTGACTTTTCATGAGATCTGATGGCTTTATAAGGGGCTTGTCCCCTTTTGCTTTCTCTTCTTTCTCCTGCCAACTTGTGAAGAGGGTGCCTCTTCCCCTTCTGCCATAATTGTAAGTTTCCCTTGGTCATGCAGAACTGTGAGTCAATTAAACCTCTTTCCTTTATAAATTATCCAGTCTCAGAAAGGTTCTTTACAGCAGTGTGAAGAAAGACTAACACAACAAGCAAACTAACCTACAATTCTTACAGAAGAATAAAATAACAAGAATAAATAATTATCAAGAACAAGGAGGTCAATCCCTCTTAGCAGATATCTAGATTTATAAAGCTATAATGATTAAAATAGTGGGGCATTAGCATATAATTGAGAAACAAATCAATGGAACAGAATAGAGTCTATATATTGATGCAAATTTTTTAAGCCTGATAATATTGATTCAGCTAAAGATGTGGGGAAAGGGGCTGCTCCTATGCTGTTGCTAGGAGTGTAGAAAATTGGTGTCCTTTGATGAACATTTTGGGAATAGCCACTAATGCGGAGGACATACACACTCTGTAACTCAGCATTTCTATTTCTGGGAGAAACTTTTGTACATGTTCACTAGGAGACATTTACAAGGATGTTCATTGAAGCACTGTGATAGCAAAAACACAGGGAATTACTAAATGTTCATGTAACATCATAAAATGAAGCAGTTAGAATGAATGAACTAAATCCACATGAATCAACACAAATAGATTTCTAAAACATAATATTGAGTGAAAAAAATAATTGCAAAATGATAGTGTGATATCATTTATGTAAATGTAATAATCAAATGATACTCCATATTAAGTATATAATATATAAAATTATTAAAAAGAAAAATACCTTCAGGAGATGATGAATTCTGGGAATGGAGGGAAAGAAGGGGCTAGAATGGGGGAAAGGGGGCTTTAGCTATATCTGTAACTTCAAAATATTAATTATAAGTTATGATGCAAGTATGACAAATTATCAACTTTTTAAAAACTTGGAATATAAATAGATGGGTGTCTACTATACAGTTTTCAGTATGTTTGAAATAGTTTGAAATAGTTTATAATTAAAAGAAAGTTAGTGGTGTCTTACTGAGCTTTTAATATTCTTTTGTGCAGGACCCCAGCATTGATTCAGGGTGTATTTAGTATTATCTGAGAAGGGGCTCATATGATCTGAATGTTTGTCTCCTTCAAAACTCATGTTGAAATTTAATTGCCATTGTAACAGAATTGGAAAGTAGAACCTTTAAGAGGTGTTGAGACCATGTGGTCTCTACTCTCATGAGTGAATCAAAGCTCTTATCATGGCAGTGGGTTCCCTGTTGTGGGAGTAGGTTCACCCTTCTTGCCCTCTGTCTCTTTGCCCTTTGCCATGTGGTGCCTCATGCCATGTTTTGATGCAGAAAGAGGGCCTCTGCCATGCCGGCACCTTGATATTGGACTTTCTGGCTTCCAGAACTGTAAGCCAATAAATTTCTGTTCTTTATAAATTACCCAGTTTGTGGCACTCAGTGATAGCACTAAAAACGGACTAAGACAAAAGCTCAGAGAAGCTGCCAAGAAAGGCAAACCCATCCTTGATTTTGTATTTTATCATCCAATAGAAACAGAATCTTTAAGACAGGTCCAGTGGCTTTTGTCCATGACCCCAGCAGTTTGGGAGACTGAGGCAGGAGAACTGCTTGAGGACAGAAGTTTGAGAGCAGCCTGGGCAATATAGCAAGACCCCATCTCTAAAAAAACTTTAAAAAGAAAGAAACAAGAGCTATGGAAATTTATTGTAACATTTAAGACATTTATTTCTCCTTTATTTTGTTATTCTGTTTTAGGAGTAGCAAGTCTTAAAACAGAAAGAAACTATGTTTATAGGAGGACAAAAATTGGGCAAAGAACTGAGAAGTTCTCATAGCCATTCTTTCCTATTTTGTCAAAAGAAGATCCCTCAAAAGTGTGTGGTCTCATCTTAAAAAGTTGAGTCATAGAGGCAGAGAGTAGAAAAATGGTTGCCAGGTGCAGTGAGTGGGGGTAATGGGGAGATGTTGATCAAGGGTGGAAATTTTCAGTTAGGAGATGAAGATGTTCTGGGGATCAAATGTATGGTATGGTGGCTATAGTCAGTGATACTGTTTTGTTTACTTGAAATTGGATTAAATAGCAAGTTTTAAGTGACCTACACACACACACACACACACACACACGATAACAATGGATGGTGATGGATATTTTCATTAATTTCATTGTGGTAATTGTTAGACAATGTATATGTACATCAAATTGTCACATTGTATACATACAATTATTATTTGTCAATTAAATATATATTCTTAAAATATAACAGGTAGAAGAAGCTACCCACTAAATTTCTAAGGCCTGAAAGAGGAAACTTAGAGAGTGTTGGAGACATCTGGAGCCTGAGCCTGGGCAGGAGTCTCATTCTTCTGCTTCACACCATATCTAGGAAACTTAGTCCCCTGTCCAGCTTTCCCTTCTGTGCTGCCCTGGCAGGCCACAAACACCATGTATCAGTAAGGTTCCAGGGACAGACCCGAATGATGTGTCATTAGAAGCCACACTCTAATAAAGCCCCTGACTGACTTATCTTACTTTTTTCTTTTCTGAATTAATCTTGAATAGTTTGTATTGCTATGTCTTCAATTCGACTTATCTTTTCTTCTGTAGTGTCTAATTTGCTATTAATCCCATCTAGTGTATTTTTCACCTCAGATATTCTAACTTTATATGTTCTATTTGGATCTTTTTTATATATCTTCCGTGTCTCTATTTAACATGCTTAATGTCTCTTCTACTTTCTCAAACATGTGGATAGAATAATAGTTTAAAGGTCCTTAACTACTAATTGTATCAGCCACATAATTTCTTGCTCTGTTTCTGTTAATTTTTCTCCTTATTATGGGTCATCTCTTCCTGCTTCTTGCATGCCTGGTAATTTCTAATTTGACGTCAGACATTGTAAATTTTACCTTGATGAGTGTCGGACATTTTTGTTTTCCTATAAATATTGAGTTTTGTTCTAGAATATAGTTAACTTAGTGGAAAATAGTTGATTTTTTTTAGCAGTCCTTAGTGCTGTCTAGTGCTCCTGGGCAAAAGACGGCTGCGATGTGCCTTATAGAAAAAACACATGTGTTAGATGAGCTTTATTTAGGCATAAGTAATAGTGCTGTTGGCCATGAGTTCAATGCTAACGAATTAATAATATATGTTAATTTAGGCATCTTTAAACATAGACATAGCTAAAACAAGGTTATCTATTGATTTGTTGACAAAAATCCTGTGACCAGAAGCTCACAGGAACCTAACCCTTTATTTATCCTAGGAACAATTGTTTAGTATTTGCTAATTCAGTGTTTATGCAACTTTACAGAACATAACTACTATGAATTATTACTACTGTACAATAAAATATACAAATAGTCTATTCAGGTGGTTAAAAAAAATACTGGTGAAGGAGGACTAGGGAGGATAAGGCAACCCTTAAAGAGTGTTTTATCAAGTCAACTACAACTGTGGGTATCTAGAACTTAACAGCATTGGGGAGCTCTGAAAGTCAGGGTACCATATGTGCCTCAGAGTTATTCCAACCAAGGGGAAGTAAGCTAGGGTATTGATACACCAATTCCCATCAGTTGAGGACTGCTGAGAAGGTGCACTTATGACCTGTTGGGGAGCAACCAGGAGGGACTGGCTGCCAAAGAACGTCTTCAAGCAAAAAGGTGCAGATCCTGGCAGTTTGAAGTCCAGCCTGGGTTTCTACTAAAACGGGAAAGGATATGAGCAGGATGCCAGGCAGCATTTGCTATAGATGGGAATACCAGCGCTTGTAAACAGATGCCTCCAGAAGCCAGGCAGGTAACACAAGCAAGAGAAGCAGATTGGGTGGAACAGCATGAGCTAGAGAGTACTATCTCTGTCTAACAAGAGCAGCTGTTACTCAGCTATAGCCAACTTTTGACATGCAGAAAAAAAAAAGGCCTATACTTCCCAAACCTTCTGATTTTTTTCAAGAAAATTGGGAAATTTTGTTTTTTAAAATGTGAAATCCCCAATTTGTAGAAGTTGGCAAAAAATTTAAAAACACTGTTGAGTTCAAAGAAAACATGTTGGCAAGCCAACTTCAGCCCCCGGGCTGCCAATTTGCAACCTCTCTGATAAGAGACGTGCAAAGCTCCACCTGTTGGGTTTGAGTCCAGAGAAAATGTATTTTTATATCCTGTGCACACTGAGGCATTCTGTGGGTGCCAAGGGATGCCCTGGAAGTTGTCCCTGAAATCCACATGGCAAGACACCCCTGTCTCTGTCTAGTGATCTTACCTTATCCTCCTGTCTCAAGGTTTATTAGATATCCAAGAATCACTATTTTTCATGGCTAGTGGACTTCTTCAGTTATTTCTTGTCACTGTTTTGGCATTTTTCCCTCTTGTGAGAAATTAGCTGAGTTTATTGGGCTATCTGACATCTGCTAGTCTAAGCAGCCCACTCCATAGTGAAGAACAGGGCTGCCTGCCCAGGCTTCCACCTGCACATGGAATAGTGACTGTCAGGAGGAGCTTACAATTTGAATGGTAGCATGCATAGAGGCAGAGCCTAGGGAATTGGCCACCATCTGGCATTTTTTGCAACACAGAAGGAGGAAGATGCCAATGGCTAGGTTCCCAGAAGCCGGGGGTCAGAATTCAACCAGAGAAGCAGAGCCACTGGGAAATGATTTACTAGATAGATAGATAGATAGATAGATAGATAGATAGATAGATAGATAGATAGGCAGATAGATATTTTAAAAGATTTGTTACAGAGATATGGCTTTACTCACTATGGGAACTAGTTAAGTAGCTTCTGGAAGGTTATTGTCTTCACATGTGATGTTGTAGCTTTAAGTCTACAGGGCATGCAGTTGGGAAGGAAAGGTGGACACAGAGTGGGGAAATCAAGAATAAGCTAGAACCCATAGGTACAAGGTGGAGCCCATAAAGATGAATTAAAACTCATGTCTTTTCTTGCTGCCCCTGATGTAGGCAGTTTGGTGTCTTGGAGAAGCTGGGGCCTCTGTCATGGAGCTAAACATAGATGCCTGGCCCAGAGAGCAGAAACTGAAGGAGGAGCCACGAGAAGATAGCGCAGTCGCAGGCACAGCAGTGGCCTCTTGCCAGTGAGGCGAGGCAGCAGATCAGCAACATGTGTGAGCTGCAAAACAGCTCTTGCTTCCCTCTGCCCTTCAAATCCCCCAAGAATCTCTGTTGTGTCCCACCATAGAGATACTAGCGGTATTAGTCCATTTTTACACTGCTATAAAGACCTACCTGATGCTGGTTAGTTTATAAAAGGAAAGACGTTGAATCAGCTCATGGTTCTGTGGGTTGTTCAGGCTTCTGCTTCTGGTGAGTCCTTAGGAAACTTATAGTCACGGCAGAAGGCAAAGCAGCAGAGAGAGAGCAAGAGAGAGAGACAGAGACAGAGAGACAGAGACAGAGAGAGAGAGTAAAGAGGGAGGTGCTACGCACTTTGAAACAACTAGATCTCATGAGAACTCCATCACATGACAGCAGTAGGGGGCCAGTGATGCTAAACCATTCAAAACTACCCCATGATCCAATCACCTCCCACCAGGTCCCACCTCCAACACCGAGAATTACAATTCAACATGAGATTTGGGTGGGAACACAGAGCCGAATCCTATGACTGGCAAAGCTCTATTTTTATTTCTGGGGATACTTCAGTGTTTGGTTTTTGGCTCCTGACCAAGACAAGGGACATGGGATGAACTATTTAAGGTCGAACACTCCCCTGGCAATCCCCAGCGTTATCTTCTTTATTGGTGGTTTGCACCTGGCCGCACTAGTTTGAGCAGCCTAACTTGCCTCCTTATGGAGCCACATAGCTCTTTGCAGTGGGTTCTCCTAAAGCCAAGATTCCTAGCACAGAGCTTGGCAATTCAATCCAGAGATTCAGCGTGGTCTGTGTACACAAAGATTGGGTGCCTGGGCACAAACCTTGTGCTGCAGAATGCCTCTCAGACCTACATTGCTTCCCCGCATTCTCTTTCATTCCCTGTTGCCTTCAAATAAAAGCTTTATGTGAGTACACTCTGTAGAGTCTAAGAGATCCTTTCAAATATCTGAACTGGGGAAAATATATCCACTCTAACTAAAAGCATACACCAAAGAGAATTCTGGAAAATGTAGGTTGGCCTAGCTAACGGACACACCAGAAAGTCAATGAAGTGTCCAGGCGGTTCAGCGTTTTGTGGCTGCCATCTTGATATGGAGATGCCTTCTGTTGGTACAGGGAGCAAGGATCCCAGATCTAGGACTCTTCAGAGAAATCATTCCACCCATGCATGGGCAAACCAGAGCAGGGGGAGTCTTAGAAGAATAGACTCGCTGATTTCTTAAAGTTTACCCTTGTGATTCTACAGCTAAAAAATTATGGTGTTTCTTACTAGTTTCCACTCCTAATGAAGAGAATGAGAATGCAGAACGGGTCTGCCTTGCCTTTGAAAGGTCTCTCTAGAAAAAGCAGAAGGACAGAGAGGAGAAAGCTAGAACTGCCAAGGGCAAGGTACAAAATGGTAGATTTTGGTTCAATCAGTGGGAGAATTTCGTGCCAATAAGAGTAAGAGTTCAACCCATGAAGGAATTGCCTCGCAAGGAGCTGAATCCAGTTTTTTGACTTGATAGTTTTAAGTAGAAGTTTAACAACATTCATCAAATCCTTCCATGCATCTATCCATCCAGTTATTGATTTATGAATTCAATAATTCACCCAATATTTATTGACTACCAATTATGTTCCAGGTGCTGTGTTGGGTTCTGGAATTACAGCCCAGGGAGGAAGGCAGCTGGGGTTGCTGACCACCTACTATGTGCTAGGTACTGCATTAAGTGCTAGGGATTAGAGCTTAGGGTAGTGATCTGGGAACTCACGTGAGAATTCTTCAGTTCCAAGCCACTGCTCTTAAGTGGATCTCCTAACTTGTGAGTCCCAGCCTGGTTGGTCCTACCAGCCATGATTCCTTGACTTAAGAGCAAACCACAGGGTTCCTGTAACCATTACAAATGTATTTTCTTGGCTGGGGCCAGAAGGGCTGGGCTGTTCTGAGCTGTGACCTCATTGTTTACCATCATTTAAAAAATCTTCTGCCTCCCTTCTGTAGGCTGGATCAGAGCCGGAGACAGCAGGGTGAATGTGTGAAGTAAACTCCAGCCAGCATTACTATAATCTTCAATACCCAAACGATGGGTCACACGCCTGCAGCTCGTGACTTCTTGGCAGCTTGGTGGGGCCTGAGCACTTCCACTTTTATCTACCACTTGAGATGGGAGGCTTTAGAAATAGCTAATCTGTGAACATTTACAGTGTAAAATCCAAGTAGTTAGGGAGAAGATGAATTGACAAGCACTCAAATCTTAGCCTTCTGGGAAAGACTAGAAAATACCTTTAGCCTGGCATTTAAGTCTCTGATATGATTCAGATGCTGTCAATTTACCAAACACCTCTCCTTAAACTCATGGAGCACCTGGAAGGGGAGGAATGAGGTGCTGTAGGAAATTCCAGTCTCAGGATGACACGGAGGACAACAGTCCCTGAGCTGCATGAGCTGGGCTTTACTCCCTGAATGTTCTTTGTACTGTGTCCCAATTTGCAAGGGTGGGACTGTCTCTAAAGAAGGCTTTTGAAAACCATGTGTAATCTTCTTGGAAATGTGAGATGGTCCCTGAGACAATGTGCAAGGCTGGGGACAACTCCTGACGACAGTGGTTTGCTAATAAGCAAGGTGTCCAGCTGGCCAGAATGCAGGTGTTCCCTGACTTGAGAGAGGAGGCAGGGCTGGGTGGCCCTACACAGAGGTCTCGTTGCCTATGGGAGCCTTCAATTAGGCTTCAGTTTCAATTATGGGTTCAGAAGGCTGTGTATTCAGATGGTTTGGGGCATAGAAGGCATCGTGAGGGTACCTTGAACATATGGAGCAGGCTGGAAGTAGAGTAGGACTGGAGGAAATCCCAGGTAAGCTTGTCTTAGGAGGCTAGAATTGAAGTTTATGTACCTGATTCAGGGTTGGTCAGAGTTGTGAGAGGAATTGGATCCCAGTCCAAACTCTGCCACCCATTCCCTGTGTGGATCCCGGACATGTCCCTTAAGCTTATTTATTCATAAAAGGAAAGGGTTGCATTAGATGTTCCCCCAGATAATTTTCAGCACTAGGATCCTATGATGGAAAGTGAGCATACAGTTCATGGACTGAGTTGTAAATGTTGCTTATAATATGGAGAGTTTGCCTTTGCCATTAGCATGGAACCTCTGAATAGTCATGCCACTGGAAGAAAGTGAAGATATCTTGAACACCCTACACAACCTCCTTGCTTTCTGAACAAGACAGCTCTTGGAATAACCAAGTTCCTGGCATCTCCAAATAAAACCCCATGGAGAACCAAGTCATCAGTCACAAAAAGCCATAATTTCAGGCACTTACAACTGCCCTGCATTCCAGTTAAAAATGCCCATGCTCTTGGTTCAGAATATTGATTTAAGTTTTAAATTACATTTGCATATTGATTTAAAAAGCCCTTCTCACAACCCTGCAAATAAATTAATTGAAACAACAGGCTGGAGCAGCACTCCGCCCTAGCAGTGAAGTCACTCTCCTTACCTTAGTTGAGCTTGTAAACTGGTAGAGAGAATCACAGCCTTGCTTGGGGAGGACAGTGAGCTGTTGAAGGCAAGTGTCTACGATGGCTGTGTGAAGAGGCCGGAAGACAGTGTCAGAGAGAAGGCTGGAAGGCACTTCCTGGGTTGGGCAGTAGTACTTTCTCTGGTGAGTCAGGGAGGAAAGCACTGCATCCCCTGGAGGTGCGGAGGTAGCTTTGCATTCAAAAACCAGAAGCTCTTCCTCTTCCTAATAATAGCATTACTATTTGCATTTTATTTGTTTATTATTCCTTTCTTCACTTCTGAAAGGATTTGTGGCAATTGTTGTATCCATTTAATTCAATCAGACTAAATAGCTATGTACACCGGGTTGAAGGGAGAGTTGGCTCAGAAAGTAAGATAAAAACAGAAGTTAGCAAACTAAGTATATGTCATAAAGTCTGTACAATTCCTAAAAGTGAGCTACAAATTGACTCTGAGCTTCCCAGAAGCCACTGTAAAGGAAGGAACGTGGTTAGTCATCAGACTCACAGTATCCATAGAGCAAGAACATTCCAACCAGACAGTCAATAAAGCTTCCTGGCCATTGTCCGTGAAACCAGGAGCCTTTGGAGTTTTAGTCTTTAAATGGCAAGAACCTGGAGAGAAAATATCTAATTTGATCACAAAAACTAGTGCCAAATGCTTTGACAATCCAGAAAATAGAACAGGGCTGATATTCTTTTGGGTTTTAAAAAACTTGATTTAGCCAAGTGCCATGGTGCGTGTCTATAATTCCAATTACTTGAGAGGCCAAGATGGGAGACTCACTTGAGACCAAGAATTCCAGACCAGCCTGGGCAACATAATGAGACCCTGTCTCTTAAAAAAAAAAAAAAAGCAAAGCAAACTTGCTTAGCCTAGGATTTATGCCTACGTAGAAGCCTCCTGCACTTACAGGGAAGTGGGCTGAAGGAGACCCTGGGCAGGGCCTGATTGACTTCAGAATGCTGTTTTGGGCAGAGGAGCAGTAAAATGTCCACTTTTCTAGGCCCCAGAGCTGTGGGGGTTTAACCCTGGGTGTGTGTCAGAATGACGCAGGAGTTTTGAACAATAGCAAAGCCTGGCCTCCCAGGGGATTCTAATGTGCAGCCAGGGATGAGAACCACTCAGGGCATGGATGGGGTTTTCAGGTGGGAGAAAACCCAAAGCAGCTGCTACCAATCACCGACTGCAATCACAGTAAGATGCCCTCGTTATATATCATGCTGACTGATGTAAGATCCTGGGGAACACCGAGAAAAACGTGCCTGGAGATGCTGAAGGAGCTGCAGCTGCTGCATCCAATGGTTGGATCTTAGCCAGTTAACCTTGGGAGATGCCTGGCCACAGGAATGACTCCAGCCTTTTCAGAAGGAGGCCTGCTCTGGACATTTGCCATGATGGTTTCTAGGGGGACCAGCCACCCTTGTTTGCAGGCTTACCAGATCATAGGGCTTCCAGCGCTAAGACCCAGGCAAACTTTGATGAGTTGCCATCCTATTCGTTTTTTGTTTTTGTTTCTGTTTCTTCCCCAGGACAGGATTAGAGTGAAAAGGGGTGACCTGACCAATGAGAGTCATACCTGAGACACTTGGGGCTCGTTTGGAGGCAGGGCGGGGTTGTGGTCCTCTGTGGAGGTTGACCTGGTCAGTTTGTGGTCTCCCATGCAGCTGAGCTGCCAAATTCGGGGTCTCCTTCCTTCGCTTCTGTTCCTATCTCCCTGAGACCTTTCTGTATCCATTCCAGATCCAAACAGGGACCCAGCCAGGGCTCTGAAGCCTCTGGGCACTGGGAGAAAGTGAAGTTTCCCCAACCCCTGAAGATCTACTCTGTCGGTTCTCCCGGGACTGTGGCTCTCCTTCCAAGTCAGGAGGGGGCCAGCAAGACTCACTGCCTTTCTCTGCAGCCTTGGCCCTTGAAAATCAGGTGGCAGCCCTTGGATTATAAATACTCAGATAATACAAGGTCCCCACAGGCAGCTGGTGACCAGCTACAAGAACCAGTCTCATGGGTGTGTGACCTGCGCAGTCACTTACAGGCCCTGGGCTCAGAAGGGCCCATGCTTGGCTTAATGCTCTGCCATCACTGCCTTGAAATCCTGAATCATTTTTTAACAAGGCGCCCACATTTTCATTTGACACTGAGCCCCGCAAATTGTGTCCCTTGTCCTGCCTGCCACCGCAGCCCCAAAGCTACACTTCCACCTCCATCCCATCCCAATAAATTGGCTTCTGCTGCCTTTGCCAGGGGTACCATTGCAGAAAAACCAACAATAAATAAAGAGGTTGTATCTCAGGGGCTCACAAGCCTGGCCAATGCCCAAGCCTAGCTCCCTAACCTCTTCTTCATCACATTTCCAAGAGGTGTAGCCCGCAAATCTGCATTTTAGTAGAAGTTCCTAGAGGAACACAGTGAAGATTAGGCTTGAACGTTTTAGAGCAAGGTGGATTTTAAGTTTAAAAAAGAGAGATAGAAGAAACTGAGAAGGGAATAGCTTGGAGTTCCTGACCCTAAAGGCAAAGCTTCAGGCCACGAGGTTCTGCCTATGATTCCCCCCGTTTGCCCAGATTGTGGGTACTTTCCCCTTCATGTGTTTCACTGCCTGAAGTTGAGAGAAAATGATCTCCATTAACATTTCTGGGAGCAGGATCTTTGAGCCCTAGGCCTGCTCTCTGCCTGTCGTTTAGCCTCTGCCATCCCAAGCGGCCAGGCCAGGTTAACTGCGAAGAACTTCCAGATCAGCTCTGGAGTCTCACCCGCTTCCTGCACTCATCTCAGGGCGGGGGGCCTCTCCGCTGCACCCCTCTGTCCAGCCCCTCCAGCTGCAATGCCCATGTTTGCTTCTGATTTTGACTGACCTTGGCTGGTTGTTCTTGGCTGACTCCTCCATGCACCCTTCCAGAATACTCCAGAGAAAACAATTACTTGTCCTCTCCTTCTGAGAGTTAGAAAAACTGTTGTACACGTTACCAGTGTGAGAGTTGCCCCTAGGAAATTTTCACACTGGTAACGTGTACAACAGTTTTGGCTTCAGGCGTGGCTGGATCTAGTGCTCAGCAGCACATTTTTCCATGCCAAGTCTCGTTTGGAAAGGGCTGATGATCAGTACTCCCTCTCACATCACAGGCAGCATGGTCTGGGTGGGCATGCTTTGCCTTCTGCAGGGTGTCTTGTCGTCTGATGCAGTGGTGAGCTGGTAAATGTTTAACAACCGGTTCTCAGTGCGGGTAGAAGGGATGCTTTGACTTGTAGCATTTGCCAATTTCCGTGATGTAAAACAATGTTCATTGTGGCCTACTTCAAGCTACCAGGACCATGTCACTAAACGGAGCTGGGAAGAGATGTAGAGCAGGGCATCGTTATATAGTATTTCTAGATTCTATAGATGTAAATAACCTCAGAACCATAGGTAATAATAAAATGTGGTGAAATATTAGGAAATGATGCATTTTGAGTATCCATTATCTTTGCTTTCAATATAATTCATTTAAGCATAAGTTCATATAATTTGATTTTTTAATGATGGACATGTTTAACAACTGGCTAGCAAGAAAATTTAACACTGGCTCTCAAAAGCTAGTACCAGCCAGCTCAACACTGATTCCAATCAGTGATTCCGGAATCACTGATTCTGGAACTGGGCTCAGTGATTAACAATGCGGTGATCAAGTAACATGTCTGCTAAGGACACAAGAGATAAGACAGTGGCACTTGTGCTACATGTTTGCCTTTTCTAGAATGTAGTAATTTTATGAAAGCAAAGTTCTGGGTTTTTGGGGTTTTTTTAATTGCAAAGTCTGGCATCACCAAAGGAAATGGCACCTTTCTCCCTGGGAAGAAACGTGTAGATCTTGCCCTAAATTTACAATGCTTCTGAGGTGGCGTCTGATCATATCACACTGGCATTGCCAAAGTCCTGGAAAGAAAGGAGTGGGAACCTCCTGGGGAAAATTTCTCATTTTTGTCCCAAGATACTAACAACTCCCTTAACGCTGCACAATGCAAAAAAGTCAACTGCTGAAATGTGGGAGTAAATTGTTTTTCAGCTTCTTTTGCTTGGATGTAGGGAGTCCTCAAGGTCAGAATCACACAGTTTAAAATCTCAATACTTTCTGCCCTGGCTTTCCCATTTCCTTTTTGTTTTTCGTGGTGGTATTTGCCAGAAGCTGAACCAACCCAGGGTCTGGCTGATTCTCAAAGGAGCCAGGCAACAGCTGCCTCAGTGGAAGCATGAAGGGGTAAATGTGACTTCTCAAGTGTCAAGAAGTCTCTTAATGAGCCATTAGCATTTGGTACAATCTGGCTCAGTAGCTGTGACTTAAGAATGTCCAGATATTATTACCTGTGGAGCTGAAAAAGGCTCCTTGAGAAGTAGGGACCAAGGCTGCTGCTGGTCTCCCCCATCTTGCTATATCTGTGATTAGTGCCAGAATCTGTACACAGGCGGTGCTTCATAAATCTTCATCCCAAAATGATCAGTTAGGGAGGCATGAGTCACAGTGACGAAATAATCATTCTTGCCAATGGAGGTTTTTCAGTTTTTTACTGAGATGTAATTCATATATGGTAGAAGGCACACGTCTTAAGTGTACAGCTCAGTGCTTTTTGCATGTACGTGTAAATATCCAAGTGACCACCGCCCTATCAGGATGTAGAATATTTCCTTCCCCCTAGAAACTTCCCTTTCTAGTCACTAACACTTCCCTTGATGTAACCACTTGCTATCGACTATTTGTATTTCTCCAAAATTTGTATGTTGAAACCCCAATTCCCAGTGTGGTGGTATTTGGAAAAGGGGCCTTTGTGAGGTCATTAATTTTAGATAAGGCCATGAAGGTGGGGACTCCCAGGATGGGATTAGTGCCCTTAGTGGAAAGCGAAAGAAACCAGACCACACGTGCTGATCCTTGCATTCTCTCTCTCTCCATCTCTCTCTGTCATGTGAGGATTAAACAGGAGAACTGCCATCTACGAACCAGAAAGAGAGCCCTCGCCAGACATTGGCTCTGCTGTTGCCTTGACCTTTAACTTCTCAGCCTCCAGAACTGTGAGAAATAAATGTTCATGGTTAAAGCCACGCAGTCTGTGGCATTTTTGTCATAGGAGCCCGAACTAAGACACCACTATTGTGATCATAGTCTCCTCACGTTGCCATAATAAAATACCATCGACTACGTGGCTTTTACCAACGGAAATTTAATTTCCATAGTTCTGAAGGTTCTGGCCAGTCCCGTTTCTGGTGAGGGCTCCTCCTGGCCTGCAGATGGCCCTCCTTAGCACATGCTAGTGGAGGGAGAAAGAATGAGCTCTAAGCACAATAATCATAGGAGGGCTTATTTAACCTTAATTACTTCCTTGGAGGCCCCATTTCCAAATAAGCTTCTACACAGGGGCTTAGGGCTTCAACATAGGAATCTGGGCAGAGACATACCAACATTTAGCCTATAATAGATCTCTATCATATAGATGAGTATTGCTGGTTCTTGAGCTTCATACAGACAAAATTATAACATACGCACTCTTGTGTCTGGCTTCTTTTGTTCAGTGTAATCTTTTTGAAATTCACTCACGTTGTTGCATGTCAATGGTTCATTCCTTTTTATTACTGAGTAGTATTTCATTGGACGAACAAACCACAATTTGTCTCTCCATTGTTCCACTGATGAACATCGGGGTTGTTTCCACTTTGCCAACAGGTATTTATTCTATTCAGGGCACTGTGTTAGCTGCTGGGCTGTAAAGAAATGTCACGCATGTCCCTGCCCATCAAGAGCTTATGCTTGGGATCTGTGCTTAGAAAATAGCAAAGGATATACCAATGTATAAAACAACAAATGACTCTGACTCACTGAACGGAGACTGGGTCAGGAACTCAGAAGGAAGCAGTTTTTTAAGGAATACCAGTAAAGTCTGTTTGTAAATACACACACTCAGATGAGCCAGCTTAAGAACACCAGCTGCCAGAGAAACAAAAGCAACTCCAAGTGAGGTCGGAGCTGGCAGGTACTTGGTCCTGCTGCATGGATACCTCTGGGAAGCCTCATAAATGTTCCATTGCCTGTGTTCTGGGCCAAAGAGCTTCATGAAGTGGGAGCAGGGTGAAAACATCCCCTTGGAACAAAGCTGACTCCTGGTTTGTTTTTGTGGTTTTCTCTAAGAGGGCAGGGAGGGAAAGGTCTGTCCTCAAAAGGACAGCTGGGCCATGGTCAGGAAAAGTTCTCTGTGGTCAGGCATGGATGCTCTGAGAAGAGGGAAGACAGGGTGGACAAAGGGGTAGGGGCCCTGGCATCCCAGTTTGGGCTCTAGTGGCCGAATATCCCGTTTCTCTGGCCCATGGATGGACCTGGGTAAGTCAGGTAGTTTGTTTGGGACCAGGGGCAGAGCCATGAGGGCAGGAATGGGCGGCTAGAACTTGACAGCCCCAAAGGGGACCTGAGAGCCCTCCCAGGGCTGTGTGGCAGAGCTGCTCATATCCCTGTCCCTGGGTCTGAGAGTTGGGTTTTGTGTCCTCACACCCCTCAAGTTCCATCCTATCAAGCTGCATCTACTGTCACAGGACTTCGCCTTTCCTTCCTGTGCTGATGTAGGATGATAGCTAGTTAAAAGTGACCTCAGAGCTCCTAAGTTGTCAGAGGTGAGGGGTGATAGAATGGGGGAGTTTGGGGAGATTTCAGTTACCCAGCAAAAGTTTTCAACCAGAATTTCATGACCGTGTCAGCCATAACTGTTCATGGAACATCAGTATCACATGAATTCTCTGTTTGCTCTGGTTTTCAACTTTCTCTTTTACTTCTGTTTTTTTTTGTTTTCGTTGAAAGGACAAAAAGCGTGTTAAATATAACTTGGAAAAAACCCAACAGTTTCCTAATAGATGTTTTCATTCCAGTTCATATGTTACATATTGCTTTATTCACAATATGTTAGCTTGAGCATTCGCCATGTTGCTGCAATATCTTTATGATAATTATGCTTACAGCTGTGTAGTATTAACTGCTGATGTACCATAATGTTCTATTTCTATTTCTGGACATCTTAGTGTTCAGATTTTGCTAGTATGTATAACTCTGCCAATGAGTAATTCCTCTTTTAAAATAATTTTTACCCAAAGATGCCATTTACACAGTCCTGATGGAGGGCCAGATTTTCTGTGTGTGGGGCACAAGGATGAAGAGGACTTGTGACTTAGGACTGCATCATTGTGGGTTCAAAGGAAAAGGAAAATGGGTGTGCAGTGGGAGGAACTACCAAAAGTCTAATTTCTAAAAAATGTAAAAAAAAAACATGCATGATTCTCATACAAATACATAATGAGTACAAGTAAAAGTTTTATTTTAACTCATTAATGGTAGAACCAAGTATATTTAAAAAAAAATAGATGTACACGTGGTTAGTAAAAAAAACAATTGTAGCATAAGATCTCGAGGTTAGACACAAAACTGATTATTTTTCTTTAGGGCAATAAAACTGTAAACTAGGATTATCTTCTCTACTAAACAGAAGTCATTTTTATTTCTGTAGAACAAAAAGTTATTTGCATTGTTATTGGATAAAAACTCTTTGTATCTTAGTGGTTCTTGACAAACCAACCGCTAACCTTTGAGAGCTGTAAAATTACGAATCAAGAAGAATTAATAATTCTACTAGGAAGTTGAAAGACCCAGACGCAGGCTTGACAGTGAAGGTCATGCATCTTTTTGTCTTTTCCCCAACTTTTGGATTTTTTTTTTCTTGAAGACATACCTGGAGAGGAGACTCCATGATGCTATTAACTGCCCATCCCCCACCCCCACCCCCACCCGACAAGTGATTCAGTGCAAGGCAGCACAGGGAGCTTGTCCCCTTGGTCTGAAGCAGTGTGGGCGTATGGAGGGTCAGTGAGGACAAAAAGGAAGCTTGCACAGTTAATGCCCTATCACTGAGATGGATGGAGAGAGAGGTCCTACGGCCTGTGAGAGGAACAGGAATGAAGCCCAGGGATTTAACTAGAAGTCCAGACCACCCCTAATTTCCAAGGATTCTCATTGGGAAGGATCTGAAAGAGACTTTAGAAGTTCAGGTGGAATTTGTTTGTTTTATGAAGTTAAATGATTACTTCATTGTAGACTGGGGTTTTGCCTTAAATTTTTGCACTGTTAACACTGTCCACCTTAATCACTGTGAGTCCTTTATCCCATGCACTCCTTAGCACCTCTGAACCTAGAAGTCTAAACGCCTGGCAGTGCCTCTGGCTTTGTGCTTTCACCTCCAGGCCTGGCTGAGGCATCTGTGCCTCCTCTTCCTGTTCCAGCGTAGACCAGGGGCAGAGAATTACAGTCCAACTTACCCCAGTGTCCCCAGAACTTTCTAGATTAGAAAACTGGAAGCTTCACATCCCAGGATCCTCACTCAGTTCGAGGAAAACTGGGACAGTTGATGTCTCAGTCAGCTCAGGTTGCCATAACAGAATACCATAAACTGGGTGGCATAAACAACAGAAATTTATTTTCTCACTCTTCTGGAGGCTGGAGGCCCAAGATCAAGGTGCCATCATAACTGGGTTCTTGTGAGGTCCCTCCTCCTGGCTTGTAAACAGATGCCTTCTTGTTGTGTCCTCGCGTGCTAGACAGTGGGATATGTGGGGGGAGAGAGGGAGAGGGAGAGAGTGAGAGAGGGGGAGAGAGACAGAGAGAGAGAGAGAGATATCTGGCATTTGGTGTCTCTTCTTATAAGGGCACTAATCCCCTCATGAGGGCCTCACCCTTATGACCTCACCTAAACCTCATCATCTTCCAAAGGCCCTGTCTCATAATACCATTACGCCAGGGGTTAGGGCTTCAAGATACATAGTTTAGTTCAGTCCATAGTAGTTGGTCACCCTGAGTCCAGTCTCACTCTTGATCTGAGCCGCTGTTGGATGCTGCTGTTTACAATCTGAGTTTTTTAAACTATTTTCCTAGTCTTACCTCTCTTGTGGTATCTCTCTTAAATATCTTCCTTATTCCTGAAGGCCAGGCTATAGTCTGGGACCCATAAAAGTTTTCCATGTATTTCAGTCTGGAACAGAAACGAGTACAAGTTTTGTATTTTTGTTTTCTAGCAAGGAGATATTTGTGGAAACTTCCAAGAAAACAAATGGAATGGAATGGGATGTTTGCTTTCATGGATCAGAAATGAATTACGTTGCTTTCTTTCAGAGTTGTGGAGTCTTAGGAAAGAAACAACAGAAAGAAAATGTTTTGTGAAGAAGAGCTGTGAAAAGAATAGACTTCTGCGTGCAGTACCTGGGTCAGGAGATAGGGACGGACTCTGTGGTGGCGCCCCTGAGAAATAACACTTGCCATGCTTTCTTACACCTGGATGCTGTCTCCAAATGCTCTCTCTAGGTATTCTGCTTCAGGGTCTTCAGAAGAACAGGTTAATAGCTGGTCAGAGGGAAGGGACGGAGAGGGGGATTGTGTTAGTGTGAAACAGTCTGATGGCTGAACTCTCCTGAGGGTTGTAGGCGAAAGCAGATCCTAGAATAATGGGGGTCCCATGCACAGCACTGAAAATAAAATGTTATTGGCTCCAGTCTGAGACTGTCAATTTCCACTAAAATGAAATAAATTACTCAGAAAAGAGAAGCACCAAATATTATGCAGTCTGCCTTTGGGAAAAGAAAAAAAACACCCACTTCTTATAAAAACACTTTTTTGGGATGAAGGATTTGATTTCAACTGATGAGTCATCACTGTGTGTGTGTGTGTGTATGTGTGTGTGTGTGCGTGCGTGTGTGTGTGTTTTACCACTTAGCTAAAAAGTGAGGTTTTAAAAAGCATTTCTTGAAGCAAATTCTTCCACTGCTTGGAGTTCTATCACCTAAGAGAGAAGGCATCCTAAGCACTTACGTCCACAGCGCCAGCAGCTCTCCCAGCTTGCATGAAAGATATTGTCAGGCAAGATTTGTAGCTCTCAAGTTCCAGATTCATTACGAAAAGGCGACCTCAACATAACATTCATAATCTAAAAGCAAGAAATTATCAAGAAACAGAAAATAAAATTTAAAACCAATTTCAATGAGTAAAGGATATGTTTTAAGATGACACGATCAATGTCAGAAAGACAAAAGAATTTAAGAGAGCTTGAGCTCTCAGTTGTGTGGGCATGGCAGTGGGGTGACCACATCTCTCGGTTTACCAAGGGCAGTCCTAGCTTATGCCTGCTAAGCATCCCCCTTGACTCTCAAAAGTATCTTGTTTTGGAAAGTGAGTTATATGGTCACCCTAAGTGTGGTAGCTTTAAAACATGTCTGCAAATTCTTTGACACTCCTATCATCAAAAAGTCCATGTCCCAGCTGGGTCCAGTGGCTCATGCCTGTAATCCCAACACTTTGGAAGGCAGAGGCAGGTGGATCACCTGAGGCCAGGAGTTCAAGACCAGCCTGGCTAACATGGTAAAACTCTATCTCTATTAGAATACAAAATCAGCCAGGCGTGGTTGTGAGCATCTGTAATCCCAGCTACTCGGGAAGCTGAGGCAGGAGAATCACTTGAACCCGGGAGGCAGAGGTTGCAGTGAGCCGAGGTCATGCTATTGCACTCCAGTATGGGCAAACACAGTGAAACTCCACCTCAAAAACAAAACAAAACAAAACAAAACTCTGTGTCCCTTCCCCTTGACAATGGGCAGGCTTTTGTGACCACCTGTGTGAATAGCATGTGACAGCAGTGACAGTGCCTGATTTCTAAGTGTAGGTTAGAAAGGGCCATGTGGCTTCTCCTGGTTTTTCCTGGGATACTTGTACTGGGAGTCCTCGGCCACCCTCTAAGAAGTTTGACTACTCAGTTTGGGCTGCTGTGCAGGAGGGACCACATGGAAAGACCAAAGAGTGAGAAAGTGGGAGTAAGAGACACCTTAGCAGCCACAGCTGGTCCAGCTCCGCTCGTTTGAGTGTTCCCAGTCCAGGTACCAAACATGTGAGTGAGGAAGGCTTTGAGTTCACTCCAGCCCTAGCCACCACCTGACTACCGCAATGTGAGAGGCCCCAAGTGAAAGCTATCTGGCTGAGCCCAGTCGACCTCCAGAACAGTGGGAGAAAATAGTAATAAATGATATTGCTCTTCATGTCGGTAAGTTTGAGATGGTTATGCAGGCAGAGGTAACCAAGAGACTACATACAGGTTGGTTAAGCATGACATTACCTGATGGTACCTGGAAGGTCCCTCCTAAGCACTTTCAAGTTGCTGCAACTTCTTTATTACGAACCTTTGCTCAATCGTTTTATTAAGAACGTTACAGCTGCACTGGCTTCCTTTTAGTTCTTCCTGTAGCCAAGCTCATCCCGAACCAGGATCCACTGTCTAGAATATTTCTCTCTCTCCCCAACTCCTTCCCTTTTCATCTGTGTTACTCTTATTCACTTTCCAGGTCCCAGCTTAAAACCCGCTTCTTGATTCCTTCTGATAGGTTCTTAGCTTTCTCATAGACACTTGAGAGAAACTGTATTTTCAAAAAATCACCACAGCCATACTTTTGATCCTATATGCTATTCCAAAATTTTGCCATTCCCTTATCAAGATGTGGCATCTATTTCCCCTTCCTTTGAAATGACGCAAGACTTTGTGTTTGTAATATTGCCCAGAATGGGGCAGAAGCAATGGTGTGTGACTTTGAGTCTAAGTCAAAAAGGAATATGGCTTCTACCACAATCCTCAGGATACACACCCTGGGAACTCAGCCACCATATTGTGGGAAAGTCCAGGCCACATGGAGAGGCCACGTGTATGTATTCCATCTGACAGCTCCAGCTGAGGTCCCAGCTGCCAGCCATCATTAACTGCCAGACAGGTGAGTGTGTTTTCCTTCTAATGATGCCAGTACCCTGCTTTTGAGCCATGCTAGCTAAAGACAAGTAGAGCAGGAATGAGCTATCCCTGTTGACTGCTCAATACTATGCAATCTATTGTCATCATTGTAAGACTCAGTCTGGGGATGGTTTGTTACACAGTAATAGATCATCAGAGCACTACTGTATTTTTATTTCTTAAAACTGCCCCAACTGTAAATGTTATTAAAGTGATATGCTAAATGTCTGTTTCTCCTTCTGAATTGTGAGATCCATGGGAGCTGGGACCCTGAATGCCTTGTCCTCTGTTGTATGTCCAGCACCTGTCCATGTCTGCCACACAAGAGGAGCTTCAAAATATAATCATGGAATGAAAGCATGAATGAATGAATGCATACAATGGCCTAAAAGGTACATGAGAATACCAAAAAGGTAAAAATGAAAGCCAAAAATTTCCTGAGGATATGAAAAACTATTTTGGTTGAAGAATACACTGCTCATCATGATATCTGTGGAGTTCAGAAGCTGATTTGTAATTTTGTATTTGTCAACTTATTTTATGCCTTTCAACCATGTATCAATATTAGTTTGGTCACATCCAATCACACTGGAATCTACACTAACACACTATTGCAACAAAAACCTTTTATAATCTTTTGGCACCTTTAAGTGTTAGTTTCAAAGTAGGTTCTTAGTTCATGCAACTTGATTAATTTATATTTATAAAAGAATTACCGTAGTCACAGACCAAGACAAGTATCACCTCCCATGGGTGGAAAAGTATGTGTCAAATTATACTCCATAGAGGAAAAATTGTTTGAAGTTGTGTAGATTCAAACCAGCAAAGTGGGAGACTTAAAGAGTTGATACGTGTTGTTGCAACACACTTAGCTATTATTTTTGAGAACACGTGGAAGACTGAGGTTGGGGGATGGAGAGGCTACAACAACATCCATCTTTTCACAAGAAAGCAACTTCTTAAGAAAAGAGAAAAACAGAACAAAATACCAATTTATCAATTTGTGGACACCAAGGAGAGCTCAAGATCCTGTGCAACCAGTCTGGCTAGAAGAAGAAGAATTCGGGGCCAGAACTAGCTAATGGCCTCTGGTGAGAGTCTCAGGCTGTGGAAATAATCACACAGCAGCAGGTGGCTGTATTGGGGCTTCTTGGGGCATCTCATGGCAGGTGAACAAATCAAGTTCCCCTTTAAAGAAATGGTCCTGAGATTTGATCAATATCTCCTACTACTAGAGGAGAAACGAATACAACCTTGAGGATTGGAGCCACTCAGTGTCACTTAACCTCAGCTGGTCATCCTCTTGTGTGTCCTGGTTGGAGCTCTCATCCATCCTCGGTTCAGTTTCTCTAGTGACTATAGTTTCATCTCCTGCAAGGTGGGAAAAGGGTAGACATCAATTACTTAAGATGGGGCATGGGGATCACTGCTGCCATACACACACAGCCTTCAAAAAATCCAGTATTCAATCTACCCCATCTACCTCTAGCCTCTTGCTCTTTCCAAATGCGTCATGTTCTCCCTTCCCTCTGTAACTTTGTCCTAGAATGCCTTACCATGCCCGCTCCCAGATATCCCATATAATTAACTTTGACTGCCTTGACCTTTCATTAGTTCAGGTGTTGTATCAGAGGCTGGTGGCGCGCTGCTCAGATCTCTGTTGGCTGGGCAGGCACTCCTATCCTTCCAGCTGTCTGTAAGTGATGGTTTCTAACAGCTGCAGGTGGCATCCTTCTCCAGAGACTCACCCTCTGTCAACAGGAGCCACCTCTCCCAGAATTAGGTAGGAGATTAGGTGCTCTCCCCCAGGATCAGCCTGGAGCCAATGACCGACTAATGAGGAATAGTCAGGTCTGGGCTTTTTGACTCAAGGTGGGATAGCCCTTTGGTGCAGTCCTCACTCCACATCTCCCCTTGGGTCTGACTGCAGCTAGACTTTAACGGAAGCCACATCTTTTCCTAGTTTCACCCCCTTCACTTCCTCGATTCCCTCATTTATTTACAGGTTTCTTCTGAGTTTTCCCTTGATAAATCACTTATACAAGAGTTCCCCTCTCAGACTCTGCTTCCAGGGAACCCAACCCAGCCCGATATTGTCTTTTCTGGGAGACTAACCATTTGTCATCCAAACTAAATCAGAGCCCCTTTTATGTGCACACACCGCTGTCACAGAGCTTCTTACGAAGTACTGGAATCTCTGATTTACTTATCAGTCTCCCCAGCTAGTCTATTTGAGAGCAGGAACCTTGACCTATTGATCTCTTTCTCCCCAGCACCTGGGACCTATGGCTGCTGTTCAGTAAAGTTTTGATGAATTGAATTCTTGGGGATCTTGGTGAAGACAGTGTACTCATTAGATATACAAGGTGGGTGGGTGAGCCTTATTTTGTCCCTCATATTAAAGAGGATTCAGGGGAAACAATCATAGAGATTGTTATAGAAATAGGCTACGGGCTCACCCTAGAATGTTGGTTAGAATGATTGAAAACGGAGGCGGGGTATGGTGGCTCACGCCTGTAATCCCAGAACTTTGGGAGGCTGAGGCAGGTGGATCACCTGAGGTCAGGAATTTGAGACCAGCCTGCCCAACATGGTGAAATCCTGTCTCTACTAAA
>NW_016107339.1:639221-681832 GCF_001604975.1 Cebus imitator | reverse complement strand
AAAAAAAAAAGAAAGAAAATGGTATATAATCTGAGGTTTATGTCAATTAATGATGATCAAGTCAGCTACTTGGTACAATGGAAGATTTTCAAAAGATGTAATACATGGGTGGATCCTGCCTTCAAACAACTTAAAATCCAGTTTGAGACAGGTCGATTGTGAATAGTCAAAGAGCCATAACAAACAGAATGTGAACTAGATTCCAGCCACAGTAAGGAATGGACAGAAAAAGGCTTAAACTATAGTGAGAAATTTGGAAACATATTGTAATCACTTCCTAACAGGGCAGTGGAAGTGTCATCAGCACTGACAATGACTCTGTCCTTGACCGAACTTGAGTCTGGCTCTGCAGAGCCCTCCTTTCAGGCCCCAACCTTGACCTAGGAGAGCTGCAGACTCTCAGCACTAACGAACCCTCACATAGTTTCCAATAGCTCCAGGCCACATCCTAGGATGAGAACTCCAGCTCTCTTAAGTTCCTGCCTGAGAAAGCTCGATGCTGTTCCAACACCTGACTATAGGCCCTGGACCTTTCTTTTCTTAAAACATTTGCTTTCAAAAACTTGCAGTTGTAAATCCTACTTCTGTCCTTTTGTGGTGTATCTCTTACAACCCATGTCTTTTTTAAAGACCTGGAAGCCATCACTTTGAAATGTAACCATCAGAAAGATAGGGGGCCAGGCGCAGTGGCTCACACCTGTAATCCCAGTGCTCTGAGAGGTCAAGAATGGAGGATCCCTTGAAGCCAGATGTTCAAGATCAGCCTGGGCAACATAGACCCTGTCCCTAGAAAAGAATTAGAAAATTAGCCAGCCATGGTGACCTGTGCCTGTAGTCGTAGCCACTCAAGAGGCTGAGGCAGGATGATCACTTGAGCCCAGGAGTTCAGGGTTACAGCGAGTTCACTGCACTCTAGCCCAGGCAACAGAGAAACAACCTATCTCCAATGAAATTAAAAATAAAAATAAGAGAAAGACAAGTCTCTTGTCTTCTTGTTTCCCAGTCTTTGTGGGAGACCAGAAATCTCCCCTCAATCAGCATCAGTTAGCAAACACAGGTGCCCAGTCACATCAACATCCCCTTAACATCCTTCAGCACTTTTCCTTTAGCATACTCCAGCATTTAAAAAGCCTCCCAGCCAGGCACAGCAGCTCACGCTGGTAATCCCAACACTTTGGGAAGCCAAGGTGGGTGGATCACGAGGTCAGGAGTTCAAGACCAGCCTGACCAAGATGGTGAAACCCCCATGTCTACTAAAAATAAATAAAAATTATCCAGATATGGTGGCAGGTGCCTGTAATCCCAGCTACTTGGGAGGCTGAGGCAGAGAATTGCTTAAACCCAGAAGGCGGAGGTTGCAGTGAGCCAAGATTGTGCCACTGCGTTCCAGCCTGGGTGACAGAGTGAGACTCCATTTCAAAAATAAATAAATAAATAAATAAGCCTCCCACCTTTTGTTTTGATACAATTGAGCTCAGGTTAGCAGTTCCCTCCTCTACTGCAATTTTACTAAATAACGCCTGTCTCCCTGACCTTTAATTTAGTGTCTGGTCCTGTTTCTCTTTGATAGCACCCAAGGGAAACTGTGACTTCAACTGTAGTAGGAAGCTCTAAGGAGTGATGAAGTTCCATTTCAGAGGGTCCTGGTTTCGTCCTGCAATAAAGCAGGAGGTGGACATGTGGACGAAGGACCCTTTCAAGGCCTTCTCTTGGCAAAATTGTCAGGACATTGGTAAAATATCTCTTCAGGCACCTCGGGATTAGAAGGAAAGGGTCAGGCAACAAACACAGTCCTCCAAGTGAGTAGAGAAGTGCTTTTATGGTAAATAAACACAAGCCCGATCCTGACTCTGCTTCCCTCTTGCTGGGCAACTTTAGACAAATTGCATAACCTCTTCCAAGGCTCAGTGTTCCCATTCTGCAAGAAGAAGGGGTTTTACTAGATGCCGTTCCAGTTCCCTTCCAGCCCTGATACATTATGATTTCCAGGGCCCCCATGTTTCTGAATTAGCTGAAAAGCCCCTCCTGCTCACAGCGTGGATGGTTATGCTGAAATGCCTGTCGTCTGTGTGTTAAGCTGGGAGAGGAGCTGTCTACTGTGTGCCAAGAAAGAGCTCTCGCACCTCTTCCAGGGCCATATGTGGCCAGGATCCCCTGGGAAAGCAAAAGCACATATGGTTGCCAAAGAGTCTAACTTTGTGACTCAGAATTTGCCATCTGCTAAACAGCTTTTAATTGAAGCTCCAAGAGGCAGAAGCTGGCTGGAAAAATCTTGCAAGTAGATCCAATAGGATTATCTTCCCTAAAAGAGGTTTTTCTATGTTTAATTAGTTGGAAGCCATTTTGTCACAGACAGATTATTTTAGATGTCAGTCCCTTTGGTGCCCTGTTCTCACCCCCCGTCCCCCCATGTTTGAGCGTTATAGATTCTTTTTTTTGACAGAGCCTTGCTCTATCACCCAGGCTGGAGTGCAATGGCATGATCTTGGCTCATGGGTTCATGAACCTCTGCCTCCCGGGTTCAAGCAATTCTCCTGCCTCAGCATCCCAAGTACTTGGGATTACAGGTGCCTGCCACCACGCCCAACTTATTTTTTGTATTTTTAGTAGAGATGGGGTTTCATCATGTTGGCCAGGCTGGTCTTGAACTCCTGACCTGGTGATCCACCCACCTCAGCCTCCCAAAGTGCTGGGATTACAGGTGTGAGCCACTGCGCCCAGCCTCACAGATTCTTTAGTTAGTATCAGCCTCTGACTTTTTTTTTCTTGAAGGCTACACTGCCCATCCTCTGATGGCATCCAGCGTTCCCAAAGTCCTTTCTTCACAACTCAGGATACAGGTGAACCATTTCAGCCTGGACAGAGAAGCCAAGTAGAACCAGTTCTCAATTTTTGGTGTCTGAGCTCATTACCACGTACTCAGGAGCCACAGACTCATGGTCCCTTTAACCTACACCCAGAATCATCAGGCAGACCTGGGCCTGAAGGGCAGTACCCACCAAGGGAAAGCCCAGCCCCTCCAGGGGCAGTATGTTAACCCTTTGCGTTCAGGGCCTTAACATGGCCCAGACTGGCTCCATCTGCTGCTAGCAGGAGACGAGTGAAGGAATAAGTCCCCAGAGTCGGGAGCTTCCTCTGCCTGGGGGCTTGGACTGCTGCATTTCCTTACCTTTTTTCAGGGGGCACATTGTGAGATTGTGGTATAACCTCAAATGGTTACAGTCAGGAAGTGGCAGCTTGGTATTGGAACCAAGGTCAGATGTGGCTGCAGCAAATGAAGATGCTGTTCAAAGTGCTTCTAGCCTTGCAGCGGGGTCAAATACTCAGTATCAACCCGCAAATCGGTAACATTATCTTCATTTTAATGTTTTTATTACAGAAATTACCTTCATGTTAACCTTTTGATTATAGAAAATTTCATAACATAAAAATGGAATTAACGAATCCCTATGTGCCCATCACCCAGTTTCAACAATTATTTACTCAAAGCCAACCTTGTTTTACCTGTATCCTCACCAATCCCTGCCCACTCTCTCCATATTATGTCCTCACATTTTATAGTTGAAGAAGGCAAGGCACAAGCATAAATGAGAAAGAATGAATGGAGTCACTTATTCTGAATAGGTGAGAGTAGGGTAGAGGTGGGAAGTGGGGGGTGAAGGAAATGGATCATGTTTTTAGGGTGGCATGTATATATTTTGGAAAAGGCAAGGTCAATAAAACACTCATGTAATTCTTGTTTGGAACATTAAAAAAAATCTATTGTTTTGATAATATAATTTACAGAAGGGAAAGCTGTACAAAGCCTTTCTCAAAGCATTGGTGGGAATTACATCAAAAGCTGAGCCTGTGGGACTTTTATATTTATTAGAAAAGGGCCATGGGTTAGAATAGGTTATAAATATAGGATCAGAATACATCCAAGGTTCCTTTCCTCTTTGCCACCCCAGGTCTACCCTAAATTGGAGGTCATGGCTATTCCCCTTCACGGCATCTAGTACTCTTCTGTGTAGCCAGGAGGCTTGAGTAAATGCCTCTGAGAGGTGGACTTCCTTGCAGTCGCAGTTAAAGTGTAAAGTAATGGAAGACCTAGAAGAAACTGCTCAAAAACATCTTAAACATGGCATTTCCAAAATTTAAAAAAAGACCTTGAGCAAGCCTCATAATTTTCAAACTGTTTCCTGGAACCTTATAGATGTTTAAGGGGTTTGGCAAACATTGACATGTACCAGTCAACCTTGGAAGAATTAAACATCCTGAGGAAAGCATTTATTGCATTTATTTTATTTTGGAGTTTTGCTGTAAAATTTCAGAATTTTTTTTTCTTTTTCTGAGATGGAGTCTTGCACTGTCACCCGGACTGGAGTGCAGTGATGCAATCTCAGCTCACTGCAACCTCCGCCTCCCAGGTTCAAGTGATTCTCCTGCCTCAGCCTCCCGAGTAGTTGGGATTACAGGCACCTGCCACCACGCCTGGCTAATTTTTTGTATTTTTAGTAGAGATGGGGGTTTCACTATGTTGGCCAGGCTGGTCTCGAACGCCTGACCTCATGATCCACCCACCTCAGCCTCCCAAAGTGCTGGGATTACAGGCGTGAGCCACGGCGCCCGGCCCTTCAGAGGAATTTTTTTAAAAAGAGTTCTGCTGAAAAATCACTGACAGTAGTCTTCCGTAGGAGAGGAGCTGCTGGTGTAGAGAGAGGGTGTGACTGTTTCAAGTTCACACAACAGATTAGGGGAACTGTAGGGACCAGTGCACGTTATGTCCCAGCAACAATAAGACTAGGATGGGCCACCTGTGGCTGTCCATGAGCTAGCCCACACCTCACCCCAGGTGGGGCCTTCATGGTGAATTGCATTAATGGCCCCAGATCATCACCTCTCTCTGAATCCATGCCCTTGCTTTGTGACTGTAGTGCCCTCCCAGTCTGCCTGGATTCAGCCGTGTCAGCTGTGCTTTAGCCAACAGGAGGCAGAAGGACGCTGTGCGATGAAGGATTAACCCAGCCTGCCTCAGTGGTCCAAACCTGCCCACTCCAAAGCAAGTTTTGGCCTGTGGCAGCCTGATAAGAATGTCATTGTTTACCTGAAGGCCGTGGGTCATGTCATGTGGTCTACACTAAATGAGATTTATGGCAGGGGTTGTGAGCCACATAGTATCCACGTGACCTCTGGAGAAGCTGGAAACTAAGGCCCACCACATGGGCAGTCAGCCAGATCCCAATAAGAACCCTGGACACTAAGGTTGGCGTGAGCTTCCCTGGGTGGCAATGTTCCCTGTATGTTGCCATACATCCCTGCTGGGAGAATGAAGCCCTGTCTGTGAAACTCCACTGGGAGAGGACAGCTGGAAGTCAGCACCTGCTGTCTCCTATGCACCCTTTTTCCATGGCTGATTTAATCCGTATCATTTTTCTATAGTAAACTGTAACCATGAGTATAACAGCTTTGCTGTGTTCTGAGTCCTTCTAGTGAATCAGTAAACTTACAGGTGGTCTTGGAGACCTCTGAATAACACAGTATGCCGATTCTGAGTGTAGGCCTCAAGAGACCTTGAAAGCACTTCTGCCGTTCTCTTGCACTTCTGTGATTGCCTTGGGAAAGGAACACTTGTGCCAGCCCACCAGTCCAGGAAGGGAAAGAGACGTGCGGAGCAGGGCCACTTTCCAGGTCCATCCTAGATCTGTCTAGCCCCAGCTGGTTGTGCATGAGTGAGCCCAACAGAGACTAGCACAGCCACACAGCTAAGTCTAACCTACAGTCCCTGACCCCAAGCCGACCCGCATACACACTCATGAGAAATAATACATAGCTGTTTCAAGCCAGTGAACTTTAAGATGATATGTCATCAGTAGTAGAATTGATAAACCCTCAAACCAAAGTGGTGGACCCAGCCTTGCTCTAACTGATATTAGGACTCAGAGAGCCTCTGCAAGCTAGTTACTCTGAGGGTCTCCGCATCCTCAGCTTCCAAGTAAGGTGAGAGTTACAAATCAGCCACCCATGTAGTTTCATTCATGCAAATTGCAAGTTGATCAGTTTCTCCAAAGGATGCCTGAGCGTCAGTATGGAAGGCCCTGTGGACATTTTTGTGGGAAGAGGCATGGATGAGTGAAGAAGGGATATGGTCTGAAAGCAGGGCTGAGCAAGAGGGAGAAAAAGTGGGCCCCAGAGAGGAGGGTAAATATGAAAAGGACTATATGAAGAGAGAAGTAGGGAAGCACCGCGAGAGGATTTTGTATAACCTCCCAACCTGCGATCTTCCAGCAGGTATGTACATCCTCACACCAGCAGGTCCTTCCAAAATGCCGCGGGTTCCCCAGAGCACAATCCTGAATGCACTCCTGTCTTTCCTCAGGCTCCTGCTCTTGGATACACCATTGGCCTTTTGGACTTCATCACAGTTCTGAACACTCAGGCTCAACCCTGGACCCTCCCAAGGTTAAGGATTACTTCATTCTTTAGATCCAACCACTCCTAACTTCCCTGGGATCTCCCCACTACTTGACAGAAGCCTAGTCCTGGGGTAGAGGGCCTTCCCAGGCTGACGCCCTCTACCCCAGGCCTCCCCTGACCGCCTGCAGTAGACTAGATTACTGTTGAACAAATATTCACTCCTTTCATCGTGCCTCCCCGGAGGAAGGATAGCCCCAGACACATTCACGTTGGGCTTGTTCTTGTGACTGCTTAGCCAATGAAATGTGAGTGGAAGTGAAAAGATGCTCACTCCAAGCCTATATTTTCAGGGCCATCATATTTCTGCCTTCCCCTCTGGGAGACTCTAACCTCCATCATGAGAAGATTATGCTCCAGGTCACCACTGCCACAAATCTTGGGTCAAGAATGAGAGATGTGAAGCAAATAGGAGCTTGAGGCTCAGCTTAAAGCAGAGCTGTCTTAGTCAACCCACAGGCATTAAGACAAGATTTAAGTAGTTTGTCATGCAGTACATTGTGGTGGCTGCTGACTAACACACTACTCACGAGGGGACAGCCAATATCTTGCTGAAGTGAGATCACTATTATGACATTAGCTACCACAAATCACTAACAAAGGAACATTTGCTGTATTCAGAGACACTTACATAAATTTATTCTAAGTATCAACATTTTCGGGCAAGAATGAATCACATCTGGCTATTATTTGCTTATACGAATTGGACGATGTTAACGCGCATGCTCTGGAAGAAAACCCAAGCGAGGACTGTTCTACTATCACCAATCCAAGGAGAGATCAAGAATGCAAAGTGACACTACTGCCTCAGGAAAAGAAACTTGCACGCAAACAAATTAAACCCCCTGCCTATCTTCCATTTGGCTGCTTTGATAAACAAAAAGGACACAAGTTTTGGAGTTAGAGGGGAGCTGACTTGGTTCCCTGCTACAAAATGTACTTACAAAAAAAAAGACTTTGCGGAACCAGTCTGATGGGAGTCTCAAAGTATGTGATGGTCGGCAGTGGAGAGGGGCTGTACTTGTCTTCAGAGGCTGTCGTTAACAGTCTTCCAGACCGGGTGACTTCAACAACAGACATTGATTTTCTCGCTTTTCTGGGAGCTAGCCATCTCAGATTGTTGTGGGACAGCCCACAGACAAAACCTCTCGAACACCAAGCTAGGAAGGAAGGGGTGATTTATTCAGCCGGGAGCTGGAGGCGGGTCTGAATGCCCCAAATAGCTGAGCTCTCCTAACAAAGAAAATCCTTGCCCTTTTAAAAGCTTACAACTCTAGAAATTACATGTGAAAGGGTCTTGGTCCATGGGTGGGGTATGTGACTTAGGTGGGGGTTTGATCGTGTTTAAGTAAAAGCAATGCCATCCAGAAAGATTCTTCCACACCATGCCTGCCATCTATAGGAGGGTGATTAAAGGCAGTGCCCGGTCTGCCAGCCTTTACTTCTCCTATTGAAATGCAATGTCAAAGTCAAGGGGGAGGTGGTCTTAGATGCTTAAGTGTGATTAAGGGTCTCCTTCAAGGTGAAGGTCTCAGGAGAGTTGTTTTCCTCTGAGCCTTCCCGCCCTGGTTTGCCGTGGCTGTCTTCCCTGCAGGCCGGTGTCTGTCTTCATCTCCTATTTGATATCAGTCAGATTGGGGTGGGGCCTGGGGCCCACCCCAGTGACCTCATTTAAACTTGATTACCTCTTTAAAGACCCCATCTTCAAATACAGTCATCTTCTGAAGCTAAAACACTGGGAGTTAGGACTTCAAAATAGGAATTTCGTGGGGACACAATTCAGCCCATAAGGGTGGAAATCACCGGCAGTTAGATCAACATTAGGAAAAACTCTGACCAGAAACACCAAGGGCTGTCAACGGAAAGAAGGAGGTCCCTGTCGCAGGAGCTATTTCAGCTATTTCTGTGCTTCCTGGATGACCTCTTCAGCAAGGATTTTTTTTTTTTTTTGAGACAGGTTTCACTGTGTTGCCCAGGCTGGAGTGCAGTGATGTAATCACAGCTCACTGCAGCCTCAGCTCCTGGGTTCCAGCCATCTTCCTGCCTCAGCCTCCCGAGTAGCTGGGACGACAAGTGTGTACCAACAAGCCCAGCCAATCCTTGTATTTTTTTTTATTGTACCTTAAGTTCTGGGGCACATGTACAGGTCTTGCAGGATTGTTGCATAGGTACACACATGCCATGGTGGTTTGCTGTCTCCATCCCCCCGTCACCTACATCAGGCATTTCTCCCAGTGTTATCCCTCCCCAACCTCTCTGCACCCTGCTGTCCCTCCCCAGCCTGCAACCCCCCAACAGACCCCAGGGTGTGATGTTCCCCTCCCTGTGCCCGTGTGTTCTCATTGTTCATCACCTGCCTATGAGTGAGAACATGCGGTGTTTCGTTTTCTGTTCTTGTGTCAGTTTGCTGAGAATGATGGTTTCCAGATTCATCCATGTCCCTACAAAGGACACAAACTCATCGTTTTTTATGGCTGCATTGTATTTTTGTAGAGATGGGATCTCCCTATGTTGCCCAAGCGAGCCTTTAACTCCTGGCCTGGACGCCAAGCCCCAAGCAATCCTCCTACCTTGGCCTCCCAAAGTGCTAGGATTACAGGTGTGAACCACCACACCTATCCTGTTTCTTTTACTGGTTTAATAAAGATGCCTGTAGAGCTTACTGTGTGCCCAGTGCTATGCTCGGTGTTGAAAAGGGAACAAAGCATTTATAGCATCCTCCCTCCTGCAGCCTTAAGTCTAGTGCTGCATTTAGGCATCATACAAGTAAACACATAAATGAACATATAATGGCAAATTGCACAAGGGCTTTCAGAGTATAAGGGGCTCCTTTCGTTGGCTAGCCAGGGAGGATGTAACAGACAATATCTGTTGCTAACACAACCCTGATTATTTCAGGTACCTAGAGATCATTTTGTCTTGGAGAGTTCAGGCCTTTACCCAGCTCACAGAATGACTTAAAGTGGTTCTAAGCAGTCTTTGAACTCTCATTTCCCTTGACCAATGACTGGCTGTGGAGAGGCCATGTACTCTATTTCTGGCCAAAAAAATGAAAGCCAGTCTGTTAATTATGCCTTCCTAAAATAGTTTCCTTTTCTGATTAAAAAAATAGACCTAGCTGTAATGGCCTTTGTTCTTACTCTTTTCTTCTTTGTTCTTTCCTATTCTTCTGGACTGAAGTGTAGACGTGATGCCTGGAGGCATGGCAGCTATCTTGCAACCATAAGGCAGCATGCCAAGTACCGTAAGGACAGAGGGATGGAAAGACAGAAAGAGACTGGTTCTTGACAACATCATCAGGCTGCATCATCAGCCTCCACTCTGTACCTCTGCCTGCCTCTTAAGTTAGGAAAATAAACCCTACTTGTTTAAGCTTGAGAAGTTGAGTTTTCTCTCCCTTGCAGTCAAACACATTCCCAGTTTATTAGTCCAACAGAACTCACTGAGGAAGTAACATTTGCCTAAAACCTGAAGGCTAAGCAGATGCTATGCAAGTGAAGAACAGGGAAAAAGCATTCTAAGTGGAAGGACAACACGTAAAGACCCCGGGCAGGAAGAAGGCACCACGGCCAAACCAGCAAGGCCTGTGGGACGTGGTATGTTTCATTCCTTTATAATTCACAAGATGTTTAACAACTGAAGGGCTGGGTAATGGAGCAAACCTTACAGTCAGGTGTCCTCGGTAGTGAGGCCTGCAGCTCTCCCAGAGCACACAGCATGTACTACTTATTGCCTGCTGAGCCTGGACAAACATTCACTCCCTTCTGCCTTTCCCTTGGCCTGGTTAGTTACGAATTTGCAGCCAGAGTTTGACTACTAAATAAAGTATTTGGTAGGTTGCCTGGTTGGTTTGGCTGCTAGCCCTTGATCTTACAGAGAAAACTAACACCATCTTTGCCCTCAGAGCAATGAGTCCAGACCGAGGATCAACCAGCTTTCTTTGGCAGCCATTGGAAGATAGTTTTCTACTGCTCATCCTGAGTCTTTCAAAAACCTGGCTATTTTTTCCCTTAATATGAGGAGAATTAATAATTTTTTTTAATGTATAGGGAAGGCACAGGTCTGATGCAGTGCCCTGGGGCTGGTTAATCAGGGGCAGCGACTCCACCTCTAGACCCGGAAGTGCCACTGGAAAATAAGGAACCGGTAAAGGTGACACCATTTCCCTGTGCCTGGTCCTTGTGAAGAAGGAGACCCTTAACCCTCTTAAGTTTCTAAGAGCCCTTCTCCCTAGACTTCTACATTGCATTTCAATAGGAGAAGTCAAGGCTGGCAGACCCGGGCACCACCCTAATCGCACTCCTGTAGATCACAGGCATGGTTGGAGGACTCTTCCCCGAGGGCATTGTTTTTACTTAAACACGGTCAGACCCCCACCTAGTCACATACCCCACGCCTACTTCATGGATCAAGACCTTTTCAGACGTAATTCCTAGGGTCCTAAGCCTTTAAAAGGGCAAGGATTTTCTTTGTTAGGGTGCTCAGCCATTGGGGCATTCACGCCCGCTGCAGCTCCTGGCCGAATAAATCACCCCTTCCTTCCCAGTTTGGTGTTCAAGAGGTTTGTTTGCGGCCATTCCTGTTTCACTTGCTGTCCTCCCAAGACTCCACCTGGTGCTGCCTACCTGTACCATTTGCCACTCAATAAGTGTGGAGTTTCTACTGGTCACCACACTGCCCTGTAGCATCTGAAGACCGTGTTCTTTCTAAGGCAGGTTTCTGACCCACTCCTGGCCTACACTAGGAGATCTGCCCAAGCAAACCTCACACCCCCAGCTTCATGACTCAAAGCGCCATGATTTCTGCAGAACAAAAATCAGCATTTAGTTGCCACTGTGGAGATGTATTTGCCATTACAGTCTGAGGGTTTGAATAGGTGAGGAACCAGAAAGCATAATTGTCATTGAACGACGTGCAGATGAGTTAACAGAGACACGGGGGCAAGGGGGCGCATGAGAGACGCACAGCTGTTTTCACTCTGGGCTGGACCTGGTATTTGCACCCTCCCAGCTAAAGAAAGGCCTTGGCTGAATATGTCCCAGACACCAGCAGAGATTTCATGGAAACTTTTATAACTTGACCTATGAGGCCCAGAATGCCTTTCGCTGGCTTCCTCTCCCTCACATTAAACCCCTCGTGCCAAACCTGCCCCAAGTTGCAGCCCCTGTGACCGTTCCCCCAAAGTCCCCTGAATCTGGCCCTTAGGGATGGCCCCTCTTGGGAACTCTAACATCTCTGCTGTCTCAGTCCTCAGCACTTCCTTCCCCATCCTCTCGCCTGACCCCGCTTTGGCTCTGACTCAGCTAATGCTGTTTTAAGAATTCCTCTACCAGATTAAAATCTCTTAGAGGTCAAGGACTCAATGTTATCCCAGCCTTCTCAATGGCTATGAGGCTGATGATAAATTAAGATGTTGATTTTATCTTCAATGATACAAAGAAATGCCATACCCCCTGTTTTCCACCTTTGCTTTGTTCTGTATTTGCAAATTCACCTACTCCCTAACATTTATTTATAACCCCCAAATCAGTATTTGCAGCATTTTTGTGGTCACTCATGGACATATGCAGGGAACCAAGACATTAGAGTCACTCAATGCCTACATTCCCAGCTGAGGTCAGGCGAGCCGTGCTCTGCCTTCTTGTGTCAGTGCTGATGGGAGGTGATCAGAGGGTGGTGGTGGCAGGGGTGGGCAGTGGAGGGCGAGAAGCTCAGCTCTGGGCCAGCGGAATGGAATCTGCATCCCAGCTCTGGCACTAGTAAGGTGGCCCCAGGAGGGTCACTTATCACTTCTGAAGGTCATGTCTCTTTTGTAAAATAAAAAATATGTAATCTGGCCAGGTGCGGTGGCTCACGCCTGTAATCCCAGCACTTTGGGAGATGGGTGGATCACCTGAGGTAAGGAGTTCGAGACCAGCCTGGCCAACATGGTGAAACCCCGTCTCTACTAAAAATACGTAAATTAGCCAGGTGTGGTGGTACACGCCTATAATCCCAGCTACTCCAGAGACTGAAGTAGGAGAATCACTTAGACCTGGGAGGTGGAGGTTGTAGTGAGCCAAGATCGTGCCACTGCATTCCAGCCTGGGCAACAGAGGGAGACTCTGTCTCAAAATAATAATAATTATATATATATACACACACACACACACACACACACATATATATACACATACATATATATATATACATACATATATATATATACAAAATCTGCTAGAATGAGTTGTTTTAGGACATAAGAATACAATCTATGTGAGGTATGTATGTTATGTGTATATACGCATACACACACACATATGTACACATACATATCTCATATAGATTATAAACTTGCATAGAGGCTAGGCACGGTGGCTCATGCCTATAATCCCAGCCCTTTGGGAGGCAGAGGTGGGAAGATCTCTTGAGCCCAGAAGTTTGAGATTAGCCTGGACAACATAGTGATACCTCATCTCTACCAAAAAATTTTTTTTAATTAACCGGGTGTGGTCCCAGCTACTCGAGAGGCTGAGGGAGGAGAATCCCCTAAGCCTGGGAGGTCAAAGCTGCAAGGAGCAGTGATCACAGCACTGCATTCTGGCCTGGGTGACAGAGCAAGACCCTGTCTCCAAATAAATACATAAGCACATACTTGCAGATCTTTAAAGAGATGATTAAAGTTAAATGAAGTCATATGTGGGGGCCCTAATTCAATATGACTGGTGTCTTTACAAGCAGGAGAGATTAGGAGAGGTGTCACAAAAAGAGACACCAGGGATATATACACAGCGAAAAGACCACGTGGAGAGGACACAGACAGAAAGTGGCCATTCACAAGCCAAGGAGAGGGGCTTCAGGAGAAACTAACCCTTTCTACACCTTGATTATGGACTTCTGGCCTCTAGAACTGTGAGACAATAAATTTCTGTTGTTTAAGCCACTCAGCCTATGGTACATTGTTACGGCAGTAAAGCAAACTAATATGCACCCGCACTATGGAACTTATCAGGGCTACCTGTAATCGTTTACCTATCTGACTGATCCCTGTCTCCACGAAGGGATCAGTTAGCCTGAGCCAACCTGGCTCTAGACAGTTTTCATGTTTGATGGGCAATAGAGACATGAATGCAAAGGGCAAAGGCAAGAAAGGCTGGGCAACTCCCTTTTAATACCTTCTTCCAGGTTTCCTCCTTCAAGATCTGCTTCAGTCCACACAAGCAGTGGGTTAAAGATCAGCAGAGAATGATCCTGCAAAGACCCTGCATAGCTTCATGAGACTCCCCAGCTTTGGCCGGGTGCAGTGGCTCACACCTGTAATCCCAGCACTTTGGGAGGCCGAGGTGGGTAGATCAGAGGTCAGGAGATGGAGACCAACCTGGTCAACATGGTAAAACCACGTCTCTACCAAAAATACAAAAAAATTAGCTGGGCGTGGTAGTGCACACCTGTGGTCCCAGCTACCCGGGAGCCTGAGGCAGGAGAATTGCTTGAACACAGGAGGCGGAGATAGCAGTGTACCGAGATTGGGCCACAGCACTACAGCCTGGGTGACAGTGTGAGACTCCGTCTCAAAAAGAAAAAAAAAAAAAGAGATTATTCAGCTTTGAGCTGTCACCATCTTTCATGCAGAGCTTGGGTAAGATCCATCAGACACTTCAGGCCCTGACATGGGTTCATATAAAACACATCTTTAACTGAGCCCAGCTGTCTGAAGCTTGAGAGGATGCTCCTGGGAAGATTTAGGCTGGTGTTTCCCAAACTTTTGTCTGCGTTGAAATCACTTTGCAGGCTTATTAAAGCACAGATGGCAGGGCCACCCCCAGATTTTCTTTCAGTGGGTCTGTGGTGGGGCCTAAGACTTTCTATTTCAAACAAGTTGTCAAGTGATACTGATGCTGTCAGTCCATACACTTATCCAGAAGGGAGTAGGCTTTCCAGGGAAAACGACAGAAATGATTGAGAGAACGTTCAAGGAGATCCAGGCAGAGTGAGAGAAAAGGTGATAGGAATGTGTGATTTGGACAAATAGCACTGGGTGTGACATCTCAGAAATATTTTCGGTTTGTCCCTGGCTGAAGGCAATATGACCCTTTAGGAGCCCCAGGGGTCATGTAGCCTTTAACGTGTGCTGGCCAAAGCCTGCCAGTGGTCACATAAGCCACAGGGTGAGAAATGGAACTCGATGCAAATGAGCTTCTAGGACCATCTTAAAGAGCCCAGGTTCGGTGGAACAAATGGACCCCAGAGGGCAGTGGAGACGATCTCAGTTCATTTTCAGATCTGCAAACATTTCTGGGGGTGGACACTGAGCTGGGCAGCAAGCTATAATGACAGAAATAGGATGCGAGTCCTGGCATGGTTATTACCAACTGCATACGCCATTGCCAATTAACTTCTTCCTCCAGCCTTAGCTACTCTGTTTTCAGCAACCCCTCCGGATTGCTGCAAGGATCAAGTGAGATCTGGACACAGAAACACTTCGTAAATTGCGTGATCCTATAGAAGCACAAGTTAATTAGGCATTTCATGAGATGTAGAAATGAGCAGGACCGTGTCCTTGCCCACAAGGCAGGCAGGCTCTGAAGCAGTGGTTTTGCCAACTCATGCCTCTACCTCCCAATAGGACTTCGCTTTCTCCTCTCCTTTGCTACCACCCTAGCCCAAGCCGTATCATATCCTTCCCAAGCCTCTCAATTACTTTCTATGTCTGCCCCACAAGCCAATTCTTTATACGGTAGCAAGGGGGGCTGTTTTAAAATCTAATTAGATTATGCCAGACTTATAACTTTCTGATAGTTTGTTCCTATTGTTTTGAAAGCAAATTGAAATTATGTCCATAAACTATCAGACTTGCATGCTCAGGCCCAAGCCCACCTCTCCTGCCTCAGTTCATGCCACTCCTTCGGAAGACTCCAGCCTCCACTAGTTCCTGGAATGCAACGACCTCCTGCCTGCCTCAGGGCCTTTGTTTGTTCTCTGCCCTCTGCCAGAAAGACTCTTTCCCTCCACTCTTTGCTCATCCTTCAGATCTCAGCTGAGGTGTCCAGTGGCCCCATAATCTCAATTAGATTACCCTATTATTCTCTTTCATAGTACTCCGTTCATTTATTTTACAACAATTTATAATGACATATTTTTTATTTGTTTAGTGTCTGTCTACCCAACCAAATTGACAGGCTCTGAAAGCTGGAATAATGTCTGTTTCATTCATCTCTTATATTATTTCGGGTGTTTTGGATGCAAGCAACAGCAATCTGTCTGAGTAATCTAATAAAAAAGGATTCCGTTGGAAGGGCATCCGGAGTTTATAGTCAGGGCAGAGAACAGTGCTTGGAAACAAACAGGAAGAAGGAAGCTCTAAAATCTATTTTCTGTTGTTTCTGAAACAACAGAAAATATTCTAGTGAAAAGCCATCTCTGGGAATCCCCAAATCACAACTTGTTTTCAGAGTCTTTATCAATCTGTTTTGATTTTAAATTCACAATGAGAGCATTCAACTGACCTGGCTTGGATCACAGTGAGCATTCTTGGTTTGAGGAGGTACAGAAGCCTCATTAGAATGGATCCGGAAGGAAAGAAATAATACTCTAAAAGAAAGAAAAAGAAAAACAAATTTGCTTAGTTCACTTTTCAAAGGGGAGCAGATGTTTGGCGGGGGGAGCAGGATGGTTCATGGGAATGAATGCTAGATATCCCCAAACAAAGTATCCACCAGGCCACTGTATATACAATACCCTGCTGGATACCCAGCCAGGGTGGCCATTCAGTAAAATATTTGTTGAATGCATGAATGAAAACTTGTTTGGCAAAGTTTAGGGTTTTCTCAGTGACATATGCTGAAAGAGCAGAGATTGTAAATGCTGATCTTGGTGTTTTAGAGTATAAATCTCTTGGTGTATGTAGACAATTCTTGGAACAACACATTCCAAGTGAGTGTTATGGAATCAATAAGCAACTGAGACTCCTAAGGGATCATATTGCCTTTAGCCAGGGACAAACCCAAAATAATTCTGAGATGTCACACCAACTACTATTTCAATGAGCTCAGAAGATGGTAATTTTTACTCCTCTGAGTCATCTCTGGCATTAACCAGAAACATTTTCCCTTCAGTCTTTAAGGACATACAACCCATCACACACGGGACCACCTCACAGGAGATTGGGCAATGAAACGGGAGGTACTTAAAGGGAGTTTTCTCTCTTGATGTCTAAGGAGGACCAGAAGAATCTATGGCTCTCCCTTGATGTGGGTGTATTTTATTGAGAAAGAGACAAGGTATAGCAGAGAAGAGTGTGGGGCACTGTGTGACAGTCTGTCCTTATCTGGCTAGTTAACAGAACATTCTTAGTTTAAGGATTCCTTTTGATTTTCAGCATTCGGGAAAGTAAGTTTAATTTCCAGAAAAGGAGAAAAAGAAGACCTCTCCAGATTCCATTTCTGGGGTCCTTTGGATACATTCTCAGTGCCAAATAATTTTCTCCAAGGATTCTGGGCCAGACATCTGTATTTCCAGATGGGTTTTGGCACCGTGGACATTTTAGAGAGGGGAAGTATTTCAGTTATCTATTACGGCCTCCTAAACTACCCCAAAGTGCAGTAACTTAAAACAGCAGCAATTTATCATTTCTCATTAGTCTGTGAACTCACTTGTATCAACTGACTCATTCTTCAGTTTCACATGGCATAACTGAGATCACTCATGAGCTACATTCAGCTGAGAGCCTGGCTGGGTCTGGGACATCCAGAGAGCCTCTCATCCTCCAGGACCTCTCATCATTCAAGAGTTTAGTCTAAGCTTTTTTAGAGCATAGCTTTGGCTTCCAAGAAAAAGCATCTCAAGAGAGCAATCCCCAATGTACAATCCTATACCAAGCCTCCATTGGCATCATTGGCTAATGTCTCATTAGTCAAAGCAAGTCCCATGGTCAAGTACAGAGTCAGTGTGGGAAGTGAGTATACAGAGTGTAAATACCAAGAGATGTGGTTCATTGGAGGCCACTAATGTAGCAATCTACCACAAGAGAGCATGGTAGCTTGCAGGCTGCCTTCCCAGTTGCCAGTGATTAGGCAGGGATGTGTAACCCAATATCTGGTCCTTGATTTGCAGTTCCAGAAACTCAGCATGATTGGAGTACATAGCGAGCTCCATCCTACTCTTTGAAATTGCCTCTCATCCACAGACCTTGCTGAATAAATGAGTTCTGGTTGTCATGTGATATGGTTTGGCTGTGTGCCTACTCAGGTCTTGAATTGTAGCTCACATAATTCCTGCGTGTCTTGGGAAAGACCTGGTGGGAGGTAATTAAATCATGGGGGCAGGCCCTTCCCATGCCGTTCTCATGATAGTGAATAAGACTCACAAGATCTGATGGTTTTATAAGGGGAGTTTCCCTGCACATGCTCTCTCTCTTGCCTGCCACCATGTAAGATGTGACTTTGCTCCTCTGCCTTCTGCCATGATTGTAAGGTCTCCTTAGCCATGTGGAACTGTGAGTCCATTAAACCTCTTTTTCCTTATAAATTACTCAGTCTTGGGTATGTCTTTATTAGCAGCATAAGAACATCATGTTTTTATTTTAGGATCCTATTTTTGTGGCCACAGATGATTGGAACAGAGTAAATGCCTGGCCTAGGCAGAAATTAATCTATTCACTGAGCTGGCCCAATAAGATTCTCTCCTGTGACTCTGGAATTGGGATGCTGAGAGACTAAGATCTAAATCAGTGAAGAAATTACAGAAAATCTCTTCTGAGAAAATGAAAAATGACACTGCTAAACCACATTAAATAATTTTTAAGGACCACTGACAAGTAATAAGGTGCTAGAGGACTGCAGAAAATAAAATCTATAAGCTGTTCACTAGCAGATATCATATTTTTGTCCATCCTCTTTGGCTCCCATGATCTGCCAAAAGAAGACTCTGCCCTCTGCACCTGTTGGCCCAGAGAGAAAAGACATGTGGAGCAGAGTGTAGAGAGATACCAGCAGAACCCAGCCTGATTAGCCAAACCACAGCTGACCTGCAGACCCTTAAGCCTGAGGATAAATGGTGGGTTTTGTATGTCACTGACATTTGAAGTTGTTTGTTACACAACCTTATTATACCATTAGCTGATTAATACAAATTTCAGTGTGGAAGGTCCTGGTTGGTCAATGCTCCACCCCACTGACCATCCAGGGCTTTCATCTCCTTTGTCTTGCGGTTCTAGGAACCCCTAGAATATTGTCTTCACTTGTGTGTTTGGAGCCTGGTTACAGGTCTGTTCAGGTTACAGCCTTTGAAAGAGGAAAAGCACATGGAGGAGTACACAGACTGTATTTAAAGGCTTAAACTTGAAATTTCATGTGCCATTTTCACTTACGTTCAACCAGCAATAATGTAGTCACATGACCACACCTGGCTGCAAGGAAGGCTGGGAAATGTAATTTCTAGCTGACCAGCCATGTACCCAACTACCATGGAAGAATGGAGAACAGATTTTGGTGAAAAATTTGCAATCTCCATTTAAGATGGCAAAAAAAAAATAGTTTTAAAATCTGCAAAGATTTTCATAGATAGCAGGATAGTGCAAATTATCATAGTAACATTGTTTCTGAAAAGCTAGACAAGGAAGTAAATTTGATACCAGCTTGCATGTAGAACAATGAGAAAAAGTGGTAGGCCTGCTTTGTCTGTGCTATTTAACCCTCTCTTTCCTCCAGGATAGCAGCCAATTCACAGTCACCTTTCAGAAGGACAGTGACAAACACAAGTGTATTCAGAAGCAGTGAATAGGCTGACGAACACCTCAAAAGCAGGTCATAAGCAGAACTGTTCAAGGCCTTGAGGAACTTTATCTTGAAGAGAACATTTGGGAAACAAAACACCTGCCTTCAAATGTTTTAAAGTACGTCATGGTGAAAGGAGATAAGGCTTATTCTGTCAAAGCTCCAGAAATAGATATAATAAGAGGAAGCTACAGGGAAATACATTTATATTCATTATAAGAAAAGAAGATCCTATCAGAGAGGCCCAAAATTATTTACAGCTCAGATGCATTTTGGACTGGAAGAAGAGATCCAAAAGGGCTAGCATTTATTGAGCACCTATGACGTGCCAGACGCTGCTCAGGCACCTTCACACGCTTTATTCTTTCCAACTCTAAAAGTTGCTAGATTGGTGAGGCTGTATCCTATATCCTTCTGAAGGCTTCTGAAAAGGCCACTGTCCTCCACGTATGTAAATTTACACTAGTTCTTTTCTGAGTGTCTTCTCTTCTCCTGAATCGGTCTCCAATTGTGGAGGCAATTTATTGCAGCTCCACAGTGCATTTCTTCAAACCCTATTTTTCAGGACTCACTGACAATCCCATGGAGGAGATATATGTGTTAAGTCTGTGGGGTAGAACATCCTAGAAGGAAATCCTGGGGATGCTGTGTATAACCCAGGTTGTCAGTTCTGTGGCGGATGGGAAGCTGGCCAGGGCAGGGAATGAAGGAAGTCTGTTACTTCCTAGCAGAAACCTGAGACCTTTGAGAAGGCAGGTATGGTCCTGACCAGCACAGCTTTGTGGTGGCCTAAATGCTGGCTCTTTGTCATATAGATGAGTCTGGAGAATGCTGTACAGAGGGTAAGTGGGCCAGTCTGGAGGCTCTGTCCAGTGCACAGATGTCCAGTGTCTTCCACATACCTTCTTCTTCGGGAACTGGTGTGGAAAGATGCCCTTCCTAATGTGTTAAGAGTTCCTCTTTCTCAAGTCAGCAAGAGTTCTTTTTCATTCCTTGTGTCTCCTAAGCTAAGGTTTCTTAGTCTCCCAGATGTTTGTGACTGTCTGTCTTTAATTCAACACTCACCCCAGTCAATGCCAATCCCTAATGTTGTATTATCCTACCGGCGGGAATACCAGGCAGGGAATAGAAAGTGACATGGAGGGAGACTCAAAAGCTCCAAATCTCCTGGAAGCTTGTGATAAGCTGCAATATTGTATAAGCACCTAAAGTAAGAGGGAAGAACTTCTCAAACTTTCCCAGGAAGTCGAGGGAAAACTGAGAAGGTGAGGTGGGAACCTATCTGGCCATAGAAATATTCCAGTTAAGATGTGAGAAGCTGCACAGAAAACAATGGAAAGCTTCTGGGGCCATCAAGCAGCATGACTGGGAAGGTGGCTTAGAGAAGAAAGGCATGCTGCCTCTCCCACGTCCCCAGCCCCCAGTCTCTTCTTGTGTCTTCCAGACCCTGCTGCCTCCGATGTGTCAGATATTAACAGAAGTTGCTACGCCCAGGAGTCAAAGACTCCAAAGTGAGATTGGGAGGGTTCTGGTCTTGTAACTCTGCAGAAAAGACTATTCACAGTCTAGCTTAGCCTTTTCAGTTATGAGTTCCAGCCAGGTTCCTCTGAGCTACCTAATTGAAAGCACACTTCACCACAGCAAACAGTCATTTTTTCCCAAGAAAACAAAACGCGGATTCAAATGAGAAATGGATTTTCCTCCTATGAGTTTCCGAAGGCCCTCTTACTGTTTGTCTTCTGCCTACCGTGGTAACATGTGCTGTCAAATTAGCCTAGAACGGCTCTAACTGAGCATCATGGAGGAGTGGACCCAAGAAACGGGTAGGTATGATGTCACTCTTCCTCATTAGGATTATTTCCTTGTTCTAGATTCCAGTAAAGTGAAATTACTGAGTTAAAAGGTGTGAGCACTGCTAATGACTTTAGTACACATTGCCAAACTGCCTTCCAGAAAAGTTGTAACAGTGTCCAGGCACTGCTGTCTTGAGCTATTTTTCATATTATAGTCCCTCGACAATGTCTATTTCCAAAGCTAGTGGTTATATAATTTTCCTGAATCATACCACTGGCCTCCAGCCTCAGAACTTAACCCCTAACTCTGATACTTAAGATATCCTCGCATACTCACTTACCTACAGAGTGGGAGTATTTGAAAATGAAGTTTGGAATAAATCTTTATTCATATATGAAATTCCCAGTCCAGAATTACACCAGTCTCATTACACACCCACTACACTGGCCACGGCCTTGACATGAACTCATCCCATTAACTGGCAGCATTGTGTTAGTAAAGGAAATAAAGAAAAAGATATCTTTCCTCAAGAAGAAAAATGTCTCCCTAGGAAATCTCAAGGTGCTTCCTATAGACAATTTTTTTAATGTCTCCACCATTATTTTCATTATCTCTAGCCTCTTGATGGGGAAACAGATAATTTTTCCTACAGATAAATTTTTTAATGTTCCCATTCTTTTCATTGTCTCTAGTCTCTTGATGGGCAAACAGACTAAAAGAATACAATCAGGGAAAAATATTGATTTTTCCATTAGATTGTCCTCCAGTCTGTGCTATATAATTAGGCTGACTGTAACCATAAGTAACAGAAAATCCAACTGAAAAATAATTTATGATCTCAAAAACCAAGAAGTCCAGAATTAGAACAGCCATTAGTTTGGTTATTAGAGTGGCTCAAACGTGTCTTCAAGAACACTGATTCTTTTATCTTCTACTCTGCCATTCTCAACATGTTGGCATTGACTTCATGCCAGCCCTCCTCATAGTCGCAAGATGGCTGTGACCATATATTACTGCCATGGTCTCAGAAATCAGTTTCATACATGTTATGTCTAAGATGTCTATTAGACATCCAAGTGGAGAAGTTGATAAGACGTGTGTCTATATACCTCTAAAGTTTGGAAAAGAGATGGTTTGTGGTTTGGTTTGGGTATGTAAACTAGTGAGCTGTTGATGTATAGGTGGTTTTCAAAGCCTGTGATATTGCATGAGATCACCAAGAGCATGAGTGTAGAGAGAAAAAAGGACCAAAGATGGAGCCCTAAGGCGCTCCATGTTCAAAGGTGACAGAGAAGAGGCAGAACGAGCATGGGAATGTGAAAAAGAGCAAGCAGAGAGATGGGAAGAAACCAGAAGAGTGGTAGGGCCTGGAATCCACATAGAGAAATGGTATCAAGAGGGTGGAAGGAATTACCAGCTATGCCAATGCTGCCAATGGGTCAAGTCTCATTGAGGATGGAGAACCAAGGATTGTATTTAGCAACATGGAGAACAAGCACACTTTTAGATTAGTGGTAGGGGCAACATCCTGTTTAGAGTGATCACGAGAAAGAATGGGAGCAGAGGAGTTTGCTACTGTGAGTTTAGAAAAATCTTTCAAATTCTGCTGCAAAGAGAAGCAAAGAAAATATAGTTGAAGGACTTTTTTTTTTTAATATGGAAGAACACAGCATATGATGTGGTTTGGCTCTGTGTCCCCACCCAAATCTCACTTCGAGTTATAATATTCTCATGTGTCAAGGGTGGTACCAGGTAGAGATAATTGAATCACGGAAATGGTTTCCCCATGCCATTCTTGTGATAGTGAGTGAGCTCTCATGAGATCTGACGGCTTTGTAAGAGGCTTCTCCCTTTACTCAGCACTCTTTCTCTCTCCTGCCGCCATGTGAAGAGGTGCCTTCCGCCATGATTGTAAGTTTCCTAAGGCCTCCCCAGACATGTGGAACTGTGAGTCAATTAAATGTCTTTTCTTTATAAATTACCCAGTCTCAGGTATTTCTTCATAGCAGCATGAGAACAGATTAATACAGCATATTTTTATAAATGGGAATGATCCATAAGCTAGTGAAAAGCTAATGATACCAAGGAGAAAGTGACAAATGGTAGGGATAAGGTTCTTGAGTAGAAGAAAATGACTGGGAATTTCTATATGGATGGAGAGATTTCTTTCCACAGGAGCACAGATAATTTATCTCATTATTAGGGCAGGAAGGCAGATGCTGGCAGGTGGGTAGATAGATGTAGCTGTGGGAGTTTGTGGAAGCTCTTCTTGGACTGTGAAATTGGAAACAAGGTCATCAGCTAAGGATTAGGACATAACGGGGTGGAACTGAAGGTTTGAAGGGACAGAAAAGGATGTGAAGTCACTGGGTAGGAAAGTAAATGAATTAGAAAATACAGTGTGGATTAGAAAATATAGTGTGATTGGCAGTAACAATAAAGGCACATTTGAAGTTCACAGCTATAAAATGGAGATAATAATAAAAGTACTTACTATATTAGGCTTTTATGAAAATTAAATGAGTCAGTATATATAAAGCAATCAGAAAAATGCTTGCCATGTAGTAACACCTTACAGAAGTCCTAAACGTTATTATTAGTAGTTGAAAGGAACAGATTTGCTAATTCAGCAGGAAATTGAGCAGTGGTTAAGATTTCAGTTGAGGTTCATTATTTATCATCAAATGGAAGCCTAATAATAAATAAAATTAATAGCAGTATGACCAGGAGGCAGAATACATTTATCTTGACATGAATGACTTTGAAATATCAGACATCTACTCATCAGCCACCCTGTGTTCCTTGAGGGCAAAGGCTTTTCAGACTCAGTCATTGCAGTATCTTGAGCACTGAGTACAGTGCCTAACACACAGTGAAGTCTCATAAATACTTGTTAAATGACTGAGTAAAATGTCCCTTTGATTACTGAGATCCCCCAATTAGCTCATGGGCCATTTAGTGAGGTAGTCTCTTTTAAAGGTTTGTATAAAAGATGATTATTGGGATATCTTCCTGGCCCCTGCTTAAGGAACCAGCCATCTACTCGGTCCCAGTGTGCTCTCCCAGGAGTCATATTTGGAGACCTTGACCCAGCCTCACTGCAACTGACTGGCTCATGTGCAACCACCTGACCTGTATGAATCTGCTCTGGTTGTCACGGCAAAATACCACAGGTTGGGCAGCTTAAACAACAGAAATTTATTTTCTCACAGTTCTGGATATTAGAAGTCCAAGATCAAGATGCCATCATAATTAGTTTTGGTAAGACCTCCTTTCCTGGCTTGTTGACTGACACCTTCTTGCCATGTCCTCACATTGCTTTCCTCTATGTGTGTGGAGGAAGAGCTCTCGGGTGTCTCCTCCTCTTACTATAAGGATACCAACCCCATCTATCCTAAAGGACCCATCTTTAAAAACGTCACCTTGGAAGTTAAGCCTTCAATATATGGTTGCGGGGAGTTGAGGGGTCCACAATCCGCTCTTAACGTAATCCAAGTGGATCAGATTTCCTTTCACTCATTTTGGAATTGATGCTAAGAAATGTCTATTTCTGACTGAGCTGGTCTAAGCTGGACTAATGATGCAAACTATTAGGAAGTGGGATGAAACCATGGTTTCCTCCAGATGGAATGGAAAGCAGAGAAGGACAGTTTACAGAAAAATAGAGACAGATAGAAGTAAGAATAAAGGACAGGTAGAGTAAAAAACAATGAGTCTAGTTTCCACTCGGTATCCACAATAATTGCTAAAATGAAAACACAGACAATATCAAGTGTTAGTGATGCACTGCTGGTGGGAATACAAAATGGTACAACTGCTTTGGAAAACAGTTTGGCAATTTCCTGTAAAATTAAACACGCATTTATCATATGACCAAACAATACTACTCCTCATATATTCCATATATGGACGAAGAACACGTAATTGGATATTTACAGAACTATGATTGTAACAGTCTCAAACTGGAAACAACCCAACTGTCCATCAATAGTAGGATGGATAAACAAACTGTGGTATATTCACACAATGGAATACTCTGTAACAGTGAGAATGAGTAAATTACTGCTATATACAGAAACATGGATGAATCTCACAAGTAAAATATTGAACGAAAGAAGCCAATGTAAAAATAGGTGAAATTAATCCATGCTGTTAGATGTCAGGATAGTAGTTAGTATTGGGGACAGTGAGTGAAAGCAGGGATAAGCCGGACTTCTGAGATGTGACAATATTCTGTTTCTTGGTCTGATGCCAATTATGTGTGTTTAGTTTGTGAAAACTCATCAACCTGCTCAGTTGGAATATGTGCAGTTTTCTGTGTGTATAGTTCAATAAAAAGTTTTAAGCACATAAAATTTCATTAAAAATTTAAAAATGAGTGTAGGTACAGAGAGATGAGTGCCTGCTAATGTCAACAGCATTCCTTACAGAATGAGAAATTTCACCCTGATCCAAAAAAATTTTTCTTGGACTTAAGAAATCTTGAGTGAATTTCTCTAGGCTGGGGGAACAGTCAGTGATTCCTAAGCGCCTTCTACCAGAGGGGAGCCTTTCACACTGACAAAGATAGGGGTCCAAAACTCTCACTTTCCCTTCCCCATGCCTGGTCCTGGCCATCTCAAAAAGTGAATGCAATTCGGGAAAAATAGCTAATGCATGCCAGGCTTAATACCTAGGTGATGGGTTGATAGGTGCAGCAAACCACCATGACACATGTTTAGCTACGTGACAAACCTGCACACATATCCCAGAACTTAAAGAAAAAAAAAGTGGATACATTTGTTCTCTGCATAAAGTTAATAGATTATCTTCTACTTTTCAATCTCTAGTCTTCCATCAAGATTGAACCTCAAGATTTATCAAATTCTGCCAAGAATCTTGAGTTCTTTGAGGAAAGGTGCCCTGTATATATAAATTACTAGTGTTCTTCCTGTCTAATAAGTCACTCCAAAACAGAGGCAGGATCTAGGGTTGCAGACGTTTTAGTTTCAACTAACCCATCAAATCCTCTACCTCCCCATACAGGAAGCAGCTTTGCTCAGATGCCTGGCATGTGGGAGGGAATGCTTGTGGCCAGGACGTCAGCCAGCACAGTCTCAGGACACACAATCTGAGATGTTTCCGAGTCAGCCCAGACACTGGACTGCAGTCAAAGCTGCACTTCAGAAGCATGGTTATTTATCCTCCAGCTCATTACCCTGGATGGTTTCATAAAAAAATTAAAAAAAAAAATAGAAACTGACCCAGTGTCCAGTTCTTCCCACATGATTGCAAGAGGACAGACCTCCAGCCCATGAAGCAGAGGTGGCAGGGCAATGAGGCGCTTGCAGCCGAGGAAAGATCAGAGCTTTGGTGCTGAGCCCTAAACCTCTCCAGACGGTTTGGCTGCCCACATCTAATCCAAACACAGATAACTCAAGTAGCATCTTCTCTGGACAGGCTCAGATTTGTCCAACCTCATCCAATACAGTAAATAATCACTGTGAAGCCAAAGTTATGGAAGTTCGACTCTATCTGTTCTCCATGCATATTGTATGACTATTTCCCATCTGCTCTTTCTTCTTTCCTAGAATGGATGACCCCACTTGCCTTCAACCATGATGACTAAAACTCAAAGTCTGTGTCTTATTGGACATAAATTTGGCTTCAGTAGCATCTTTCTGCCTCTGTGTGGATTATATGTCTCCAGATTTCCTTGTACTGTCTGGAAGACAGAGGGAGACTTGAGACTGGGTACTTCTGGAAAGTTCACTTAATGTCATGAAAGAGTGAGAAGTTTATCCATTTACTCAACACATACTTATTCTCTGCCATCAACCACTCTATGTACTGAGACTACAGTCATGAACAAGACAGAAAATGAACAAGTAAACAGTAAATTTTTAAAGGTAATTCCAGATATTGATAACAGCCATACAAAAAAAGGAAACAACGAGATAAGATAAAGAGTCACTAGGGTGGGGTTAGCTGCTTTGACAGGTGGTTGGAAAAGACCTCTCTAGGGAATAACCCCATTTAAACTGAGACTTGAACAACAAAAAGATGTGCGGTGGCTCACGCCTGTAATCCCAGCCCCTTGGGAGGCTGAGGTGGGCGGATCACCTGTTGGGAGTTCGAGACCAGCCTGATCAACATGGAGAAACCCCGTCTCTATTAAAATACAAAATTAGCCTGGCATGGTGGCACTCACCTGTAATCCCAGCTACTCAGAGGGGCTAAGGCAGGAGAATTGCTTGAACCCAGGAGGCGGAGGTTGTGGTGAGCCAAGATTGCAACATTGCACTCCAGCCTGGGCAATGAGAGCAAAAATCCGCCTAAAAAAAAACAATGCATCCAGCAAAGATCTGGGGGAACGGCATTCCAGGAAGAAGGAACAGCAAATGCAAAGGCTTTAAGCAAAGGCAGGGACAGGCTTGACATGTTTAAGAAAAAGATCAATGTGCCTGAAGTGAAGAACAGAGTGATTTGAGATGAGGCCAAGGAGGTCTGCAGGGCCCAGATCACGTAAGATTGCAGCCTATAAGAAATAAAACTTGTCTGCCTGATGTGGACAATCATTCAAATGTATCGGAGAAAATACAGTATTGACTATGAGAGATGGTGTATAGCATAATGATTAGGGGCTCAGGCTCTGCAAATAGAACTCTTTTGGGATATATCCCTGCTCTGCCACTGTGCTGTGTGAGCTTTGGCAAGTGGCTTAGCTTCTCTGGGCTGTTACTGGTGAAAGAGATCTGAGTTACCCCACATGACCAGCAGTGAATCCATATGCATCCACAGCAACTTCAGTCCTTGCCTACTCCAAAGAAAGAATTCGGCTGAGGAGCATAAAGCAGAAAAAGAGACCCAGGCAAGCTTCAGAGCAGGAGTGAAAGTTCACTAAAAAGGCTTTAGAACAGGAAAGAAAGGAAAATTTGCTTGAAAGAGACCAAAGTAGGCACCTGAAGTTCGAAGAGAGAAAAGAGAGCAAAAGAAGACAGGAAAAAAAAAAAAAAAAAAAAAAAAAAAAAAAAAAAAAAAAAAAAAAAAAAAAAAAAAAAAAAAAAAAAAAAAAAAAAAAAAAAAGGGCCTTTAACCTTGCTTTTAGGCTCACCTCTTTCCCATGATCCTTCTCTCAGCGTGGACTTTCCGCATGCCCGGTGCTTTCCTTACCCTTGGGAATTGAGCACCTGCAGGTGTAGGGAATTATCCACGTGCCCATCTGAAGCTTTCTTCCCTTTTCTGGTGGCGTGTGCCTCCGAAAGATCACAGGTGACCGTTTTTGTCTCTTAACACGCATGCCCAGGAAGCTGCTTCTCCCTGGCGACTGCATTCAATTAACATTTTGATGTTAACAGGTGTGGAGCTTCAGGAAATGGCCTCTCAGTGGTGCTGCCAAATTGTCATTTTTAGAGCGGCAATGAGATAAGTCCCACCATCACCTAACATTTCTAGTGGGTGGGGGGGCCCTGTCCTGCCCCACTCATGCCTAACTACCAGTAACAAGGTCTCGACTTGTTCATCTTTTAAGTCGGACATAACAATAGTTCCTACTTTGTAGACACTATTTTGTTTTAAGGATTAAATACATTTATTTATAGAGAGAGCTTAGAACAACACCTGGCATATAGTAGTGCTTGAGTTTTATTTGATTAATTGTTGCTGTTGTGATTGTTGTTATAGATGTATTATTAATGAGAAAAGAACTTTCAATGAATTCTTTACTATGTTAAATGTATTTATTTATTTATTTTTGAGATAGAGTTTTGCTCTTGTTGCCCAGACTGAAGTGCAATGGCGCGATCTTGGCTCACCACAACCTCCTCCTCCCAGGTTGAAGCAATTCTCCTGCCTCAGCCTCCCAAGTAGCTGGGATTAGAGGCACGCGCCACCACACCCGGCTAACTTTGTATTATTAGTAGAGATGGGGTTTCTCCATGTTGGTCAGGTTGGTCTTGAACTCATGACCTCAGGTGATCCACATGCTTTGGCCTCCCAAAATGCTGGGATTATAGGCATGTGCCACCACACCCGACCCAGTATGTGAAATTAAATTCTAAAAATGATTAGCAGAATAACATCATCATAGACTGCATTATCTGTCCTTAATTCTTCCTTCCTTTCCTTCTCTTACCAATCTTCTGTATTAGTTTGCTAGAGTGACCTAAACAAAATACATTTATTTTTCACAGCTTTACAGGCTGAAGTCTGATATCAAGGTGTTGGGGGGGTTGGTTCCTCCTGTGGGCTGTGAGAGAAGAATCCAGGCCTCTCTCTCTGACTTGTACATGGCCATCTCCTCCTTAAGTCTTCACATGGTCTTCCCTTTCTGTCTCTATGACCAAATTACTTCCTTTTATAAGGACACCAGTCATGTTGGATTAGGGACTACTTTGATAACATCTTTTTAAGTTGATTATCTCTGTAAAGATTCTGTCTCCAAACAAGGTCATAGCACGAGGTACTAGGCGTAAGGACTTCAGCATGTGAAGTTGATGGGACACAATTCAACAGTTTCCCTTGATGGAGTATACTTCCTTATCCCACTGCCTGTGGGCTTCGTCACAGCTGGCTTTGGCCAGGGGAATGTGAGCAGAAGTGACACACTCCCGTTCCAGGAAGACAGCTTAAGAGATATCGCATGTCTTCACTTGCCCCTCTTAATTTTGGGATCTCTGCTAAGAGAAAGCTACGGTCCAGGTCATGTTGGTGTTTGTGATCAATCTCAGAAGGAAGATACATGGAGCAGACCTGAATCTAACTTAAAGTCTTGGGTACAGCCTAAGCATGCTGACCCACACCTGGCCTATGATCAACCTGCAAATCAGTTGGCAAGAAGTAAACATTGGTTGTTATAAGCTATTGAGAGTCTGGGGGTTGTCATGCAGTATTATAATAGTGAAAACTGGCTATTACAAAACTTAAAGTTTTTAAAACATTTACACTCAGAATGTAATAATCAACTGTCTATGTTTTCACACCTCCATTCTTCCAGTCTTGATCCTGATGCCTACATACGATTTAGTGCTATTTAATTACATGTCATTATCATTTTGTCTGTTAACACCATGTCAGACGCTTTCATGCTGCTACGCAGTTGTCATAACAGTCAAATTTCTTATTTATAAGACACCTCTCCATCTGCTCTTCTTGGGGAGCACCTGTGAACTCAGGCCATCCCTATCATAGTTTGCTCAGTCCTGAGGATTTTTACGGCTTCCAGATTGTTGCAATTACACACATCCTCATGGGACGCTGAACACAATGGGAAGTGTCCAGACTGCCTGCAGGCCTGCCTGCTGCCTACCATGAGGCCTCCAGGATGACCTAGTCTTGGTGAACCTGCCACTGGTCAGTGAGTGGTCTTTAGACTTGCTGACTTTCAAGAACTCAAATAGGTCGGTGCTCCAAGATGAACAGATGCAGGAAGACAGTGATGTAAACTAAACCTGGACGTTTTCGGCAGAGAGAATCTCCCTACGCCAAGGACTGGATGACTCCTATCCCACGACCAGGGCTTTTACTTTCCCAATACTGATGTCCTTCAACAATTACGTTTGTTGTAAGATTGGCAAATTTGGAATCAGAAGAAGAAGGAAACGAAAACCACTGAGGGCTCTCTGAGAGGGAGATCTAATGAGTGACAGTGCAGTGTGGTGCTGGAGACCCAGGTCTTTCCTTGGGCCTGTGCTGGACACCTGTTGAGTCTCTTACTCTCTGATGCCTTGGCGTTTCTACGTTGTTTCCAGAGGAATCAGAGTGCTTCAGCTGGTGGAGTTGGGGTGAATTCTCCTTACCAAATTGCTTCTGTGTACCTTATATATGATTGCTACCACTTGAGATATTACATTTGAGCTCATCTAAAGTAATAACACACTTGAAGAAATAATCTCAGCACTGTGGGAGGCTGAAGTGGATGAGCTCAGGAGTTCAAGACCAGCCTGAGCAACATGGTGAAACCTCATCTCTACAAAACATAACAAAAATTAGCTGGGCAGGATGGTGTGCACCTGTAGTCCCAGCTACTCAAGAGGCTGAGGTTGGGAGATCACTTGAGCCCTGGAGGTCAAGGCTGTGGTGAGCCAAGATCATGCCACTGCACTCCAGCCTGGGTGACAGAATGTGATTCTGCCTCAGAAAAAAAAAAAAAAAAAAGAAGGAAAAACAGAGTGAACAGAAAGATGAGGCACAGGAAGAAAATATATTAATAAAGGCTCCCAGTGATAAATAAAACAAAGCAAAAGGAGAAAAAGGATGAAGCAATAAAGAGGATTGTCTTAGCCAGTTTGAGCTGCTCTAACAAAGTACCATAGACTGAGTGATATATAAACAACAGAAACTTATTTCTCACAGTTCTGGAGGGGAGAAATCCAGTATCAGGGTGCCAGCATCGTGAGGTTCTGATGAAAGTCCTCCTCCAGGTTGGAGACTGCTCACTTCTAATTAGTCCATTTTCACACTGCCAATAAAGACAAACCCAAGACTGGGCAATTTAAAAAAGGAAGAGGTTTATTGGACTTACAGTTACACATGGCTGGGGAGGCCTCACAATCATGGTAGAAGACAAGGAGGAGCAAGTCACATCTTACATGGATGGCAGCAGGCAAAGAGAGCTTGTGCACAGAAACCCCCATTTTCAAAACCATCAGATCTCATGAGACCCATTCCCTAATCCAAGAACAGCACAGGAAAGACCTGCCCCCATGATTCAATCATCTCCCATTGGGTCCCTCTCACAACATGTGGGAATTATGGGAGCTACAAGATGAGATTTGGGTGGGGACACAGAGCCAAGCCATATCACCTCATAAGGCAGACAGAGGACAAGAAAACTCTCTGGGGTCTCTTTTATAAAAGCCTATTCATGAGAGCTTGATTCTCATGACCTAAGTACCTCCCAAAGGCCCTGCCTCCAAATATCATCACACTGAGGGTTAGAATTTCAACATAAGAATTTGAAAGAGACACGGTCCATTGTGAAAATGAAGAAGAAAGAAGAAAAGTGGAACAAGAGAGAGGAGAATGAGGGAAGAGAAGTTATTAGAGAGGTAGAGACGTACCTTCCAATATGAGTTGGCTTCGTAAGTTGGTTTTAGAGAATGGGCCATGCCTTCACGAGGTCACCTGTGGTGTTGGTTCCAAACTTTGCATATTCAGAAATCTAATTTTGTTGAAACACTTGGAGATAATCATGGGCTGGGAAATTGGCTCTTACTGTCTTAGTGTGTGTTATGCTGTCACAACAGAATACCACACAATGGGTAATTAATATTGAGCAGAAATTTATTGGCTCATGATTCTGGAGACTGGGAAGTCCAAGTCCAAGACTTGGCTTTCTGGCTGTATCATCCCAAGTAGAAAAGCAAAAAGAGTGGGGGAGCGACAGAGAGAACAAGAGGGGCCAAACTTGTCCTTTTATAGGGAAACTCCTCCTGAGATAATAGCATTAGTCCATGCTTGAGGGTGGTGTCCCCATATCCCAAACACCTTCCATTAGGCCCCACCTCCCAACAGTACCACATTGGGGACCAAGTCTTCCACGCATGGACTTTGGGAGACACATTCAAACCATAGCACTAATCAAACTCAAAGGACATTGATAAACTCCAGAATGCTGCTTCATTATCTTAAAGATAACACCATTTTCCAGTATTTGCGGACTGATATCTCCCCCCTGAACTCCCTGTTCCTGGACTTAGATTACATTACTAGTGTATTAGTTTGTTTTCATGCTGCTGCTAAGGACATATCCAAGACTGGGAAGAAAAAGAGGTTTAATTGGACTTATGGTTCCACATGGTTGGGGAGGCCTCAGAATCATGGCGGGAGTCCAAAGGTACTTCTTTTTTTTTTTTTTTTTTGAGACAGAGTCTCACCCTTGTCAGCCAGGCTGGAGTGCAATGGCTCCATCTTGGCTCACTCACTGCAACCTCTGCCTCCCAGTAAGTCTCCTGCCTCAGCCTCCTGAGTAGCTGGGATTACAGGCGTGTGCCACCACACCTGGCTAATTTTTACACTTTTAGTAGAGACAGGGTTTCACCATGTTGGCCAGGCTGGTCTCAAACGCCTAACCTTAGGTGATCCACACACCTCGGCCTCCCGAAGTGCTGGGATTACAGGCATGAGCCACCATACCTGGCCCCAAAGGCACTTCTCACATGGCAGCACAAAGAGAAAACGAGGAAGTCACAAAAGTGGAAACCCCTGATAAATCCATTAGATCTCTTGGGACTTATTCACTATCATGAGAATAGCATGGGAAAGGCTGGTCCCCATGATTCAATTACCTCCTCCTGGGTCCCTCCCCAACATGTGGGAATTCTGGGAGATACAATTCAAGTCGAGATTTGGGTGGGAACACAGCCAAATCATTTGATCACCTAGAATCAAATCAGAGCCCTGATGAGTCCTGTGGTCCATTTTGACAACTCGGTGGAAGAACTCGGACTCAGCTTTCCTTTTGGCTAAAATTTTCATTTCTACTTGTGACTTTCTATGAGGTATTATAATTATGTCAATTTTTCAGAGGTTTATAGATACTGAGGAACTTACAAGGATTCAGACTTGTTTCACTGACTGCAGGTTCTGAAGACATTTGTCATACTGTGGACACTCAACACAGCCGCCCTCCCTACTACTAGATGCCACCACTTTGCTCAGGGAAGTGGGCAGTTCTTGCCATTGCTCTCCAGATCAATTTCTACCATCTTCGTGCTTTGCACTTCTGGGTTTGGCTTTGGGTGCATCTTAGTAATTGAGCTTAAGTGATTTGTTGGAGCTTTCAGAATGATCTGGGGATTACTACGTGGTAAGCAGGAAAATTCATAACCATCGACCCTGGCCTGATACACAAGGCATGTCCAAGCAGAACTATTATTCAGGTGAAACTCAACAATACAGCTAAACTAGCTGTTAAAATATTGAAATGCTTCTATATTGGTTGGTAGGCCATCACTAACCCCAGTTGCTAAGATCCCCACCACCATCCAGGAAACCTCAGTTCTCTCCTAAGACACCCTGGACCACTCCTCCCTTAATTTGGTAATTAAAGAGTTGATGGCACAGCATGGAGCCTTTGGGGGCCCTCATCCAGCCACTAGGGCAGAAAGTCATTGTGACTGGCTCTCCCACTGTGTGTGGGATTCCCGCTGCACCAGGTAACAGTATCTCTCAAGGGCACAGAGAGATATTGTGCTGTTACAACAGAATACCACACATTGGGTGATGTATAACGAGCAGAAATTTATTGGCTCATGATTCTGGAGGCTGGGAGTTCAAGTCCAAGGGTTGGCATCTGGCGACCCTGGGAAAAGGAGCTATGGTTCTGACCTACATCATGCCAGATCCCATCCATCATGCCCCCAAACGAAGGTGCTTTTCCTTCAGTCCAACATCAGTGCCTGCTTCTCAGGCCTACATCAAATGCTTCAATAAGTCATTGCCATCTAGAAGTGAAATCTAATGGGGGAATAGGTCACAGACAGGATATGGGGCATGGCTGCTACAAGGAAAGCATGGTCCACTGGTTTGCAATTGATTTGTGTTCTAGATCCAGACCCGAGTACCTATAAAACCGTACCAAGAGCCCACAGGAAAAAAAAGCTCAATGTTTTCATTCTTGCTGGATCCATTCACACACAGACTTATGTAGGGAGGAACTGCAGGATATTTTCCATTCTGTATACAATTTTCCAGCATAATCAGATGGACAAAAATGTATTTAATTCAATAAGGAAATCAGTTTGTCACAGAAAACTTCTGTGGGAGGAGAAAAGACAAACCACAGGGAAGAAGATAAACTCCCAAGTTCACAAGGGAATTGTAGTTCCAGCATGCCTTCTCCTGTGGGCCATCTCAAACACACAGTGGTCAGAGGGTTTTCCAGGACCGCTGCCCACACTCCATCACTGAAGTGTGGTCCAGTGGCCAGGAGGGCTCAGGGGAGTCAGGACTTACCCTGGCATGAGACCTCCAACCTGTGTATTCACAAGAAGACTATTTGTGGTCTGAGTTAAGCAATAGAACAATCTCAACCTCAGGGCTTTAAAAAAACTTAAAAAAATCAGTTCCTGCCAGTTCATGTGGGTTTAGCTGTAGTCATAAGGCCTCTGGCTCTATTCATTCTGTGTAAGAGATGTGTTAAAGGAGTAAGTGTGTATGTAGGTGTGCGTGTGTGCGTGCACACACACACTGGAATAAAAGAGAGAGGAAAGATGGGAGAATAAGAATATGGAAAACAGAGCTAGCAGCATTTTAAACAGATGGAGGGAACCGAGGTGATGGATCAGAGCTGAGCATTCAGCACTGGCAAGCCACTGTGTAACGGAGATCTACACATTTGATGGTAATCAGGGAGCTATAGCAATCCAGCCAGGGGCTTAGCAAAGGATCCTGGAAGATTCTGCATTGGCCACTCTTTTGCCACTTTTCTGTCTAAGTTAGACAAGATGATCTCCAACTAACACCTTACATTCCCTGACAAGCTGGTGACAGCCAGCATTGCTTTTTAGACTTTAAATATTTAACTTTTACAGCTGAGCATGATGACTCATGCCTGTAATTCCAGCACTTTGGGAGGCTGAGGCAGGCAGATCACTTTAGGTCAGGAGTTCAAGACCAGCCTTGCCAACAAGGAGAAACGCTGTCTCTACTAAAAGCACAAAAATCAACCGGGCCTGGTGGTATGTGCCTATAATCCCAGCTACCGGAGAGGCTGAGGCAAGAGAATCGCTTAAGCCTGGGAGGCAGAGGTTGCAGTGAGCCGAGATCATACCACTGCACTCCAGCCTGGGCAACAAGAGTGAGACTCCATCTAAAAAAATAAATAAATGAAATATATATATAACTTTTACCCTTCTTCAGTTTTGGTATTTGTCTGATTCTACATTCATGGAAGGACCTAAGCAATCCTGCTGGTGCTGAGATATTGAGCAAATTCCAGAACGAGGGTTCTTGGCTGGCGGGTGAAGGTCATAGGATGCCAGGAGCCACAGAGAGGAAAAGCAGACTCCCAGGGCGCCCAAAGACAAAAGACTGCCACACTGGGAGCAAAGGTGGCATAGACTCCTTCATTGTCACCTGATAATGTTCTAGGATAATATGCTGACGGGAAGGGAGTGGGAAACGGAATGGGAGAAGGGTTTTATTGGCTTAAACAGCTTTCAGCTGGATTTGTGATGTCTCCTTGACATGGTAAAATGGTGAGTAGTCATTTAAGCATCCCAAGGTTCTATGAGGCAGCCTCATCTCTGACTTAGAGGAATTTTTTAATACCGGTGACATTCATATGTTATAAAAGAATTATCTCTCTCTGAGCAAAGGGTAGATTGTATTTTTAAAAATACAACTTCTTTCATTGGACATAGTCTTCTATAACAGGGGCTGGCAAGCTCTGGCCTGTGAACGAGCTGCCTGTTTTTAGAATTAAAGTTTTTTTATTTGTCCAGGCTGGCCATGGAACATGGCTATGCCCATTTTGTCTATGGCTGCTTTCACGCTGTAACAGCAGAGTTGAATAGTCGCAAGAGACTGTATGACATGCCAGTCTAAAATATTCACTATCCTTCTCTTTAAGAAACAGTTTGCCAAACCCTTTTCTGAGCCTTGCCACTTCCCACCTTCAACAAGAAATGGGGGTGGGGAGGTTGTTTATGTTCCCTTGCATCGGACCAGGGTGGAACTTTGTGACTGCCTCAACCAATAGACTATGCAGAGTGATGCTATGTGGCTTCTGAGGTTGGATCATAAAAGATCTTAATGTTCCACCTTGCTCTTGAGACACTGGCTTCTGGAGCCAAGCTTCCAAGCTGGATTGCAGGCTGGGATTTCTAATGTAGGGCAACGATAGGATAATCACATTGTTAGAACGAGCCAACCTCCTGAATAGCATTGTTAGGAATCTCCTGGACTCCTGTTCTCTCTCTTATCTGCAAAGTGGGTTCTTCTGATCAAGAAGAAATCAGTCAATCAACCGATATGGCACTTACCTTCACTCAGCAATGTGTTGGCAGAAGCAACAATGTTTGCTAACAGAAGACAGAATCCCTTCCCTCAAGGAGTGCACCAGCTGGCTGAGAAGATAAGGCTAATGCAAGTGAAACATTGTTACAAAATAATATACAATGTCGATTATTCATATTATTACATAAAATAGAATATATTCTTGTGAGTATAATGACTATTAATAAAATGTAACTTTCTCATATTGTATAGCCCTTTGGTGTTTAATGGGTATTTTCAGACACTTTGCCTCATTTTTCCTCTCCCAATAAAGTTCATAGTAATTTTTACCCACATAATGATGGGTAAAAATGTGAAACTGAGGCAGAAAGCTTGTAAAAGGAGATGGGGGCTTGAGCTGAGCCTTGTAGATGGGCCACCCTGGAGATGGAGGTGGAATGAGAAAAAGGCAGGCTGCGGCAGGTGGAGCCGGAGGCAGGTCTGAAGGCAGATGGCTTGTGGCGTCATGTGGTCACCAGCCTGAGTGGAGCGGCGGTTCAGAGCAGAGAATCGGGACTGCTGGGCTCCCAGCTACTTTAACAGAAGAAGCGTCTAGGTGACCTGAATTTCTTAAAAATCTGGACGTTGGCCTTCTGAACCCTCTCCCATATTGAACCAGTTACATGGAAATTCAGCTACCGGTTCCTCCCTATACCCCAGATTTCATTGCTGTCTGCCTGCACCACGATCTCAGCGTTTCAGCATTTCAGCAGCTCCATATTACATATTTCCTGTCCCAGAGTTGATCATAGTCAATGAGCATAACTATTGCTGGAGAGGAAAAGCTACTGTCTGCCCCTATCTAACCTAGGTTCCCTGCCCTATCTGTACCACCCACTGCCTCCTTCCCTACTCCTGCAGTCATTCTTCCAGGCAGCGGTGTCAGCCCCATCCCTGGAAGACAACTTTACCCTGCACTCTGAGAAAGCAGGGCCAGGCAGGGCCTGCTGTTATAACACTGCCATGTACTTCCGGAGAAGTGAAATGCTTATTTCATCTTCTACATTTCTCAGCCCTTTCCTCTACCTAGCCCCGTTCAGCCACTAGAATGCCAGGCCAACCATCAGCAGGCCAACTCCCACCCAGCCACGGGAACTGGGTGTCAGCAGCTTTTCAGTGACCACCAGGTGATTCCTAGCAGTCTTGCTGCTCGCTCCCTGGTATTGATGTGAGCCCTGGGCATCTGAGTACCACCCTTGCCTCTGCGGGGCTTCCTCCATCAATGAGACTCCATGGTGTGCCTCAGCCTCAGGTCCTGATCTCCACTCCAGCTTCCCCAAAACCCACCCATTTGTCTGGGGCCATCTGCGTAGTCCTTCCCTGTCTCCTCTCTACCCCTTCCACGCTTTCTATCATTAGAATGCACATATGATGGTGTGCTACTCCCTAGATCGCAGATCAAATGAAGGGAATCAAGAAAAGAATAAAGCCAGTCACTGAGAACGAAGTCACAGATTTAAAAGATGATTTTCTGTCTGGAAGGAATCATAGGGTTTTCCCCCACAGGGCAGCTTTTAATTTAAATTACTTCCAATCCATAGCAAGACTCGCCTTTATCCGTGATCGGTCAGTTCCCAGGATGGCCCATGGCAAGGTCTGTGCAGCCAAAGGGTTGAAGTGTCTTGGGAAGCCAAGTGGACAGCTGAGAGCACTCAGAGACGTGCCCTTAGTCACGGACATGCTGTGGCCAGGTGCTGGCATGCTACCTCTTCACCCCGAGAACTGGGGACAATTCCAGAGGATGCACTCTGTGGAGAGGCACATGGGTCCTAATTCTGAAGGGCGGTGGTCCGGGCACAATTGGAAGCCACTTGATTTGAAGACTTAAGATTTATTTAGAGTCTGTTTCAGCTGATTTAAGTTGGTTCCTTCATGCATTTAGCAATTGACTCCTTCTTAGAATGCTCTGGAAAATGAAGTCTCTTATAGGGCCCGCTGAGCTTCTGGCTCAGGTCCATGGCCTGTTGTTTACACGCTTTCTAGAATCAAATGAAGAGTTTCCAGCAAGGGGCAATGGCATTTGTGTAAAATGGCTTAGGTAAAGGTCACTGACTCAGGCACACCCTTCTGTGGCGTTTCTCCAGGTACAAGGTTTGGTTATGTCTTAAAAAAAACTCGTTGTACCTGACCCTTCCATTATTAAGGGGAAAGAAGGAGAAAGTCAGTGAGCCTAAAGACCTCAGCCTTTCCCTGGATCTGCAGGGATTTTCACTCTTGGCATCTCAGTTTCTTCGTGTATGAAGACGATGTGAAATTACCTACCCAACAGGGATCTTCGGAGGGTCAAATGACAAACCCGGATGAAAGATCTTTGTAAGCTGCAAGCTGCTAAAGAAAAGGAAGATTATTAAAACCAGTTTCCCTCCTCTCAGATTCTCCCTCCTCCTTCCACACACGCTAAACTCAGAATTTGCTGTTAAAGTTACAGAATACCAAACCTAGAAATGTTTGATCTTATTCCAGCAAATAAGTTTATATTTCATCCAAAAACCAACCTAGGATTAGACCAAGAGCTCAGGCTAAATGAGTCACACATTTGGCAGGCTTTGCCTCTACTGCTTTGACAAGTGTGCACAGAGGCAGGGGTGTGTGTGCACGAACACCCGCATGCACCCTTAAATGCTAGGGGTAACCACTCACTAGGGTCACTCTAGCCGATGGCATTTTAAAACTTGAAGGACTCTGCAAATGTGTCCCTTCAAGACATTCATTCAAGGAACATGCATACTACACTCATCTTTCTACTCACTCTCTTTCCCATGGACACTCAACAAACAGCTGCTGGTGGAAGGCACTGGGGGTGTACGATGGGCTTGGGTGCTACTTCTGGACCCAGTTTGTTGGATCCTTGTGTTTTTATTGCACTTAGGGTTTCCATTACTTTACCTGTTTTCCTTCATGTGCATTTTCCTTGTTACTAAGTTGGCAATAGCTCTGAGGCCCTCACAAAGCTGACTGCCATAGCACACCTGCTGCCGCCCCAGCAAACCTCAGTTTGGTTTATGTCAGGTCTCTTCCCCTCACACTTCCAACATGGACCCTTTCACTGCAGGGCAGCACTCCCTGCCCCCAAGACAAATGGGCTGATTTGAGGTAAGGAGGAATAATCGTAAAATCATAAAAATATGCTTGGGATCTTGAATTGAAATTCCTCCACTGCTTCCTCTCTTTTGTGTTAGGGAAAGATATTCTGGAAAAATGAACTTGCATGGGAGGAGGCAAATGGCTGGGTAAGGGGAGGCGGGGCGTGGCCCTGACTGCTCTGATCAGACGAATTTCCACCAGCTCTTCCTCCAGAACTCCAACTACTTCCGGTCAGCAACACGACCCAAAGATCCAGGCTGACGTGTCTAGTGGGTGTTGAGAGAGAGTTATGCCCTGCATGAAGTAACTTCAACACACAGCCACAAATCCTATGCTCTCTGCTCATTCCTTATGCTTATCTTGATGGTGTCAGATTGGGAGGGGCAGAGGTCAAGGAACCAAATGACAATTTGGTGAAGTCCACAAAAAGGGCACAGCTCAACAATTTAAGAGAGCTAAGGTGAGTTCAAGACATAATGTTTTCCAACAGCGTTTGTGATCAAATGATTACTTTTTGAATATATAAGTTATTCCTGGAAGAGTCATTAGCAATCCTCCCCATCCCCCAAAAAATGTTTGTCTCTATTTTTCAGACTGTCAGATGTCTCAGATCTCAGATCAGCTCTTTCCCCTTCCGAGGCCACTTTCCCTTGTTTGCTGTGTGTGCACCAGCCCGATCTTCTATCCCTCTCTGCCCTCAAGTCCTTCCACTGGGCCCCTCAGAGCTCATGGATAGCCATCACCAAAAGTTTCTGGAGCCCTGCCTGTCTTCTCTGAGCCTTCCTGGAGCCTCTTGCCCTAACTCTGGAGCTTGACCCTGCTCTGAAGACACCACCTCCCTTCAGCCCACAAAGTGGCGTCTCTTTTATTCTCTCACAGATGGCTTCCTTGCTTCCCATTACAACTTCCAAGACACAGTCCAACCTTCTCTCTCCAAAATCCCCAGCTACTCTGAAGTTCATGCTTCTAACTACACCACTCCAATTCAGTTCTGGTCCTGTCCCCTGACAACCCTCAGGTGATCCCCTGAATCACGGGCGCTCCTGGTGCCTGACTTCCTATTCTTCTCTTTACCCTGGCTCTGAAACCCTTCTTGGCAATGACTCAGGCGACACTTGGCTCCTCTGTTCTTTCACTTCCTCACCTCCACTTCACTTTCCTTCCAGTGCCCCACAGCTATCCTCACCGTTGTCATTCTCCTGACCTTGTCACCACTAATAAAAGCACTAACTCATAAAACTTTCCACTACCCTACTCCGACAGCGCATTCCAACCCAGTAAGCCTGCATCTTCACAGAGACCTTCAATCCAGAAGCCACTGTTTCCTTCTCCATTGGCCCCCTTCAGTCCTAACCCTCCTTTTCCCCCATCGTTCCACTCACTGTCCAGCAATCTCCCACCCCCCTGCCCCTCTCTTTCTCTCATATGCTCACCTGATTCAACCTCAACTCGGATTAAACCCAACCCTCCACCCACTCCATACCTCCACCTGAGCAGCAGATTCCTGTGGGAGAAAAATGCATACATAACTGGTCTCACAAACAATGCCAGCTGGTCTCACACTTAGTTCATGATGACCACAGTTCTCAGGGGGGCCCTGCCTGGAGAGCCTGCTCCACTGCTGAGGCGGGCCCCACCACGCCTCAGTGCAACCATCGGGAGCTTTCTTTTCCGTCCTCACACTGCCCACATCCCTTCCTCTTGCTTCACTCCCAGATGAGTATCTTGCCTGACATTTTACTGAGAAAATGGAAAAAGCAATCAGATAGAAACACTTCCATCTTTCCTCCACCAAATCTCCCCATTTGTCTGCATCTGTCTCTTCCACCTTCCCTCCACCAAAATGGATAAAGTATCCCTGCTCCCATATAGAGCCAACACCTCCCTCCCACCTTCTCAAGGTAGCCACCACTGCAATTATTCCTTCTCTGTAACACCTTGGGCAATCTTAACATCAAACTCATACACTCAAGTGTTCCCAGGAAAACTTCTTTGCTTCATCGTCTTTGGTCAAGGTCAGGACTAGGCACCTCAGGCACCTGTGCGTGGTCCTGCAACTCCAAGTCCTCACCGTCTCTCGCGCCTCCCTCCGTTCCCGGCCTCGTCTCTGGGTTCTTCAGAAGAAAACTCCTCAGAAGACTCGCCTTCAGTTCTTCTGTCATTTCCCAGTCCTTTTTCACACCTTTTCTCAAGACCGTGGCAAACGCCCATCTCCTTCGTAACCTTCATCACAGTAATAATTAAATAACTATGTAATCATTTGCTTGATGTCCATCTTTGCTACCACAATATAAGCTCCCAAGAACAGGAGACAGATCTCAAGGTCGCTGCCATAGCACCTCTCTGTTCCTCAGTTTTCCTATCTGCAGCATAAGAACAATGATGCACTGAGTAAATATCAGTTTTCATGATACAGTATCCCTAGTATCTAGCAAGTTTCCAGGCAATCTGTCAATAATCATTGAATCAATAAGCGAAAAATAATTCCAGGACTGACATATGGAGAAAGATCAGCAGGGTTGAATACTTTTCTGCCATAAGGTATAGTAA
>NW_016107339.1:623529-639151 GCF_001604975.1 Cebus imitator | reverse complement strand
TGCCATTTTTTTTTTTTTTTTTTTTGATGGCAGTGAAATGTACTCCGTATCTTTCTCCACCATGTTGGTACATTCATTCTGGCGCCTAAGGTCCCTATTATCAAGTTAGGTCCAGCCTGCCCTTTCCTTCCCAGCCTGAGAGGCTCACGGCGAAGTCTTTGGGAAAACCAAATCATTAGTGTAGTTTCCACTGGCACACTGGGAAGGGCTTGCCACAGCTCTACAGGGAAACGTAAAGGCAGGGAGACTGTCCCGCCGTTGCCACAACAAAGATGTTACTAAGGAAACAGCCCCTGCCCCTCACTGGCTCCTGGCTCCTCAGAACCTTCTCAGTTCTCCCAGGGACAAGACTTGAGCAGCCCCTAGAACTCTGTCCCCATCGTCTCCTTCTTCTCCTTGGAGAGGGAGAAGCAGGTACCAAGTGCTTACAGGCAGAAGAGACCCATGGAGACCTTGCAGAAAGCCTCCAAGGCTCCAGGTCCCTCCTGGCCATCTGCTCTCAGAGGCCTTGGGGTTCAGAGCCAATCCCTTCCTGCACCTCCCCCTCTCCATGTTCCTCCTCATAAAACCGTTGGCAGGCATGACCACCAGAAAATGCCGAGGTGCGGGCGTTTGCACAGCCCCGCTGTGACTAGTACAGCTGCCCCGGCGTTTGCCTGGAGCATAACAACAGCTCTAAGTTGCTTGCCGTGTTAGAAAGCAAGTGGCGTTTAGAGGCGACTCCTTGGTCTCTGGCTGTGATTTTCCTCTCAGTTTGGCGGCCTGGATTACAGGGCTTTCAGGAGTCGGTTCAGCGTCACCTTCAGGTCCTGTGGCTGCATCTGCAAGAGCTCTTTCCTTTGATTGCTCCCATCACCCACTGTTTCCCAATATAATTTGCAACTTGCTTCAGGTTTCCTTTGGGGTCAGGCTGTCTAATATTTGGTTTCACCCCAAAGGTGCTATGGCCATCCCGGGTCCCCTGTCTGGGCGTGTGAACCAAACCCACACAGCAGCTACCCTGGGAGTGGGTGAAACAGCCCCATGTTTCCCAGCTTTCTAAAACTGGCCCATTGTGTGTGTCGCTCTACCCATCAGCCCTTGCTTCGAGATGACCTGGCTCCAAGCCACCAAACGTGGCAGACACCTCCTTTCCTCAGCTCCCAGAGGAAGACCTGTGGCTTTGTTACGAGAAGCTCTTTTAACAAAATATGTTGCAAATTGAATGCTCTTTAAATATTTATTTTAAAATAGAAATTCATAGAAAAACATAGACTTTTTCCAAACCAGCCTTTCCTCTGTATTATTCTGGAGGGACATTCCCAGATCAAAAGGAATGGGAGCTTTTTAATGGGAGCAGTTCCTGAAAGACTTGATTTCAGCCACAGAAATATCCCCTTTAGTTTTTTGGTCAGAAATTCAGTGCTGGCTTTAACAGGACATTGAAAACTCACAGTAATAGTGGTAGCTTGCTGTCTTCCTGTGTTTTGTCCTCTCTAAGGGGCCTGGCCTTCAGACAGACGAAACCAGTTATTGCTCCAGCACCACGGCTAGGTTAAAAATGTCCTTGTTGCAGTACCATTCTGGATATGAGTACATGATAACGACACCAAAAGCAATGACCACAAAATCAAAAATTGACAAATGGGATTCAATTAAACCAAAGAGCTCCTGCACAGTAAAAGAAACTATCGTGAGTGAAAGACAACCTACAGAATGGGAGAACGTCTTTGCAAACTATGCATCTGACAAAGGTCTAATATCCAGCATCTATAAGGAACTCAAGTTTACAAGAAAAGAAAAACCATTAAAAAGCGGGCAAAGGACATAAACAGACACATTTAAAACAAGACATACATGTGTCCAACAATCATATGAAAAAATGCTCAACATGACTGATCACTGGAGAAATGTAAATCAAAACCACAATGAGATACCATCTCACACCAGTCAGAAAGGCTATTATAAAAAGTAAAAAAATAACAGGTGCTGGCTGGTGAGATTGCAGAGAAAAAGAAATGCTTATATACTGCTGGTGGGAGTGTAAATAGGTCAGCCATGTGGAAGACAATTTGGCAATTCCTCAGAGACCTAAAAACAGAAATACCATTTGACCTAGCAATTCCATTACTGGGTATATGCTCAAAAGGATATAAAGCATTCTATCATAAAGAAACATGCATGCTTATGTTCATTGTAGCACTATGCACAATAGCAGAGACATGGAATCAACCTAAATACCCATCAATGGTAGACAGACAAAAAAAAAAAAAAGTGTGGTACATATACACTGTGGAATACTATGCAGCCATAAAAAAGAATAGGATCATGTCCTTTGCAGGAACATGATGGAGCTGGAGGTCATTATCCTTGGCAAACTAATGGAAGAAGAGAAAACCAAATACCACATGTTCTCACTTATAAGTGGGAGCTAAATGAGGAAAATACATAGACACATAGAAAAATACACACTGGGGTCTATCAAAGGGTGAAATGTGGGAGAAGGGAGAAGATCAGAAAAAATAATTAATGGGTACTAGGCTTCATACCTGAGTGACAAAATAATCTGTACAACAAACCCCCATGACACCAGTTTACCTATGTAACTAACCTGTATATGTATCCCTGAACTTAAAAGTTACAGTTTTTTTAAAAGAGAGGTCAGGTGTGTGGATCACACCTATAATCTCCACACTTTTAGAGGCCAAGGCAGGTGGATCACTTGAGCCTAGGAGTTGCCTGCAGTTCCAGCTGCTGAGGATTCTGAGGTGGGAGACCTGAGCACAGGAAGTTGAGGCTGCAGTGAGCCGAGACCACGTCACTGCACTCCAGCTTGGGCGACAGGAGTGAGACCTTGTCTCAAAAAAAAAAAAAAAAAAAAAGAAGAAGAAGAAGAAGAAAGAGAAGATGTCCTTGCTGGGTGTTTCAATCTGTGATCAACCGAATTGTAACAATGAGGTGAGCCACAGTAAGTATGTGTATGGTCGTTCCCTACACACACTTTTTACTCACACACTTGTCAGCTGTGTGATCTTAGGCAAGTTACTTCCTCTTTCTGAGTTTTGGCCTCTTCAACTTGATAGTAGGAATAATATTGCTTCCCTCACACCGTTTTTGCTAAGAATTCATTAAGATCCTTTATAAGAAGCACTTAGCATGGTGCCTGGCACACGGCGGATGGGAGTTACAGTCAGAGATACAGGAGACAGCCTGTTATGCAGGTTCAGTCTGGGAGTGCTGAGGGAGGTCGATAAGGCACCAGATCCCTTACAACATAGTTGTCCATTAGTTTCATCCTGCCCAGGCCCCCGGTCTTTAATACCTGAAGAGGTTCACTCACTAGGGACTTTATTAGGACAAGTATGGGTTTGACAAGGGATGTCTGAATCCATAAAGTAGAATGAAAACTGTGTATAGTTGATTGTACTTAACCAAAAATTGGGTAGTGAAGTAGCAACCAGGGATTTTTTTCCCCTTCTCCTTTAGCAAAAAAGCTATTGAGCACATCTTCAGGGCAATTCCTTGCTAGGAAAATGTAAGCTTGGGAAGCTCCTGCTGGGGAAAAGCACCTTTTATTTGATTAGGGAAGTTGTTCCTCCTATGGCATGCAAGGCTCTTGGGAAGATCTGCATAATTTAGAAAAGAATCCCAGGGATCTCCTAGGAGAGAAAGGATCGATTGCATTTCACCACTACCAACTATGACCAACATCAGCACCAACCATCACCACCACCATCTCACCACCAGCCGTGATTGATCAGTGCCACCACCACCACCTCCACTTCCATCACACAACCTACCACCACTTCCACCACCACTACCATACCACATGCTATTCCCACCATCACCACTGCAACGCCACTAATCACCACCACCATCTTCACTCCCCTCCACCACAATCATACAACCTACCATCACCACCACCGCCATGACCACCTCCATCACACAGCTCACCATTGCCAGAACCACCAACACATCACTCTCACCATCAGTACTATCACTATCAGCCAGGTTAAGTGGCTCATGCCTGTAATCCCAGCATTTGGGAGGCTGAGGCAGGAGGATCATTTGAGTCCAGGAGTTGCAGGCTACAGTGAGCTGTGATTGTGACGCTCCACTGCAACCTGGGCAACAGAGGAAGACCCTCTCTAAAAATATATATACATATATTACCACCATCATTAACACCACCACCCACCACAGCTGCCATTACCAACATCACCAGTGATATGGTTTGGCGGTGTCCCCACCCAAAATCTCATCTCGAATTGTAATAATCCCCATATGTCAAGAGTGGGGCCAGGTGGAGATAATTGAATAATGGGGGCAGTTTCTCCCATACTGTTCTTTTCATGTGAGATGTGCCTTTGTGTCTCCTTTGCCTTCCACCATGATTGTGAGACCTCCCAGCTAAGTGGAACTATGAGTCCATTAAAACTCTTTTCTTTATAAATTAACCAGTTTCAGATATGTCTTTATTAGAAGCATGAGAACAGTCTAATACAGTAAATTGGTACTGGTAGAATGAGGTACCCAAAAATGTGGAAGCAACTTTGGAAATGGGTAACAGGCAGAGGCTGGAACAGTGTGGAGGGCTCAGAAGAGGACAGGAAGATGTGGGAAAGTTTGGAACTTCCTAGAGACTTGCTGAGTGGCTTTAACCAAAATGCTGATAGTGAAATGGACAATGAAGTCCAGGTTGAGGTGGTCTCAGATGAAGATGAGGAACTTGTTGGAAACTGGAGCAAAGGTGACTCTTGCTATGTTTTAGCAAAGAGACTGACAGCATTTTGCTCCTGCCCTAGAGACTTGTGGAACTTTGAACTTGAGAGAGATGATTTACAGCATCTGGTGGAAGAAATTTCTAAGCAGCAAAATGTTCAAGAGGTAACTTGCGTGCTGTTAAAAGCATTCAGTTTTATGTACTCACAAAGATATGGTTTGAAATTGGAAATTATGTTTAATAAGGGAATCAGAGCATAAAAGTTCAAAAAATTTGCAGCCTGATAATGTGATAGAAAAAGAAAAACCCTTTTTCTGATGAGAAACTGAAGCCAGTTGCAGAAATTTGCATAATTACAAGAACCCAAATGTTAATCGCCAAGACAATGGGGGAAATGTCTCCAGGGCATGTCAGAGACCTTCACAGCAGCCCCTCCCATCACAGGCCCAGAGGCCTAGGAGGAAAAAAATGGTTTCATGGGCCAGATCCAGGCCCCTCCTGCTCTGTGCAGCCTAGGGACTTGGTGCCCTGCCTCTCGGCTGCTTCAGCCATGGCTTGGGCCAAAATAAAAACTTTACTGGATCTAGATTTTGAGAATCCATAACTTCTGAGCATAAACACCTTCTTGTCCAGCCCCAGAGAGGCCAGGTTGTGAATTGGTCATGATGACGATGACTATACATCCCTATTTGCCCAAGACAGAACTTGTTTACAGTCATTGTCCTGGCATAATAATAATTATGCTGGAGAAGGGGTGTGCTGAAGTATTCTATATCTTGATCTGGAGAATAGTTAATTACATGAGTGTGTACATATTTAAAAAATCATTGTGCCGTCCTCTTAAAAGGTAAATGCTTTACCATTATGCTATACCTCAACTACAATATCAACATAGTAACAAAATAATGATAATTATGTCAGGGTCAATGACTTGTAACAGTGTCACTTTTTACTCTCAAAAGTATCTTGATTTAGGCTGGGCCTGGTGGCTCACACCTGTAAACCTAGCACTTTGGGAGGCTGAGGCAGGCATATCATGAGGGCAGAAGTATAAGACCAGCTTAGCCAACATGGTGAAACCCTGTCTCTACTACATATACAAAAATTAGCCAGGCATGATGGCACATGTCTGTAATCGCAGCTACTCGGGAGGCTGAGTCAGGAGAATCACTTGAACCCGTGAGGCAGAGGTTGCAGGGAGCTGGTATCATGCTACTGCACTCCAGTCTGGGCAACAGGGCAAGACTCTGTCTCAAAGCAAAAAAAATTATCTTGATTTGAATGAAGAACTCTTTAGTCATCCTAATAAAATCTTTCCATGGTTTCTCCTTGGCTCACCTGAAGAAGGGTGGATTTTATTGCCCATTAACATTATACAGTCCTGTGGTCTTTGAGTAATATTTTATACTTGCTGGAGAACCAAAGTAAATGTATTACAGCTGTTTGGAAACCAGGGAGGGTTTTAAATTACATCAGCTTGACTTGATGGGCTCTAAGTATATGTAGACTTGGGAAGGTGGAAATTATTAGAACAAGCACCTTCATGGAAATTACCATTAATTCGAAGTGTCTGAACTTCCCTTTACCCCATCTCCACCACTCCAATCTTCCCCAGCCAAACTTTCCTTTCATTAAAGGAATGAGTCATCCCCATTGGGAATCATATAGGAACTGTGGGGGAAAGTATGAGATTTGGAGTGGGTCAGGCTTGGTCTTGCAACTTAACTTTATCATTTGCTAGCTCTGTGTCTTTGGGTAAGTTAGTTAACTTCTCTGGGTCTCAGTTTCCTAATTTATAAAAGGCATAACATGACCTACTTTGCAGAGTTGGGGTCAGGATTAAATTTAATAAGTATAAGGTACCTGGCACATGGGCACCAAATATATGATAGCTAATATTTAAATCAGATCTAAGGATCAAAATGAAAGCAAGGTATGGCAGATTAGATTTTCCAAATATAGCCACAGCAATGTTTCAAGTCCTACTCATTCTTCCAGAACACTGCTACTCCCCATCAAGAGGCAGAGTCTATCTTTCCTCCCCTTAAACCTGGGGAGAACTTTGTGACTGTCTCAATGAATAAAATGTGACAGAATCAATGCTCCATAAATTCTAAGGACAGCTGAAAAAAGACAACATACCTCTACTTGGCTCTTTTTTTTCTCTCAAGATGTCCAGCCAGGGAATCCAGCCACCATGCTTGCAAGGAAGCCCAACTAGCTCTCATAGAAAGACACACCCAGAGGTCCATGTAAAGGGGAAGTGAGACCCCCAACCAATAGCCATTATTAACCATCAGACTTGTGCGTGAATAAGCTTTCAGATATCTCAACCCTCAGCTGCTGAGTCTTTCAATGAGACCCCAGAAATTAAAAAAACAAAAAAATACAAACCATCCCTACCAGTTTGAATTATTAGCCCACACATCTATGAGCATAATACATGGTTATTTAAACTAAGTTTGAAGGTAATTTGTTTTGCAGCCATAGGGACTGGAATTCAATGTAATAAGGGTTTTGTGGATGGGGCTGATGTTTCATACATCTGAAACAGGCAGGGTAAATGTGAGCACAGCCCTTTGCTGTGGTCCATCCAAAGCTTAAAACAGTGTATGAGTCAGGATGAGCTAGCTGCAGAGTTCATTATACAAATCTGTTCTGTTTCTTCTGATTGAAGCCCCATGTACATATTTATGCTCACAAAATGAATTGGCTCCATTTTTCAAACCCAGAATTGTCTCTTACATCTAAATTCCTAGAGCTCTGTGTGTTCTTTGAAACTGACCGCTTACTAGCCTGGAGGAAATGGAACCAGAAAATGATACAAGTGGCGCGCCACTGACGTCACCAGCACGCGCCTCGGGCTCTGCAGTCCGCCAGCGAGGGAGTTAGGCGCGTCCAGATTCTCCTCGAGCCTCCTGCCCGCCCAGTGGCCGCAGTCACCCAGGTCCAGAGGCCGCGGTGTCACAGACTCTGCGACATGTCGATGCTGGCTGAGCGTCAGTGGAAGGAGAAGTGGGCTGTGGATCCTCAGAACACTGCCTGGAGTAATGATGATTCCAAGTTTGGCCAGAGGATGCTAGAGAAGATGGGGTGGTCTAAAGGAAAGGGTTTAGGGGCTCAGGAGCAAGGAGCCACAGATCATATAAAAGTTCAAGTGAAAAATAACCACCTGGGACTCGGAGCCACCATCAATAACGAAGACAACTGGATTGTACATCAGGATGATTTTAACCAGCTTCTGGCCGAACTGAACACTTGCCGTGGGCAGGAAACCGCAGACCCCTCAGACAAGAAGGAAAAGAAATCTTTTAGCCTTGAGGAAAATTCCAAAATCTCCAAAAACCATGTTCACTATATGAAATTCACAAAAGGGAAGGATCTATCATCTCGGAGCAAAACAGATCTTGACTGCATTTTTGGGAAAAGACAGAGTAGGAAGACTCTTGAGGGTGATGACAGTTCCTCCACTCCAGACGAGAACGAAAGCACGACAACTGGTGCCTTCACCATCCAGGAGTACTTTGCCCAGCGGAAGGCAGCACTGAAGAACAAGCCCCAGGTCCCAGATCCAGGCTTGACCTTCCCAAGACGCAGGTGGATAGAAAAAAGATGAAGAAAAGAAACAAAGAGGCAGCAGGTAAGGATGTGAAGAGCTCCCCAAAGCCTAAGGCCAAGAGGCATACGGAGGAAAATCCCAAGAGGGACAGGGCCCAGGAGCAGGGGGCCAAGAAGAGTGCGGGGGAGCAGCTCAGAGGCCTCTGCTCAGGATGCTGGGGACTGTACGACTTCACCCTGAAGCCCAAAAAGAGGAGAGGGAGGAAAAAGCTGCGAAAGCCGGTAGAGATAGCAGAGGAGGCTACGCCAGTGAAAAGGAAGAAGAAGAAAGATTTCAAATGAATCTCCCCAGCCATGGCCTTCTAACCACTCAGCTGTCAAGGTGCTGCCAGGGCAGACACTCTGGCCTGAAGTCAGAGCAGAGTCCACCCCAGAGAGCCTGGGCGCATCTTGTGACATGCCCATGGGCGGCTGAGTCCCGCCCTCTCGCCACATTTCCCCCAAGTTAGGTTCCCAGGAGGACCTTTTTAATGTTCTAAATCATGGCTCTCAGAAACAAATAAATTTGTTTATAAACTCTGAAAAAAAAAATGACACAACTAGTTTTTATAGCTAAAAGTACCTGAAGTTATATAGGCAAATTGCTGCTATCTTCTTCAAACAGCAGTTGTAAAAGCTCTAATCCTATTTCTTGATTTTCTGTGTCACAAAGATGGAAACTTTGTCCAGTGCTGAGAGTGCACCTGGAGGTGAGAGTTGAGGAAAACTAGCAAGACCCAATCACAGCCAAGAGCTGTGACGAAAATCAGTCCAAAAAGTTAAGGCAGCAGCACGACCAGCTTTCTAGAGGCTCAAACCAGGAAAAACGGGTTCAATGGGCAGATCATGCAGATAGAGCCCAACCATGGCCGGAGCCTGTCACACAGTAATGGTAAGGAAGTTAGTGTGACGGGGTGAGGAGAGCATGAGCTTTGGGGCAAACAAACTGGGTTTAAATCTGGTTTCTCAACATACCAGCTGTATGACCTTGGGTACGTTACTTAGCCCCTCAATGTTTATCACTTGTAAAAATAGTGTTACTCGTGGAAGAGGCAGCTAATCATCCACCTAAGAGATGTGTCCCTTTTGAATAGTGTTATTGTGGCTGAGAAGCAGCTGCCCAGCAGCTCAGCTGGTCCATGTAACTAGATGGATCTATGTGGCCAATGGAATATGAGCAGAGGTCATGTGTGTCACTATCAGATTAAGACGGCTAAGAATCCCATGTGCCTTGCCCAGGCTATTATCCCTTTTCATGGTGACCTTACAGGCCACAAGTTGAAGATGGTGGCATCGGAGGACAGAATACGCCTGGATCTTTGTGTCCCCACTTGGTAGAGAGACATCCAACCAGGAACAAGCATATTAGACTGGGTATGAGTAAGAAATAACCTTTTACTATGTTAAGACACTGGAGATTGGGGCTGTTTGTTATATCAGCTAACCCACCCTGACTCGTATACTGCTTTAGAGAATTGTTACATGCATAATTGTAGATATAATTATAATGGGTTGTTTACCATTTGTCTTCCCTATTTGACTGGATGCTCCTTAAGATCCTTTTGACCCAGTTGAGCCCTGTTGACACTATAAACCCTATTGCCCAGTCCTTACATGTATCTGGTACACATAAGGTAGTGAGAAAATTTGAATTGGATTTCTGCAGCTTGACTAAAAGGAGAGAATTAGAACCTAGACTCTTTAGCAGTAGGAGAAAGAAAATGCTGATGTTTAAAAAGAACATTACATCAACACTTCATTACTGAAATTAAACAAACAACCAAAAAAAAAAAAAAACCATCTAACAGTAAAGTCATGATTTGCCAATTTGGCACTTCAGTGCCACATGGGACCAAAGAAATGAGTTTTCCTATTAGAAAGTTTTGGAAACCAATTTACTATTATATTTTCTTTAGAGTTCCACAAAGCTTTTATAAGTTAATTAAATGGTTGGCTTAACCACGGGTTCATGTTTCCAGCAGATGAGGTGGTTTTACCTAGGGAGGGAAACAATTGTGTAAATGCAAACTTGGTAGCAAGAATTGTACTTGAAAATGATTCCTTATCAGGAACGTCTGAGTTCTCTCTTTGAATTATCAATATGAATAAACATATCTTGCATTTATATAGCACTTTTCTTTTTATTGCTCCCAGTGTGTTCTCACAAGAATCCTAAGAGTTAGGGCACTTTTTTTTTTTTGCCATCATTTCACAGATGGAAAAGTCTATAAAATAGAGAGACTTATGATTTGGCCTGTGTCTCATGGCTCATGTGAGAATCAGAAACCAGGTCTCCTGTCTCTCAGCACAGGACTTTTTCTCCACCAGACCTCCCAGGTTGATATGTGTTCAACATGGATAACAGCCCAGTAGGAACCAAATCAAACAGACAAACTGTTTTCAAGCCCAGTCTGGGAAAAGTCTTATGCTTGGATCACTTATGGGATAAAAAGTAACCTAAGACACAATCCTACAGCCTGACAACAGCCAAGCTAAGGAGAAAATAATCTAAATAGGTGAATCATTCAAAATAAAGAAATAAATCATAAAGTAGCAATGCCTTTTAATAACAGAAGAAATGGGGTAAGACAGGTTAAGACTCAATAACAAATAAGCATCACAGCCAAGAAATGTGATAGCATTCACATGAGGGAAAGAACACCCAGGGCTAGGATGCCCATGGAGTGGGCCAGAAGAGATGTAAAATTTAAATATCAATTCCTTATAATAATAGAGAGCATAGATGTCTTTTATTTAGTGAGCACTTTGCTTTATGTACTGTTACCTCGAGGGCTCTGGAAAGGAATATGTCAGCTCAAGAGCAGACAAATATCTCAGGAGGAAAATGGACCATAAGAAGTAGGTCAGTGTCCAGCTCAGCTCGTGCATTTCTGAAATCCTGTGATTCGAGGCTCGGGGCTGCAAGCAATCCTGTCAACCGTAGTCAATAAGACAGTCATCTAAAAGCATCACTGGGCCCCGCTTCTTGCTCCTCTCACTTCCCTTTAGTGATGTCAGTGCCTTCCTCATTGAAGCTGCTCAAACAGACAAACCTCCTTTGACAGCACATTCATTCCTTCTCTGTTGGTCCTGGCAGCCCCAAGGATACCGTCTGGAAACCTCGATCCTTTACTATTCAAGGTCTTTCCACTTCAGATGCTTCCCCATCTATTGTTTTATCATCCCTCTTCTAAAAAGATTTTCCTCTTCACAAGAATCTTTCAAGAAAACCATTCCATTTCCTCACGTGGTTGAAAAGGAGCTGGTACTGCAGGGAAGAGCCCTCTGGATGTGATGGTACTGAAAAGGGGCGCAAAAGACTCATATTTTTTTCCTTCCCTGTGCACATATTAATTCCATGCCTGGATTCAAGATGGGAGTTTCCATGTGATGATGGTAGTGTGGCCTCAGGTCTCTGCTGGGGAGTGGCCCTCTGCTCTCCAGCACCAGGTGGCAGGTTGGCCTGTGGTACTGGCTGTCTCCAGTGGTACCCAGGATGCTCCGTTCCTGGAAGATGTGTCCCATCGCTCTGACTCCCTGCTTGGGACCATCTGGCTTGCAGCTACCCCACTGGAATTTAGAGTTGATACATAAATAGAAGGATGGACACACACTATGCTAAGTTGTGTCTATGTATTAACTTACCTCACCCACACAATTCCATGAAGTAGATCTTGTTATTCATCCTGCATTACAGGTGAGAAACAGATAAAGAGAGGCTGTATAGCCTGCTCAGATAGTAAAGTTTGCAATTTCAGCAACTGACAACAGAAAAGCCCCTAGGATACTCCATAGACCTCTAGGTAAGGCTGGGCGGGTCAGCTGGGTTGGTTGCAGGAGGAACTGCCATGTTGGGTCTCAGTACCACAGAGATCTTAGCTTTAAGGGATTAAAACCTGTTCTGTAGCTCTGTGCCAATCCTAGACCTTGACATCTAGAAGTATGATCTCCCAAAGATGGTCCCAGGAGAGTTTATCAGGACAGCATATCGTGCCCCCTAGTTTCCAATACCCAGCATCTCGCTCTCCACTTTGCCTGGGTCTTAAAATCTCCTGTTAAAACCATCCCTGACTTGGCTCCTGCATCATAGGCCAAATTCGTTACCTCCTCAGGAAAAACCCTAAAGACTCTTCCGCCCTCGCACTGCCCCTAGATCTTAGACTCCTGTATCTTTCCCTGCCTGATGTTTGCTTGTCCTCCATCATGACAGACAGCAGACAGTGGACATGAGTGTCTCAGCTGGACCTGCACTTGGTGAGCAAGCCATTCTCATAGGTGTCTCAGGAGTGTCATGTTGATATTCAGAGGGCTACTTGCTGAGCCAAGCCACTTGATGCTTCCCAAACATATTTGCTGCCTTGATGTCTTTGCTGATGCTGTTCCCGCCCCTGTGAATGGCCCATCTCTGAACGCCTAAACTCCAGCCATTTGCCCATGCACAGTATCACGCAGATAACACTTGATGCCTTCATAAGCCCCTCACTGGAAGTCTCCCAAACCTCCTCTGAACCTGTGTAGCCTTTTTGTCTGTACCCCTCTTCAGCAGTACATGTAGTGCTTTCTTCTGTGAGATATGTATTTATGTTCAGACTTCCTTTTCTAGTCTGTAAGCTCATCAAAGACTGAATCACAGTGATTCAACTAAGCTTTTTCAAATTTGCTTAGCAGAAAGCCTGGCATGTCGAGTGTTTCTGAATGAAATGCAATTACACAGACAGGGGGAAAAAGCAATATCTGGTAAGAGAAACTTTGGAAATTTCAAATAACATATTTGCAGAGTAGATAATGTACTTCAGGCATCAAATAAAATTTATATTTCAATTTCTTTCTTCCTTGGACACGAGGTTCAGGATGCTGCTGTTTGATCAGAATTCAAACAGATAAACTCTCCTCTTAAAAGAATAAATTCTACCATTTAATTAAATTATGCATGAGAGGGGACTTGAGGGGGGTTGTTTCAGAGACAACGCTTACTCAGTCTCCTTTTGCAGTTCTATTTTTCTTTCTAATTAAAAATGAGTAGAATTTTGAGAAACCAACTCCAATCGTTTCATACTTTCCCTGTAACTTTTCCCTTAAAAAGAGTAGTCTGATGCTGAACTAATTATATATTTTACACAAGATTTGTAGCAGGCTCTTCATCCCTCATTCTGTAGAAGCTACATACCTTCTCAGCAGAATTAGGGAGTCGTGGCTAATAATAATAATAGCAATAATAGTAACTCCCAGCACCCTACAGAATGCATTCGTCAGGACACTTTGATCGCAAACCACAGAAACTGATACTGGCTAATTCAAGCAGAAAAGGAGACACTGGGAATTTTAATAGTTACTATTTGTGCTTCACCCAGATCCTTCTTACCTTTGGGGCACTCCTTCACCGGCCGCTGTGGGCACTGGTTACAAACAGTGCACAACCGCCCCCTTCTTCAGAAAACTGCCCTCTGTCAACAAGAGTCCACTCATCTGGGGGCTCACCCTTCACCTCCCATTGGATTGATATGGGATATTTTAAAAGCCAACCACTTTGCCCGAAGGCAGAACTTACTCTGATGTGCCATTCATAACCCACAGCCTCTTAGGCGGATGCCAGACTCCAGCTGAGATAACATCTTTACTTAGCTTTTTCTCCCATCCTATTCTGTTTCCCTCACTTTTTTATGATTTCTTTCGAGGACATCAATAAATCATATGACAAGAATTTCCCTCAGGCTCTGTTTCTAGGGAACCCAAGCTAAGACCAAAAAAAACATTGAGAAGCCTGCAGAACGGAGAGAGGACAAGACCCACAGTAGTACTGAGACAATGAGGAGAAGGAACTGAGCGCTGGCCTCTGGCCTCTTCAGTCTGCCCCCAACAGGATGAATCAACTCCAGTCATTCTCAAAGGTTATTCTCTCTCTGCTGAACATTCAGATTTCCATAAAAAGAGTCTAACTGACTTACCCTGAGTCACATGCTCACTTAAGCACAGGGAGAGGACAGGGCACTTCTTTCAACCTTCCTATCAAATTATCCAGTTTCCTTGTGGTAGCATTTGGGTAACTTACCAAAAGAAAAACAAATATCGGCCAGGCGCGGTGGCTCAAGCCTGTAATCCCAGCACTTTGGGAGGCCGAGGCGGGTGGATCATGAGGTCAAGAGATCGAGACCATCCTGGTCAACATGGTGAAACCCCGTCTCTACTAAAAATACAAAAAATTAGCTGGGCATGGTGGTGCGTGCCTGTAATCCCAGCTGCTCAGGAGGCTGAGGCAGGAGAATTGCCTGAACCCAGGAGGCGGAGGTTGCGGTGAGCCGAGATCGCGCCATTGCACTACAGCCTGGGTAACATGAGTGAAACTCCATCTCAAAAAAAAAAAAAAGAAAAACAAACATCATCTGGACAAATATCTCATTCAATCCTTAGGACAGCTCATGAGGTAGATGCTATTAGAGTTGTTATACAAATGAAGAACCTGAGGCACAATCAGGAAAGGCCAAGGAGCTAGACCAGCACCCCCAAACTCCTTGTTTTGAAGATCTCCTACTTTGTAGGGTTGACTTTCCAACATTCATCCAACCACCACCTGGTTAATAAACATGTCATGGCAATTCCACGCCTGTTTAGTCTGTTTTGTGCTGCTGGAAGAGAATACCATAGACTGTGTAATTTATAATGAACAGAAATTTATTTCTCACAGTTCTGGAGGCTTGAAAGTCCAAGTTCAAGGGGAAGGCACTGGCAAGGGCCTTCTTGCTGTCATAACATGGCAGAAAGCATCACATGGCAGAAAAGCAAAGAGAAAGAAAGAGAGAGTAACAAGGGGCTGAACCTGCCCTTCTGTAACAAACCCACTCCTGTAATAACTGCATGAACCCATTTACGCCACCCTCATGGCCTACTCATCTCTCATCAGACCCCACCTCCCAACACTGTTATGTTTCCAACATATGCTTTTTGAGGTGCACATTCAAACCACGCACATGCCCCTCAGCAGTTATTGGTTCAGGAATGGGCGTGTGTCCATTCCTGGCAACAGAACATGAGGACAATTTTCCTGAGCCTTCTGGAAACTATATTCTTCTTCCTATGGAGACACAAGATGAGACCATCCCTAGCTCTTCATCTAGACATTGCTAAATGTGCCTCAGACACCTTGCTCACCCCTGTGGTCAACACTAGCACAAAGAGGCGAGCAGAATCAAGAAAGAAATGAAGCAGAGCCTAGGTATATCCTACCTGAAAGTCGCTGAACCTCTCATCTCTGTTATATGATAAAATAAAATTCCCTATTTTTAAGATACAGCTTGAGCTGAGGATTTCTGTTACTTTTAGTCAAAA
>NW_016107339.1:605397-623311 GCF_001604975.1 Cebus imitator | reverse complement strand
AGTAGAGACGGGGTTTCACCATGTTGACCAGGATGGTCTCGATCTCTTGACCTCGTGATCCACCCGCCTCGGCCTCCCACAGTGCTGGGATTACAGGCTTGAGCCACCGCGCCCGGCTAGTCAAAAGCATCTTAACTGACACACACTCTACTCTGGGTTGAGAAAGATGCCAAAGGAATAAGGACGTTGTCAAAGATAAGTCCCAGACAACTCATGATTTTGAGAATTGCTGTTTACTAGCTGTGTAACCTGGGCAAGTTATCTAACCTCTCTGAATCACAACTTCCTCAGAAATGAAATAGAGATAATACAGTTGACCCTCTGTATCCATGGGTTTGACATCCATGGATTCAATAAACCACAAATGGAAAATATTAGGGAAAAAAAATTCTGCAAAGTTCCAAAAGCAAATCTTGAGTTTGCTGCATGTTGAATACTATGTTGAATTCATGCAAATGAAGTGATGTGTAAGCATTGTTTTAGGTATTATAAGTAATCTAGAGATGATTTAAAGTACTCAGGAGGATGCGTGTGGGTTGTATGCAACTACTATGCTATTTTATATAAGGGACTTGGGTGTTCATAAATTTTGGTATCCATGGGGAGTCCTGGAACAAATTCCCCATGGATATGGAGCAATGACTGTGCTTGTATCTACTCCATAGCATGGTCATAAGAATTAAACAGGATCAAACATTTAGAACAAATGACCCACTCCCTGATGCTAGTAAGTGCCCAATAATAGCTGGCTATTAGATACACTCTTGGAAGAAATGTTAAAATAGAAAAGCTAATATCAATTACTTTAATACTATTAGGGAATATTTAACTATTTTTTCTGCATTCTCCCCTCAAACATTATCTCTGATATTGATCTATATATGTACCTAATTCAGCCAATGCATCTCCTCCTTTCAAAGAGCATACCTCTGTCAGTGCATCTACTTACAAGTTTGACCATATTTAAAATGTGAAAAGGCAAAGATTCCTCATGTTCTCCTTGTTTTGTTTTAAATAGCCCCCAGCATAATTCCAAGAATATGCAGACACAATATATTCTTAGTTCAGTGGTTTTTAACCATGGGTCAAAAATCAAATTCAACTGCAGTGGTTCTTAAGCCTGTTGAGGTCATGAACCCTTTTTTGAGAATCAAATAAAGGACCAATTCCCAGACAAATGCACTGCCAAGCAAAATGTCCATACCATGAGATGCCTCCTCTCCCCGAGGCACAAGACTCCCTGAATTAAAGTTTTTAAAATAAACCAAAACAAAATGATGACTAAGCACCACCATGTACCAGAGGCTTTCCTAAATACCTCTGGTATCTAATCTTTGCATATAATTATTTATTTACCATATGCATCCATTCATACATTCATTTAATCTTCACAAAAATATCAAGGTGAAGGAACTTCTCTTGCCTATTGTGTTGGTTCAGAGATGTTAGGTATCCTTCATGAGGTCACACTGTCAGCTAAGTGGCTTCACTATCCTAACTCATAAGCCCTCCTTGTTCCCTCACAATCTCCCACCAACCAGAGTCACAGGCAGGAACAACCATTTTCCTGTCAGTTATGCTGATAAGGAAATGGAGGCATTGTGATGAGAAGGCCTCACGAGAAGTAAAAATGTTAAAATGACGTCAGCCCAGCTCATGGAGCCTACAGAGGCCTCCATTCACAGGCTCCTTTCTTCTTTCATTCTTTCACATGTGTGAGCTTTGCAGTGTGCCAGGCCCTATGCCAGGAACTTGCATCATGCAGCATTACAGGAAGAACCCACAGAGACTAGATCTGAATTTCAGCTTCATCATCTAGCTGCTGTGTGACCTCCAGGAAGATAATTAATTCCCTGAGCCTCAATTTCCTAATCTGTAAAATAAAGTTACTTTAATCTTCCATGCAGGCTTGTCCCACAGATCAGATGTCAAGAGAGAAGCCTGCCCAGGACTTGCACAGGATGGGTGCTGAACAGACGTCAGTTGCTGACAGATTTGATACCTCTGAGGCCCAATAGAGACCGTTAGAAGAAAAAAAAAGTAAAGTCCTACTCAGGGGAGGGACCCAGTAAAAAGGGCAGAGCAGGGGCCTGAAGTAAGACAGAGAACATTAACTTCCTCTTCTCTTCAGACCATTCAGCTGACACTCCTCTTAGTTCTTATGCTGAAAAGGGGAACATATTTTCCAGGCAGTTGGGAGGAGAGTTTTTCCATTAATCTTCCTTTTGCATGTTGTTTCACCAAGATCCAAAGTGACACAAAACTAACCCCAGAAGTTCACACCAAGGAGGATGGAAAAACACACCCCTGACCGAGCTAAGCAAAACGTTCTCCAGGCAAGGGGATCGTCTCATCAGGGGAAGTGTCAGCAACCCCCCAACTCATCACTGCACTCCAAGAGCACACATGAAAGCAGCATCCCATAGGCCTCCCTAAAGTGTCTGAACACAATCCTGAGGGTGCTTTAGAAATTTCTGGACATCCAAGCAGAAGTGACATGCATAGGAAGTACAGAGGCTGAGCAGGAGGGTTGGCCAACCACATGAGCCCTGTCTTCTGCCCCAAGGCCTCCAGCAGAGGCTAGACCTCAACTTATTTTTTTGAGACGGAGTCTCGTGGTCTCGCTCTGTCACCCAGGCTTGAGGGCAGTGGCTGATCTTCGCTCACTGCAACCTCTGCCTCCCAGGTTCAAGTGATTCTCCTGCCTCAGCCTCCCGAGTAGCTGGGATTACAGGGATGCACCACCATGCCCACCTAATTTTTGTATTTTTAGTAGAAACAAGGTTTCACCATATTGGCCAGGCTGGTCTTGAACTCCTGACCTCAGGTGATCCCCCCACCTTGGCCTCCCAAAGGGCTGGGATTACAGGCATGAGCCACCATGCCCGGCCAGACCTCAACTTTTTTATTCAGTTTCCTTCCAGCCATGAAGGATGATCTTTGAAGTGGACTCCTTCAGTCCAGCCTGACAGCCCATCCAGATCTGGGTGTCCAGATTTCAAATAGATGCCTTCCACGTTTATAGAACCAAATAAACAGGGAGGGAAGAACCTAGTAAGGACTGCTAGCCCAGAATCAGTTGGGATTGACCAGAATGTGCACTGAAGCCTTCCCAGTGTTTGGCAGAAAATCAGCCTCCTTGATCAATGGGATGATTGTTCTGCTGCTGACAAGCTAGCTATCAATGGTGCCAGCTGGCCTTTCCTTTCACACTAGGGTGGAGCTGGGGCTGGAGGGTACGGCAGGCATCTGGAAGTACACATCCTGGCTCTAGACACTCTTCCTGCTGGTCCAGAGAAGAAAGAGGAGGAAATAAGATGCTCTTAACCTGTGCATCTCTCCCTCCAAGGGCAAGTGGTAAAGACAGTGTGAGGCTGGTTCTGGCCCAGGCTCTACAACTCATGTCCCCCAGATGCTGTAGTCCATCTCCAAGCCCCTCTCTCGGCCCTTCCAAAGAAACTCATCTCTCCTGCTTCCGTCAAAAAACAAAAGGTCTCATGCCTATTGATTCAAGAATAGACATCCAAAATCACAAACACCAGTTCCACAAATAGCCAGACTCCCAATCCCAGTTTGTGCTAATCTGGGACACCCCGTTGTCTGTTTGGAGGGACAGGAGGAGACATCTTGTTGCTGATGTTTTTGTTTTTGTTTTTGTTTTTGTTTTGAGATAGAGTCTTACTCTGTCACCTAGGCTGGAGTGCAATGGCGCAATCTTGCCTCACTGCAACCTCTGCCTTCTGGGTTCAAGCAATTATCCTGCCTTCAGCCTCCCTAGTAACTGGGACTACAGGCATGCACCACCATACCCAGCTAATTTTTGTATTTTTAGTAGAGACAGGGTTTCACCATGTTGGGCAGCCTGGTCTCAAACTCCTAACCTCAGGTGATCCCCCTACCTTGGCCTCCCAAAGTGCTGGGATTACAGGTGTGAGCCACCACGCCCAGCCCGTGCTCATGTTTTTGTACCCACAGGGCCTACCCTCTGTCTAGCAAGGTTAAGAGTATAATTAAAGTTTACAGAGCACTGATCCCTTCATATGCACCTTCCAATTTAATCTTCTCCCCCAACCCTAAGAGGATGAGGAGGAAATGGTTTCAGAAGGAAGTTGAATAACTCTCCTAAGGTCACTTGGCTAGTAAGTAGGGATTTGAACCCACCACAGCTGATCCTTCACCACTGTGCTCCGCTGCCCCCTACTCATTGGATGAGCAAGTGGTCCCTTCTGAGATGCTCTTTTCTCATTGTGAAATGGGTTGTTCTGAGGTTTGTATGAATTAATGTTTGTAAACAGCCTCCTGATATCTGCATATAGTAGCCCTTTCCCTCCAGTCTAGTGAGTACATCAAGTCTTCGAACAATTCATTTTGTTCAATGTCATTTCATTATAATGGTGATGAGGGAAAAGATAATGGATTCCCTGCCAGGGCCACTGTCCGCATTGGGTTAGCACGTTCTTCCCATGTCCTTGTGGGTTTTCTCTGGGTACTCCAGCTCCCCCCCACATTGTAAAGGGGTGCACATGAGGTGAACTGGCATGTCTACATGGCTCCAGCATGAGACCGTGTGTGTGTGTGTGTGTGTGTGTGTGTGCATGTATCCTGTCATGCAATGGTGTTCTGTCCAGGGCTGGTTCCTGCCATGTGAGGCCCTGGCCACCCACACTGCTGAACTGGAATAAGTGGGTTGAAAGAAGAATGAATGAAAGAATACAAATGACTGTAAAATAAAAATCAGTAATGTCTACAATAATTATACAAATGTGCAACTATAAATGATGGGGGACAAAGGCACCCAGCAAGCCTGCCATATTTGTGATGGCTTGTTTTGGAACTGTGTGGTGGGAGGAGGTGCTCCGGAAACTTTTCTTTGCCTTGCAAATATTTATTCGTTGATTTAACCTACCAACACCACTCACTGCCATCACTCACTGATTCCACAAAGAATTCGATAAATAATGACCTTGTTTTTATTAATCTTTCTTACATGTATGTCTAGATTGCATTTATTTCAATGTTTATTATTAAAACTATTTTGGTCTTTATTTAGAAGTTTGGTGATTTTTTTTCTTGCTTTTTTATTGCTTTAATTATAAGTTTATCATTTTAAATTAAACATCTTTTTAAAATTTTATTTTATTATTATTTTTAATTGTACTTTAGATTCTGGGGCACATGTGCAGATCATGCAGGATTGTTGCATAGGTACACACATGGCAAGGTGGTTTGCTGCCTCCTTCCCCCCATCACCTATATCTGGCATTTCGCCCCATGTAATCCCTCCCCAACCTCCCCACCCCCTGCTGTTCCTCCCTTAGCACCCCCACAACAGACCCCAGTGTGTGATGCTTCCCTCCCTGTGTTCATGTGTTCTCATTGTTCAACGCTCACCTATGAGCAAGAACATGCGGTATTTGGTATTCTGTTCCTGTGTCAGTTTGCTGAGAATGATGGTTTCCAGACTCACCCTTGTCCCTAAAAGAACACGAACTCATCCTTTTTTATGGCTGCATAGTATTCCATGGTGTATGTGTGCCACATTTTCTTTGTCCAGTCTATCTTTGATGGGCATTTGGGTTGGTTCCAGGTCTTTACTATTGTAAACAGTGCCACAATGAACACAGATGTACATCTGTCTTTATAACAGAACAATTTATAATCCTTTGTGTATATACCCAGTAATGGGATTGCTGGGTCAAATGGTATTCCTATTTCTAGATCCTTGAGGAATCACCACACTGTCTTCCACAATGGTTGAACTAATTTATACTCCCATCAACAGGTGATGTTTTTGTGACCAGAAATATGCCATAGGAACTTAATTAACTCATTTATTTCAATTCATCTATTGATTGGTCTCATTTAAAGTTGACGTTTCCAAGAACCTATCAGAAATGTTAAATGAGGACTTACTGTATGTGAGAAGTGATAAGAGTTGTACATTGTCAGAAAATTTTCAGGATATTAACATATATGAAATGTATCCCCTCTGCCCCAGCCTGCCTTTTGAACACAGATTATTGGTCCCTTTCGCTGCCTACCATCCCCTATTGCTCAGATGCCAGTGTTTTCCTCTATCCCACCCTCCTGTCACAGAAGGAAACATGTAAGATGTTAATCTACTAAAGGTTGAAGAATTCTGTTTATCTTCTCGGGGGCATTGGCATTTACTTTTGAAAAGGCCATGGGGAGAGGAATGCTGGATCTAAAGGATATAATTCCTTGTGGTGGGATTCCAGGCAGTGAGACATTGAGGTTTACCATTTAGATGACCTACACATAAAGTTAGCTCCAGAGCCGTTGTAAATCTGGTGTATCACTGACCAAGAACTAGTGACAGCCCATTGGTGAGAAGTGCAAGTCCAGAAAGAAATCAGGATAGAAGAAGAAGGGTTGACACTGTATTCCAAAGTCACGCCACTACGAATAACAATCCCAGTAAGGAGAGAGTAAAGTGAGACCCATCCCAGGCCATGAAGCACAGTACTTGATTTCAAGTTGTCCATGCTTAGTCCAGACCTGGCTGAGCCCAGCACTTGCTTCAGCCTGCCAGACTCTCCACATATCATCCCACCAACATCTCACTTCCAACAATGTCTCCACAATGAAGCTTGTCTACCCAACCTAACGTCACCCCAAACCCACCTCTTCCCTTGAATTGCTCCTTGTGACAGAATGATCTGAAAACCCCTTTGTCATCAGTAGGTCCCCCCTGCACTTCACCTCTATCTCTTAACTCCAGGTTCTTCTGGTTTCGAAGTCTAACTACTGTTATAGTGCCTCTCTCAAGAGTTTCCTTTTTTGTAAACATAATGTTGGGGGTCCTCCTCTCTTTGAGAAATGCCTGGAGAATTAAATGAGTTATATTTTAATGAGCTTGGAGAGCATCGTCTCCAGCCTCCTCATTTTATGGATGAGGAAACTGAGGTCCAGGGAGACAACTTACCCAAAACTCAGTAACTGGTGCCAGAACCTGGAACTGCAGGTTACCTGATGCCCTCTTGCTCTATTGTGAAAAATAGCAGGTACAGAAAATATAAAATCACTTCATGAAATATCAAAAAATGAACACTCTTGCAACCACCAGCCATGTCAAGAAAGAGAACATTCCAGGATCCCAGGAACCCCCCTCATACTCCTTTCCCTCCTAAATATAACCCCTATCCTGACTTTTATGGGAATCATTTACCTGCTTTTTATTATAATATGATACATATATCCTGGGTATCACAAAGTATGAATTCCTAAACACTACAGTTTAACTTTTCCTGACTTTGAATTGTATAGTGTTATACCACAGTACATACTCTTTTGTGCCTAACTTTTGTTTCTGAATATTATGTCTGTGTTTCACCATGCTGTTGCATGCAGCTGCAGTTCATTCATTTTCATGGTTGTATAGTATGTGCACTGGTTGCATAGTGTCCCCCCAAAAAGTCTCATCCACATAGAACCTCAGAACGTGAACTCATTTGGAAACCTCATTTGGTCCTCATTTGGACCTTTGCAGATGTAATCAGTTAAAATGGTTCATACCTGATTAGGGTGGGCCCAAACTCTAGTGACTGTTGTCTTTACAAGATGTTCATGTGAAGACACTGAGAGAAAACAGGGAGAACACCATGTGAAGATGGGGGCAGAGATGGGAGTGATGACAGCTACAAGCCAGGGAATGCCAAGGATTGCTGGCAAAGACCAGAAGCTGGGAGACAGGCATGGGGCAGATTCTCCCTGAGAGCCTCCCAGAAGGCAAGAACCCTCCTGACACCTTGATTTCAGCCTTCTAGGCTCCTCAATTGTGAAACGACAAATTTCTGTGATTTTAAGCCACTGGTTTGTACTAATTTGTTATGGCAGCCCTAGGAAATGAAGATAGAATTCCACTGTATAAACAGCCAGCTTGCTTATAAACACAGCACCATTTCCGGATCTGTTCCAAAGCTGATGTTATTTGGCTAGTTTCTCACTTGGAGCTGTTATGAGCAATGCCGCTGTGGACATTGTTGTTCATGTGTCCTGGTGCAAGGATGTGCGCTTCTTTGGATGACATGCCTCCACTGCCACCCTGCTTCCTGAGCAGTCAGCCTCTATGACTACAGCAGTAGAAACTCTGGGTTTTGGTAATGAAACAACTCAGATAAGGCAGAAAAGGACAATAGCACAACTAGCCAGAGCCCTGCTGTGATGCACCCTCTGATTCGCCACAGCTCCAGCCAAGCTTCTCCTGCATGAATTCTCCTCCATTATTCCATCCCTGGCCTAGCTGTGGCCCTGACTCCAGCCCTCACTACCTCCCACTGACAGGGGAGGATCCTCTCCCTGACTCTGGCTCTGCCCTGCCTCCACCAGAGTCTCTACATTCCCTTTAGCTCCTTTTTTGCTAGCTGACCGAGTTTGAAACTGGTCTATTCTTTGTTGCCCCCTGGATTCAGCCACAGCATCTCAGCCCAAAAGTTCCTAACAATGGCTCCTCCTTGCAAGGAGAGTATTTTCTCCCCCATTTACCAGGAAACTCATTGATTTTAGAGAATTTCCATCCCTAAGGACAGTGAGAGGCTGAGAGCAGACAGTGGAAGGCATCACGGGGCAGGAGAGGGGAGGGTCTGCGTGGTGGAAGCTGGGGTGCCGATGCACGTGGCTGCAGCAGCATCTCCCAGTGACCCAGTCACAAGGGAAGAAAAGAATGTTTGTGTCCACAACCGAAGAGCTGAGGTAAACAGTTGTCTTCACTCAGTGCCCATTCCTGAAGATGAGTCACTTTCTAAACTTCCAGAGCTGTGACGACGATTGTTTATCTGACATGAACATTGAGCTTGTTTTCATTGCTGCAATACCATCTCGAAGCACACTGGGTTGCCTTTCCTCTGAGTAACATCCTCTTATGAATTCCGTATTTCATTTGGACCCACCTTCTTAGCATTTGTATTACTCTGTACAACTTGTTCTCGGAAATTGTGAAAACACCAATATTGAGGTAAATAGAATTCTTTTTTTTTTTTTTCATTTATTTTTAGGAAAATTTTATGGCTTTGATTTTAAAACCTGATGACAAATCTGTGGTTAGCCCCACCCACCACTGCGCTGAAGCCAGAAATTGGATATTTTTTCTGTGGAGATTTCAGCAGTCAATACTCTTTCCTTATTGCTCAAAGTCCTCCCACAGAGAAGTTCTGGGAAAACAGTGAGAAGGCAAAGGGTGGTTGTTGGGATCCAAAATGTTTAGAGTTATGGTAAATGCAAAATGCATTCCACAGAACCCTGAGCCTCCCATACTACCACTGTCTTATATCCAGCTCACAAGGTAATAGGGTGAGGGATGTATCAGGCAAGGTTCAATCAGGGCAGAATGACCACCACGAGTGATGTAGAAAAACAGGGATTTGCAACAGAGAGTAGACCCGGAGTCACGGTGGGAGCTGGTGGAGATGTCTGGGCAAGGTGTTCCCTCTGCATTTGGTGGGCCAATCCTGAAGTTGCTATGGGTCAGCAGCCAGGCATTTGGGACGGAAAGCTGGACATGAAGTGCAGAAAAGCAAGGAGAACTAAAATCTGTGAAGACAAACAGGATTCCATGAGGACCAACTGAAATCCATGGGACCAACTCCAAGCCCTATCTGTCTTCTGCCATCTCAATCTCAACCACATGGGTGACCTGCAAGCTGGATCCTCCATCATGGAGCGACACACACACCTGGCCAGAGCAGCTACAGGAGGAGATGCAGGCCCAGCTGCTGCCTTGTGCAGGTCCGGGACGAGTGAGGGCTGCAGCAGCCCCTTGTGCCCGACACTGACCTCCAGACAGTGATGGCTAATCCTCCACATTCACCTTCCAAATATCATGCAGATTCCTCATATGGCAATTCTAATCTAGACCATAAAGGGGAAGGAATTCTGGGAAATGTAGTTCTAGTAGCTAAGCTGACACAGTACAAAACCATCACAGTGGTGGAGTCAGAGATACCAGGCAGATGGTAAGTATGGTGCTCCCTCCTAGAGGCACCGCTAAGCTAACGTGCATACACTGCTTACAATGTGCCAGACACTATTCCCAGCATGTGACACACACTAACTCATTCACTCCTCTAAACAGTCGGAGGAAGCAGTTACTTTTATTATTACTATTTCACAGATGAAAAGCTGAGGCACAGAGAAGACCACAAAGCTAGTAAGTGGCAGGCAAATTCTGGCATGATAGTGGTCATACTGGGCAGCCCTTCAGCATCCTTATTTTTTATGGCCTGCTATTTTTAAATCCTGAATCCTGCTTTCTTCTAGTTTTCTATTTTAATATGCTGTTCCCTCTCTGTCAGATCTGGGGGACCTGACTGAATTTTCTTGTGAATGAATTATTCTGGTATGACTATAGCTCTCCTCTTCCCTGTAATCCATGTGAAAAGAAATTTATATATTTTCTCATTTTCTCTTTATTCCAGGATAAAAATCTCTGCCTGAAAATAACCCACCTAAGTATTAACTAGTTTCATTTCTCAAGGCCATATAAGGAAGTGATTCAGAGCATGGGATTTAAAGCCAGATTTGAATTCCATCTGCACTGGTCACTAGCTGAATACTCTTGGTTAAGTTATAGGCAAGTTGGCTATTACTATTATTATTTGTAGCAGCCAGTTATTGCTGGGTAACAAAACTCAGTGACTTAAACAACAATCATTAATTCTTGCTTGCATGTTCAAAAGCTGGCTATGGTTCTGCTAATCTAGTCTAGCTTCAGCTAGATGTCTCTGAATCAAGTTGAAGACACACCCGGGTTTGGCTCCTCATTGATTCTGAGCTCATGTCTACTCTGTGTGTGTTCATCATTGCTAGGAAGCAGCAGCTACCCAGGACAAGCTCTTCTCATGGTAACGGCAAAGATACAAGAGAGGTAAACAGAATCAAGTACTGTCACTTAAGACAAAGACTCAAAACCTGCCATATTATCACTTTTACTCACATTCCATTGGCCAAAGCACAAGTCTAGGTCAGGGAAGCACAAATATAGATAGTAAATATAGATGGCAAAAGGTGTGGACAGAGCGAGGAAATAATTACAGTCAATAATTTACAATATTATTAGAAAGCAAATAACTCTCCTCAGGTTCCTCTTTTAAGTACACTTCTAGATATCAGAAGTTTAACTTGAGTAGAAATGCAAAAGTGAGTAGATATTTCAGACTGGATAGCTGATTAGGTGGATGGCATTCAGAGGAGAATTTGGGGCATATTTTCCTGCTCTCCTTGCAATGACTTTAGGTGGAATTCTGCTCTGTGATGTCTATCCTATATTCCTGTGATCCACTGACATAGTTCCAGTTATTGATGTTGTTTTAAAATCCTTCCCAGCATCAGTTCTGGGCTTGACCTAGAGAACAAAAGACCCATTTTAGGTTCTCATCATCTCCCATTCCCTTACTAAACATCTCACTCAAGGACATTTTATCCCACAAGCAGAATTTGGACCATGATCCTCAAGGATTTTAGGTACAGATTCAGCCTCGAGGGAGAAAAGTCTGTTCCATCCTGTGACTGAGTTACACAGGAAGCACACAGTGAATTTCCTGATTTCTAAGTATCTGTATCCAGTGTCTTATTTATTTGTTAATGTATCATATCTCATCATGGAAACAAAAGGCTTTGTTTCCATGATGAGATATGTCATCTGTATTTGTTATCTTGGGTAAGCTTTATTTTTCTCTCCTAGAAAAAAAATTTAAAACTTTTTTTAGAGCAGAATTAACACTGGTCCACTGAGTTCCCAGTAAATGAGACAGCCCTCCCCCAGACTAGCATCAAATCAAAACCAAATCCTGTTACCCATTGTCCACCACTCTATAAGCTCCTTGAGAAAAACAAGTCACATTATCTTCATGTTTCTATATGTACAGGTCCCGGCACAGCTGAAGCTCAGAATATCTTTGTTAATTAAAAGAGTAAATTCCAATCCTTTGTGACAGAGTCCATTGTAGCAAGACTTCAAAAAACAAGAATGCCGTCCTGTTGAGTGGCTGTAGGCATAGGTTCTCACGGGAGACATTTTTTAGGGAAGAATTAATTCCTGGCAAAATTATGACATGAACATAAAATTGTCTTCTGGTCTCAGCATCTGGACTCTGTGGTCACCTCAAAGCCCTGCTACCCTACATCCCTCTGGTTTTTTCCCATGATGCAAAAATGTAGGTGGGGTTCAGGGGCATTCATTAATTTTTTTATTCACAATGGTTTATTGAGCATCTATTATAAGCCAGGCACTATGTGTTACGTTTTAAGAATTAAAAATTAAATATAGCATGCTAACTGCCCTTAGGGAGTCAACAGTTTAGTAACAGAGATATACATGTAAGCTGATTATTATTATACAACACGACAAATTCCCACATGCTGTGGGAATTCAGCTGGGGTATTTCTAGTCCTTCCTGGAAGAGGTGGCATCTGAAATGATTCTTGCTGGACAAACAAGAGTTGGGAATGAGGTGCAGTTCCAGGAGAAAGAACAGCATGTACAGAGACTTATGCTGGAGGGCAGTCAACATTCTTGGAACACCATGGAGCTCAGTGTGACTGTGGAAAGGGGTGTGAGTTTGGGTGTGACCAGAGATGTGGCCAGAGAGAGAATCATAGCTGGATCATGCCTGTCAATTCTTAAGTCCTGCTGAGAAGTATTGATTCATCCTGAGGACAATGGGCAGTCACTGAAAGTTTGTAAACAGGAAAATGACCTGATCAGATTTGTGATTTTAAAAAGACACAGACTTGAATCAGGGAGACCAATTAATGAGATCACAATTATCCAAACAAGAGGCCCCTGTCTAGAGGTTCCTGCACAGTGACAGGTCAGTTGCAGTGCAGGGTTTCACCTGCCAATACCCTGCATGAGCTCTGGTCTACGTGCCTTTAACGCATTACAAGCTTTGGCCACACTTGACTTGAATTTCCTCCTTTGGTGATTATTTTTTCCTGCCAGGTTGGAAGCTGACAGCCTCCAATGGTTGATAGCTTTTTGGTACACAGTTTTCAGACTTTTTATTTCTTTTTAAGTAGAAAACTGTGGGGATTTTTCATATTTGAAACCCAAGATTGCATGAATGACTTAGTTCAAACTTCTCCCAAAATATTGACTTTGGGTAAGGACCAAATCTGAATTTCAGGCTGGAGCACAAAAACAGTTTGGACATTGCTGTTGTTTCTTCCCTTCAAAAAGAAGGAAAAAAGGAATAGTGTGAGCAAAGGAAAGTGAAGCAGAAAGTAAAAGCAAGGGGAGAGAGAAAGCAGGAGGTTTTTCATTTCACCGTTCAAAGAATTAGCGTCTGACTAACAAATAGTATCCATGTGAACTTCCCTCATTCTACAGGAAATGAAAATGCCAAATTCTGAACCTTCTGAGACTCAATATTACCTGTCTACCCCTGAATTTACTCCAGCTGCCTCCCTTCCCCACCTTGCTATGCCTGCAGTCTCTCCCTAAATCGCCACCACCACAATAGGGTCCAGGGTGGCCTCGGCAGCCTGTCACTAGGATAGAAAGTCTCTTCCATTGATTCTCCAAAGAAGCAATTATCAAGTAAAATGAAAATTTCATTTTCAATTTTCATAGGCCTACAGCCCTTGAATTCTGAGGTACTATAAGGCCAAATATGATGCATTCAGTGTAATCTATTTGCTGTCCCTTACAAGATTAACTATTACTTCATAAAACCACACTAAAGCTTAGGGACTTTGAAGAAAACAGTTTGCTATTTCTCACAGTTCTGTGGGTTGATCCAGTGTTGTATACCTCCCTGGGTTTGTGTATACTAAACTAAGGTTGGCTGCAGCACTGGGATTGTTAGAGGGCCCTAAATGGCTTCACTCACATACATGGCAATTGGTGCTGGCTGTCAGGCTAGGAGCTCAGCTGGAGTTGCTGGTTGGAGGCCTCAGTTATCCAGTTTGGTTTCTCACATGGCTACTTGGGCTTCCTTGCAGCATGGTATCTGGGTTCCATGAAGGGGTGTTCCAACAGGTGGAAGCTGCAGTTCTCTTACATAAAGTGCTTCTGCTCTGTTGTATGTTGAATCTGTCCACACAATCAGTCCAGATAAAGGAGAAAGAAAATGGCAAGGACACACCGCATAAATGTATGTGCGGATGAAAGATACAATTGGCAGAAAGAAAAAGCCAATAGGAAGAGGTTACACTGGACAGTTGACTTCTAAGTGTTTAGATCTGGATGGTAAAGGATCAGACTCAGTGGTCTCTGAGGAAGGTTCAGTGAGTAGCTAAGAACTAAGCCTTTTGTAAAAAGCCCCATCAGGTTTGTAGCCTGCAAGGTGATGATATATAACCTTCCTCTAAGAATTTTGTCCGTCTCTTTAATTTTGACCCAGTACACAATACACAACTTGATCCTGATGAAAGTAGTCATTACAGTTTCCTTCAAAATAAGTCGCCAAGCTCTAGGTCATTACACCGTGGCAACAACTGATTGAACCAGGAGTCCAGGCCAGGGAAGCTGGACCTAAGGGAGACCAGCAGCCAATGAGAAAGCCTATTGTGAGACTCTGACCAATAGAACCACTTCTTATTAAACAGTATTAACCCAGATCCTCACCCTTGGGAATTTTTAAAGCAAAATGAATTGAGAGAGGGATAGAGAAGCAGAAAGATGTTGATGATGAGGCCTCGAGAGAGAAGCTCATTCGAAAAGCTACTGAGTCATGAGGGTGACAGTCAACGGAGTAGAAAGAAATGGATTTCAATTCTGTGGGGACAAGATGTCTGGGGCACCAGAGCAACCGTTGGGCCCAATGGTGAACACATTCTGGTTTTCTCTGGGTCTGACTCCATCTCCCATCATTCACCCTTGCTCCCTTTGCTTCTGCCCCACTGGCCTTCGCCGTGTTCCTAAAACTTGCCAAAGCTTTCACTTAAGGGGGTTGTACCAATACTTTCCTATGCCTGGAAAATTCGGCCCCTAGACCTACTCCCAGCTGGCTCCTTCAGCACTCTCAAAGCTTGGCTACAATGCTACTTCCTAAGAAGTCTTTCTGAACCATGTAATCTAAAGTAGCCTCACATTCTTCTCCCTATCCCCCTTTACCATGTCACCAGATTCTTTTCTTCATAGCACTTACCACCATCTGAAATCACCTCGTTTACTTATGCCCTTTGTTTGCTATCTATCAAACAGGCAAGCTCCATGCAAACAGGAACCTTTTCTGTCTTGTTTTCCACTAGAGTCCTGACAGCCTACCACACGGTCATCACACAGTCGGGACTCAACAAAGGTTTGTCGAGTGGGTAACAGTGCACTTGCTGAGACAAAACAGCACTCCTCACTTTTCTTGTGTATCCTTACCATGAATGTGAATGCCCATCACCAAAGTTCAACTGACTATTCCCCTCCATTCCTTACAAATGCAAAGCCTCACAGCTACAGTGGGGGGTCCTGGAAACCTTCACGGTGGAAGACTTGTGATGAGGGAACCAGAGCGCCAAAGTCATAGACCATTAATGGGGAAGCAGCCCTAAAGGGACATTTTAGGAAGATTCCCCAAAAATAAAACAAAAACTATTCCCCAAATAAAGGCAAACCTAAGGACATTTCCTCCCCTTTAATTAACATGATTGCTTTCCATTCACTCCCAAGGAAGACAGGATGAGTGGAGTAATCTCTGTTTGCTGGAAATTTTGAGAATCTTCCTTCTCTCAGCAGCACCACTGCCCTCTCCTCACCACAAGCATACATTTTAAGGTCATGCTTATGTTTGGATTGCAGAGCATATGCTAAAGGGGTATGCATACTTTACTTTTCATGTCAAGTCCTCAAAGTGAGTGGTCAATGCCTAGGACATTTTTTCCACTGGATCTACAGTCAGAGTAATTTTGAATGCCCTAAGAAACATTTAAGACCTGAAAAAAAATGATACTGTCTCTCAAACAGAATAAATACAATTCAGTAAATGTTTAAGCACATTGAACATTACATGACGTCAACCCATGTACTTCCCAAGGAGGCGGAAGGCCCTTTTACTGCATTTGGGATGGTGGGGACGCTATCAAAGGTAGCATGCCCAACATCCTCAAATGGCTCTCACACTATTTGATGTCCCTACATCATGACTGGCATGGCCTCATCTATGCATGAATTTGTTTGTATGTGACATCCTTGCCACACAGACAAGGTCTAAAGAAGTGAATTGGCAGGCACCTGATTTTTGAGTTAGGAGGTCTGTGTGTGACCCACCACTGGGATTCCCAGTTCCCTGGGACAGAACCAGTCTCGAGTACCCTGCATCCCACTTTGCCCACAAGTACACTTGCCCTTCTCAGATCCCATGTCATTAACTGGGTTCAGAAAGCACAGCCAAGTATAGACACAGGTCTGAGGGTACAGCTGGAGAAGGCAGAGGGAGTGAAGGCAAGTCTCGGGTCAGTGTCCCCTGACCGCCTCTCAGCTGCCTACCTCGTCCCACTTCCTGCCTCCATGTGCCTCTGTTAAAGTAGCAATAGGGGAGTAAAGACCCATCAAGAGAGTCTTCTGGAAGTCTTGGAACCTAGATTTCAAAAGAGGTGAGGAAACGAGGACAGAGCCTGGTGAGAGGCTGCAGAGGTTACAAACGTCCTCACACAATGAAATGGAGGTAAGAGGTTACTTAATAGGGAAACTTCCTCTCAGCCCCTCAGAGGTGAATTTTCACCTCCATTTGTGTGGTAGACATAATGTTCCAAACAAAGTTGTGTCCCTGGGATTTCCTGCCAAATATTCATTTCCTTCCTCCACACTGGAGCTCCAGTATCTGGGTGTGCTGCAAAGCATCTTCAATATGTGTTTAATACGGTACAGGAAATCAATGAATGTGAGGACTTGAAGCAAATCTAAAACAGCTTCAAATCAAGAGTTGGTGCAAATTAAGAGCTTTGTGGTTGTCATGTTTTTTCCTTTTTTTTTTTTTTTACAGACTGTCATTCCAGACCATTACAGAGTGAAGAGAAGTTATCCTATGTTTAAAGACCTCCAAAGTAGACTCCGCTGTCTTCACAGCCTGTTCTGGTATCTACAGGCTTTCAAGGTTGGCAAGTTTTCCTTGGGATCTAACGAAATTCCGCCCCTAGAAGCTGGGGCCAGCCAGCCATGGGAGCCAGAGGAAACTTCTGCCACCTCTGAGAGAAGCTTCCTCAGATTTTCAAGACGGTCTGTACATCTTTGTAGCCGTGATAATCCTAATTTCCACCACCTCTTGGGCATTTGGAGAGTTTGTTGCGGCAGTGCTGAACTTCCCCTCACAAAGAGACATCTTCACCCACCAGAGAGGACAGAAGCCAACACCGAGCAGCATGTCAGCCTTGCTGAGTTTAGAGGGTGAGCGAGCCATTGTCCCAGTGCCCACTGAGGCCTGCCCGCTCACACCCTGGGCCTACCAGCTGCTGTTGCTCCTCCCCCCAGCACCTTCCCCTCCTTGTTGAGGGACTGGCCCTCCTCTGCCCCAGGAGTGCCTTCTGGCCTTCAAGGAGTAGAGGCCAGAGTGTCAAGGAAGCATGGCCTCACCCAAGAGGAAAAGGAATCTAAAAAACCAGGCCAGAGGGTGAGGTGGTGCTGGGGGCTAGGATGCATCTGGCCTTCACACTACTGAGGGAGGAAGAGAGAAAAGGAAATCACGTGCTGGTGGCCTTCTGAAGGCTGCCCAGCCTCTGAGAGCTTTTCCCACATGCCTCTGATTGTCCTGACAGAGGTTCAAAACTGGCTTGAAAATCGCTTCCACGCCGGGCGCGGTGGCTCACGCCTGTAATCCCAGCACTTTGGGAGGCCGAGGCGGGTGGATCATGAAGTCAAGAGATCGAGACCATCCTGGTCAACATGGTGAAACCCCGTCTCTACTAAAAATACAAAAAATTAGCTGGGCATGGCGGCGCGTGCCTGTAATCCCAGCTACTCAGGAGG
>NW_016107339.1:567848-605142 GCF_001604975.1 Cebus imitator | reverse complement strand
AACAAGAGCGAAACTCCGTCTCAAAAAAAAAAAAAAAAGAAAAAGAAAATCGCTTCCAGCTCACATTCTGATTCCGAAATAAAGGTAGCACAGGAAAGACAATGGAAATAATGACCAGGCAGGACCCTGAAAAACAAAGATCTGTGGGTACAGACTGTGTGGGGATAGGCTGCCTGTACCAAAAGACAAGCCTCGGCTGCATGCACAGTTTAGGAGTTCACCGATTCGCCCAGGCCTGGGTGGAGGATAGGCTCCAGAATGCAAGTCATGTTAACTTGCACAGTGGTGGGCAGAAAGAGCATTGATCTTAAAGTGAGAGGTCTGGGTTCTACCCCAGTCTCTAGGAAGGCGCTGGGGACCTTTTTTCTAGGTTAGATCAGTGTTTCCACCAATGGTTCCTATTTTGTGTCCCAAAATGTCATGTTCCCTTCACATGTGGAGTAGCATCTTCTATGGTGAGCTGGCTTCAAAAGATAAATATAAGGCAAAATAATTGCTCATGTAAAACTTTTCCTTTAAAACTTCTTAAATTACTTACAAATACAGAACTACACTCTATTATGAGAGGCGTTGGTAAGAGCTGAAACCCGCTGAGGGGAAGCAGTCACATCCACCAGTCCCTGCTCAGCCTGGGCAGCCATCCCTTCATGGAGCCAAATCACCAACTCTATTAAAAGATTGTGGGTTTAATTTTTGTTTTGCTGTTTGTGAGAATTTCTTTTTTTCTTTTTCTTTGTTTTGCTAAATCCAAAGAGTCATGTTTGCATAGGTTCAATATGCATATAATGCAACTCAATCCTAAATATGTTTTAAAATATATGTTGATCTTTTTAAATATATTATGGGTCCAGATGCAGTGGCTCATTCCTACAATCCCAGCACTTTGGGAGGCTGAGGTGGGAGGACTGCTTGAGACCAGGAGCTGGAGAACAGCCTGGACAATATAGTGAGACCCCCATTTCTACAAAAATAAAAATAAAAATTAGCTGCACATGGTGGTGCACACCTGTAATCCCAGGTACTCAGGAAGCTGTGGCAGAAGGATTGCTTGAGCCCAGGAGTTCAAGATTGCAGTGAACTATGATTGTGCCATTGCACTTCAGCCTGGGCTACAGAGCCAGACCCCATCTTAAGAAAAAATAAATTATGGTAAATGTGACTGGAAACTCAGGGAAGTTTTTCTATGAATTTGTGTTTTATTTATTGCAACAGCATTCATGCACATTTACAAAAGAAAGAAAAAATATACATGTGTGGTGAGATATGTTAATTATCCAGGTATAGATGATGCTACATGCAGAGGGATTAGCTGGCCTCTGGCAGTGTAGCTGACGTGGTCAAGCAGGAGCCAAATGAATAAAATGGTCCAAATAATACACAGCTTAAAATCTTGATGCATCTATGCTCTCAAGTCCATGCCCACTGCAACTCCACGTTCATACTTTGCCTTTCAACTCACATTTCAAAAAAACTAATTTTGAGCAAGGGAGATTGAAATTATTTTTATTTAGCCCCTTGATTTTAATTACACTTTATTTGTTACCTTGTCATTTTTAGGGTGCTCATGTGCACTATTACCTGTGAGTCTCAAAACACTCCTGGGAGGTAATCAAAATGAGTGTGTCGCCCATTTGTCAGATTCAGAAACTAAGTCTCCAAAATCCAAGGGTCTCATCTGAGATCAGACAAGCTAAATAATGTTAGAATTGGAAACAGAATCCAACTCTTCAGATTTAAAGTCTGTGTAGATGCAAATAATTCTTTTTGACTTAAAAACTTTAAATATTACTTTGCTTACCTGGAAGGGTTTAATTTTTGTCTAAAACAGAAGAATGTTCTACATGACCAGTGAACTTCCCTTCCAGTCCTAGAATAAGTATTTGAATGATCTACCTGGAGTTCTAGATGGGTGCTGTGCACTGGACCATGTTCGTCTGCCCCCCTCTGGTGGCCATTACACAAATAACAGATCCTAGAACAACTCCTAGGGCAATGGTTGCTTTCCCTTTCATCAATCCTTCATTCATGCAAACAGCACCTAATATGTGTCAGGCTCTGTATGAGGACATACACAAAGAAGCAAGATAGAGCACTGCCCTCAAGGGTGGTAGACAAGCAAGTGAATAGATGATTAGAAAACAATGGGACAAGCATCATGCAGAGTATGCAGACAATGCTGACAGTGTACAAATGATGTCTGGACTGGCCTTGTGGGGGAAGGGCAGATATTACATAGGATGGGCAGGCAGTACCCAGGCTGAATTCTGAAGGAGAGATAGGAGTCAGGGATGGAAGGAAACATCAAGAAGTCAGGGAACTGCCACGATGCCAGTTCAAGATGGTGGAATTCACAGCACAGGTTTCAAGGGGGCAGAGCAAGAAGTGGGGTCAGAGACATTGGTTGGGCCAGATTAGAAAAGGCTTTTTATGTCACAGTAGCATTTGAGTTGGTAGCCTAGTGTCCCCAAATTTTTTTAATCATGTTCCTCATCAAAAAAAAAAATCTGTAGATGCATGCCTAATTTGTGGGTATTTATTCCTTTATACATCTTATACCCAGGCAGTGTGGCAAAATGGTTAATTCATGGGCTCTAGAGCTAGACTGACTAGATCCAAATTCTTCTCTAAGAAGAACTTAGGACAATGCCTGGCACATGTAAGTCTTCTATATTAGCTAATATTATTGCAGAATTATCCTATTTGGTGCCATTATAAAGGTTGGGTTGGGAATTACACCATGTAATGGCTTCATCTACTCCCAGAAAGTCTATTTTATTATAAACATACCTCAAAATATCAAGAATTACTCTAGTCTTCAAAATCTCAACCAGAAGAGCAGACCACTCTCAACCCTATCACCTACCCACCCACCAAAGAGCAAAGTAGCTCTGTCATCTCCTGCTTGTACTCATGGCAAAACTCATCCACACCGAGGATTCCTCCATTTAACTCAAAGCAGTAAGGTGAGGGTGGGGCTTGAGACTCTGCATTCCCAATAAGCTCCCAGGTGATCCCGATGCTGCCAGCCCAAATTCCACACTTTGGAATTTTAAAAGGAAAATATAAATATCTAATAAACTGTTTTTCAGAACAGGCTTTAAAACAAACACTGAGAAATACAAGATGAAGGCAGGGAGGGCAAGGGTTGAAAAATATCCTACTGGGTACTATGCACACTACCTGGGTGACAGGTTCAGTCGTACTCCAAACCTCAGCATCATGCAAGATACCTCTGTAACCAACCTGCAAATGTGCCCCATGAACCTATCCTAAAAATGTCTTAATGTTCATTTTAATTATTAGGGCACAGCATATTTGTGTTCTCACTTTTTTAAAAATGTGTTTTAGCAAAGGTAAATATGCATGTTTTTAAAATAATCTTCATTTAACACTGTGATGTTGCTGTGTGCAGTTCTAGGTCTAAATTCAGATTATTCCAGTACTTGGTTTTGAAATAACTGAAAAGGGGCTTCACTGATATGCATAGATAGCAAATGAAAGAAGTACTTCATGGCCTATGCCTACAAATAGTGAAAATCATTTTCAGCCTCATTCACCAATTTTGCAAAGGTCTTTGTTAAAATTCAGCTAATAATTTCCATTTTTCCTGATGTCAATCAGTTGTTCTTACAAAATAATTAGAAGCTTTTATCTTTTCACATTACTAACAAACTAGTTTATTTTAGAAGATTTTTTATAAGGTTAGCATATCCTGTTTCCAAGTTTTTAAAGTAAACAGAAATGTTAGTTTTTATAGATGGCTTGCTTACGTCATTTTCAGCCTCAAAATCATATAACTCCGGAGACACTTTCACTCTCCATTTTCAGTATATTCTCCCCAAAGCATGAGTTTATTTTAAAAGGTTGTTGTTCTTGCTATTACAACATATCCTTTGCCTTGAAAAGACAAGTGTATTTATTTTTTCCAGATATCTTTTGGGTACATTTTACTGACAGCACTTTCATCACAAAAAAGGTCAGCAAACCTGGAACACTTTCTATTTATAAAAGAAGCATTCATGACATGTTTAAGTTTGATAACTCTTTTAAATCCTTTGCCATAGGAAACCCTTTTTGCCTCATCTAGTATTAATTGTGAGACAAGCTAGATTTCTCATCCTCATTTATTCTACTTCTAACTAGGGAGCTTTCCTCCCCATTTTTTTCTGAAAAATACACACATATACACCACACACACATGCACACAAACACATAGCACCACCCCCACATATATACATACACACATACAGTTGAAATACATATCACTTCTGCTAGCATAATTTTAATCCAGCAGTGTGCTGTTACATTAACAATCAACTCTCTGAAAAGAAGAAAAGGCCTTGATTTGTAGCATTTGCCAACTTCTGTGGTCAAAATATTCCCACCATGGTCAATTGCAAGCTACTAACATGATGTCACTGATCCAGAGTTGAGGAGATATACACAGCAGCACACCATGATATTATATAACATGCCCTTGATGCAGATATAATAGATGTAAATGACCTCAAGCGTACATAATAGAAAAATGTAATAAAATAATTAGGAAGTGATTAGAAGTTTTAAGAATGTATTACTTGTGTTTTTAAGATAATTGTGAATTGATATAATTTGATTTTTAATAACTATGTTTATCAATCAGCTCATAAAAATCCTAAAAATGTAGTAATATATTCTCATGACCCAGCTGAGCCAACTACATATGTCACTTTGACCTTATTTTGCTAAAATAGCAGTCATGTGTGTCTGCATATGTCAGACAGCATTACAAACAATGCTTACTTCTGAAGAAAATATTTTTAGACACACTTTTTAATGACTTTTTTAAAATATAATGAGTTTTTGAGATAAAATGCTTTTCTTAAAAGAATAAGTCAGTCAAGCTCTGACAAACATGTTGATAATTTGTTTGAAATTTACCAGATATTTGTACATTTTCAGAACAATCAGTATCTTTTTAATACTGACTTCCAAGCTACAAATGAGCATATCTTTCCATGTATTCATGTTTTCTCTTTATCTCTCAATAAAGTTTTATGCTGGTCCTTTTTAAATATATTGCTAGATGATACATAATTCTGGTTGCCATGGTAAATAGAATGTATTTTTCCCAGATATTTCCAGATTGTGTGTTTATCTTATATATAAATGTTATTGCTTTTTTGTTTTGTTTTGTTTTGTTTTGTTTTGTGACAGAGTCTCGCTCTGTTGCCCAGGCTGGAGTGCCGTGGTGTGATCTTGGCTCACTGCAACTTCCACCCCCCAGGTTCAAGGAATTCTCCTGCCTCAGCCTCCTGAGTAGCTGGGATTATCAGTGCATGCTACCACGCCCAGCTAATTTTTGTATGTTTAGTAGAGACAGGGTGTCGCAATGTTGGTCAGGCTGGTTTCGAACTCCTGACCTCATGATCCACCTGCCTTGGCCTCCCAAAGGGCTAGGATTACAGGCATGAGCCACCACACCTGGCCTATTGCTTTAAAAAATATATTATATGTTAACAACTTACTGGAAGATATTCTTTGGCTTTTATAGTGTGTCACAGGGCTAGAGAGACTCAAGCAGCTCCAGAGTCAGATGGCTCAGGTTGGGTCCTGGCTCCACACCTCACCAGTCACTGCCTTCTTCACCTTTCTGGAACTTAATTTCCTTTTCTATAAAATAGAAACAATAATAAATGGACCTCACAGGATTCTTGTGAGGGTGAATGAGATCATGCCTATGACGCACTTAGCAGAGAGCTTGGGAGGCAGGAAACATTGGCATATACAAGTAATTTTCTATTGTTGAGCCTCTTGGGTTTTCATGTAGATTATCACATCTGTAAATGTTATAATCCTTCTTAACAATATAGATCTCTCCTTTCTCTCTCTCTTTCTCTCTCTCTCAGCCAAGATTAGTGGGTTCTTTTTCTTCTCCTGTTGAACTGAAGTGGCCAAAATTTGGAATTGTGTTAAATAATAATCATGTTATTGACTCCCAAGCCTTATGCCTGTCACTTTATTAGATAATGCTTTACCTTTTCCCTGTGAAGCATGATGACCATCATCATTTTAAGAAAGATATTCCTGATACTATTTGCTTTAAAAGTTTTTTTATCGCCGGGCGCGGTGGCTCACGCCTGTAATCCCAGCACTTTGGGAGGCCGAGGCGGGTGGATCACGAGGTCAAGAGATCGAGACCATCCTGGTCAACACGGTGAAACCCCGTCTCTACTAAAACTACAAAAAATTAGCTGGGCATGGTGGTGCGTGCCTGTAATCCCAGCTACTCAGGAGGCTGAGGCAGGAGAATTGCCTGAACCCAGGAGGCGGAGGTTGCGGTGAGCCGAGATGGCACCATTGTACTCCAGCCTGGGTAACAAGAGCGAAACTCCGTCCCAAAAAAAAAAAAAAAAAAGTTTTTTTATCTTCCTTATTTACTAAGATTTTTTAAAGGAATAAGTAGAAGGTAGAAAATTTTCCAGAATCCATCAAGTGTGAGCTTTTTTCTTTTGACTACTGATGGGATGAATTATTATAAACTGCTTTATATGGTTCTTCACCATTTAGTTACACAAATATTACTTGAGCATATCCTACTTGTAAAAATGTTAAACAACACAGAAATAGATAAAAAGATAAAAGTTCTAGAGCTAAGATGGTCAACTAGATGCAGCCAAGAAGAGCATCTCCCACTGAGAGACCAGACTGTCAGGAAACTGGCCCACTCAGTTAAGTAGGTGAGGAGTGGCCCACTCTTACCATGGACCTCTAGAATCCTAACTGCAGGAGATCCCACCATGCCCACAGACATTTGAACTGGCAGAGAGAGCTGGTTGGAGAGGTGGCAGGGATGGAACTCCTGCCTAGGTGGAGCCCGGAGAATTTGTCATGGAAACAGCTGCAGTGGAATATCGCCAGGTATGACCCAATGCTCGCCATATTCCTCAAAGTGGGCTCTGCCCTTTATTGGCTGTTGGACCTGGGAAGAGTAGGGCTATCTTGCCCATAGGACTGGGCCAGTCTGCTCTGAGCACCTCCCTGTCTACTGGCCTGTCCTGGGATCCCTACCTGGCCATGCCTACTTGTAGCATCGCCTTGGTTGCCCAACCTGTGCACTTCCTGGCAGCCACCACCATAGCTCCTTCATCAGCAGATTCTGACTAACCACTGGAGAACATCTCCTCTGACAGGTGCCCACCAGCATGCACTTGCCCACAGCCTCCCCTCACCACTTTGCTGATGAGCACTTGTCCACAGCATCCTGCCACTGCTTTTCCAGTGTGCATGTGCATGTGAAACTCGCCACTGCTAGCCCACCACCACTGGCATACCTGTGTGTGAACCCTGCCACACTGCCACCACCACTGCATGTGCAGACATGTGGACCCCACCACACTGTCACCCCACCACCACCAGTATGCACACATGCACAGACCCCAATGCACTGCTGCTACTGGTGTGTGCACATGAAAGCACAGATCCCACTGTTGCTGTCCCAGCAAAGTGCTTTTGCTGGTGTTCCAAATCAGTGTTGTTGCCAATAGACCAAGAATATCTCAGTCCCTCCAGTGTAGTAGGTTTATAAGCCCAAGGGGCCAGAGAATAAAGTGATGGGCCTGGACCTAGTCCCCAAGGGTTAGAGCATACAGCTCAGGAGTGCTGAGCTGAGTCTTAGCCCCCTAAAATCATCTAGAAATGAAACCAGCTGACTGAACCCAACTTATATCACAGTCAAACCCTCAAGGGCATCAAATAATATAAAAGCAAAAAGCCCCATCCAAAGGACAGACAGTGGAAAACAGAAAAAACAAGGGTTGCTATTCTAATTTCAGACAAAAGAGACTTTAAGCCAACAATTAGCAAAAAAGACAAAGAAAGGCATTGCATGATGGTAAAGTGTTCAATTCAATAAGAAGACCTAACTATCCTAAATATATATGCACCCAACACAGGAGCACCCAGATTCATAAAGGAAGTTCTTAGAGACCTATGAAGAGACTTAGATTAACCACATAATAATAGTGAAAGACTTCAACACCTCACTGATGGTATTAGACAAATCATTGAGGTAAGAAACTAGCAGATATATTTGGGGCCTGAACTTAAGGTTTGACCAAATAGGCCTAACAGACAACTACAGAACTCTCCACCCCAAAACAACAGAATATACATTATTTTCAAGTGCACACAGCACGTACTCCAAAACTGACTGCACAATCAGCCATACAACAATCTTCATACCAAACACACTCCTGAACCACAGTGCAGTAAAAACAGAAACCAATCCTAAGATCTCTTAAAACCACACAATTACATGGAAATTAAACAACCTGTTCCTCAATGAGTTTTGTGAAAACAATAAAAAAAAAGGTAGAAATAAATTCTTTGAAATTAATGAAAACAAAGTTACAACACACCAGAATCGCTGGGCCATAGCTTAACCAGTGTTAACAGGAAAGTTTATAGCACTGAACACCGACACCAAAAAGTTAGAAAGATCTCAAATTAACAACCTAACACCACAGCCAGAGGAACTAGAAAAACATGAGCAAACCAATCCCAAAGCTAACAGAAAGAAGGAAATAACCAAAATCAGAAATGAACAAATAAAATTGATATGTGAAAAATCATACAAAAGATTAATCAAACCAAAAGTTGGTTTTTGAAAGAACAGACCACTAGCTAAACTAATAAAGAAAAAAAGAGAAGATCCAAATAAACACAATAAGATATGAGAAAGAAAACATTACCATCAATCCCACAGAAATACAAAAAAAAACAACCCTCAGACTATTATGAATATCTCTATGCACATAAACTAGAAAATCTAGAATAAATAAATATACAGTCTCCCCAAGTTAAACCAGGAAGAAGTGAAACCATGAATAGACAAATAATGAGTTCTAATATTGAATCAGTTATAAAAAGCCTACCAAACAGAAAAAGCCCTGGACCAGATGGATTGGCAGCCAAATTCTACCAGATGTATAAAGAACTGGTGCCAATCCTACTGAAACTATTTCCCAAAAAAACAAGGAGGATGGACTCCTCCCTAACTCATTCTATGAGGCCAGCATCATTCTGATATTAAAACCTGGCAGAGACATAATGAAAAAAGAAAAGTATAGGTGAATGTTTTTGATGAACATAGATGCAGAAATCCTTAACAAAATATTAGCAAGGCAAATCCAGTAGCACATCAAAAAGCTAATCCACTACAATCAAATAGGCTTTATTCCTGGGATACAAGGTTGGTTCAACATATGCAAATCAATAAATGTGACTCATCACATAAACTGAACTAAAAACAAAAATCACATGATATCTCAATAGATGCAGAAAAGACTTTCAATAAAATTCTGCAGCCCTTAAGCTTTTAAAAACCTTTAACAAACTAGGCATCAAGAACATATTGCAATATAATAAGAACCATCCATGAGAAATTTACAGTCAACATCATACTGAATAGATAAAAGCTGGAAGCATTCCCCTTGAGAACTGGAACAAGACAAAAATGCCTTCTTTCACCACTCCTATTTAACGTAGTATTGGAAGTCCTAGTTACAGCAATGAGGCAAGAGAGAGAAATAAAACACATCCAAACAGAAAAAGGGAAAGTGAAACTACCTATCTTCAAAGATGATACAATTTTATACCTAGAAAATCCCACAGTCTCTGCCCAAAGGCTCCTAGATCTGATAAACAGCTTCAGCAAAGTTTCAGGATATAAAATCTATGTACAAAAATCAGTAGTGTTTCTACACACCAATAACATCCAAGCTGAGACCCAAATCAAGAATGCAGTATCATTCACAATAGTTGCAAAAGAATAAAATACCTAGGAATATAGCTAACCAGGGAGGTGAAAGATCTCTACCGTGAGAACTACAAAACACAACTGAAAGAAATCACAGATGACACAAACAAGTGGAAAGACATTCCCTGCTCATGGATAGGAAGAATCAATATTGTTAAAATGGCCATACTGCCCAAAGCAATTTACAGATTTAATGCTATTCTATCAAACTACCAACAACATTTTACACAAAATTAGAAAAAAAAAATGTTCTAAAATTCTTATGGAACCAAAAATAGCCTGAATAACCAAAGTAATCCTAAGCAAAAAAAAAAGCTAGAGGTATCACACTACACAACTTCAGACTATACTACAAAGCTACAGTAACCAAAACAGCATGTTACTGGTACAAAACCAGACACAAAGACCAATGGAACAGAATAGAGAACCCAGAAATAAAGCTGCACACCTACAATTATCTGATCTTTGACAAAGTCAACAAAAGCAATGTGGAAAAGACTCCCTTTTCAATAAATAGTGCTGGGATAGCAAGCTATCCATAAGCAGAAGATAAAAACCGGATCCCTACCATTCATCATATACAAAAATCAACTGAAGGTGGATTAAAGACTTAAATGTAAAACCTAAAACTGTAAAACTTCTAGAAGACAACTTAAGAAATACTCTTCTAGACATTGGCTTACATCTAAAAATAACAGACACTGGTATATTGCAGAGAAAATGCTTATATACTGTTGGTGGAAATATAAATTAGTTCAGCCCCTATGGAAAGCAGTTTGGAGATTTCTCAAAGAACTTAAAACAGATCTACCATTCAACCCAATAACCTCATTACTGAGTATATACCCAAAGCAAATACCCAAAGGCATATAAATCCTTCTAACATAAAGACACATGCACATGTATTTTCACTGCAACACTATTCACAATTGCAAAGAGATGGAATCAACCTAAATGTTCATCAATGGTGGACTGAATAAAGAAAATGTGGTATATATACACCTTGAAATATTACACAGCCATCAATAAAAAGAATGAAATCACGTCTTTTGCAGCAACATGGATGGAGCTGGAGGCCATTATCCTAAGCAAATTAATGCAGGAACAGAAAACCAAATATTGCCTGTTCTCACTTGTAAGTGGAAGCTAAACATTGAGTACACATGGACACAAAGAAGTGAACAACAGACACTGGGGCCTACTGGAGGGTGGAAAGTGGGCGGAGAGTGAGGATCAGAAAACTACCTATCAGGTGCTATACTCATTACCTGGGTGATGAAATAATCTGTCCACCACACCCTCAGAACATGAAATTTACCCATGTAACAAACCTGCACATGTACCCCTTAAACCTAAAATAATGTTGTAAAGAAAAAAAAGTAGCACTGTATTTAAAAAAAAAAAAAACTTCCATCTCTTTGGCCCACACTGCTATCTTCACTGGTCCCATTCTCATCTCTCAAGTTATCTTTTGTAGACAGATCTTCTTTATATTCAGTTACATGTACATGTGTAGATATATAAATATATAGCTCTACTTTTTAACTTTAATGGGATCATTCTATAATATGATTTAGCTACAAATTTAGTTTTTTGTTTGCTTTATCGCTTTTTTAAAAAACTGAATGTATCAGAGCTTTTCCTTTTTCAGTACATAGAGAGTAACACAGTCTTTTTAAACTGCTACCACGTATTCTTTAGTACGGTGGTAACATTGTGATTTAATCATTCTTACTGATGAATATTTAGACTGTTTCTCTTTTTTTGTATTACCAAGGAAAAATGTTGCAGTAAAAGCATTCTTGTACTAACATCTTGTGCCCATAACTTTTTTAGGATACAGATAACTGTAAGAGGAATTGCTAAGTCACACATTAGATGCATTACTAAATTTGACAGGTTGTGCCAAATTATCCTCCCCAAAAGCTGTATCAATTTATTTCCCCACCTACAATGTTTTGAGATTTTTCTATTATTGAACTATGCCTGCATTCTTAGAAAAACCCTGATATCACATGGTTATTTTGTTGTTCTGTAGAATTTGTTAGTATTTTACTTGGGATTCTTGGAACCATATTCATATCTGAGACTTTAGTAGATTTCTGCCACAAGTTGTGTTACCAAGATTATGCTACTTTAACAAAATTAAGTGAATCATGTCCATCTTTTCCTATGCTCTGGAACAGTCTAAACCACATGGCAATTATGTGCTCCATGAAGTTCTAATGGAATTAGCTTGTAAAATCTAGACGCATTTTGGGAGAGCTTTGACAACTTTTAAATTTTCTTCCAAGATCATGTGTATATTTATATTTTCTTCTTCTCTAATAAATTTTGTTTGTTCATGTTTTATTAGGAAATAATTCATTTTACCCAGATTTTACAACTTTAGCACAGAGTTCAACATAACCTACAAAATAAAACCTGCAAATCTTCCTTTTACTTGTCATTATATTCTGTTTTCATCCCAATTGTTTGTTTGTTCCTCTTATTTATCTTGACTAGCTTTGCAGATGTTTCTCTTTTTTTCTGGTGTTTTAAGGAACTATCTCTTAATTTATCCAATTCATTGATTTTTCTCTCTTCTAACCATTAATTTCTGCCTTAGTCTCAATTTCTTCTTTCTATTTTCCTAGTCATATTCTCTTGGCTCTCTTTTTAACTTCTAGTTGAAAACTTTATTTCTATTCTTTTTTCTTGTTTAACTGTAAAAGCCCTTAAAACCTTTAGCTGTTCTACGTGTACAGCCTTGGCCTTCTCATTTATATAATGCTCTTGTTTTCATTGTTTCTGTATCATCTGTAATCATAGTTTTGATTTCTCTTTAATCTAAATGTTACCTAGGAGTGTGTTGGGTTTTTATTATTTTTAAAGCTTTGGCATTAATGCTCAGTTTCTCTGCATTGTGGTCCAAGATTGTGGCCTGCATGATTTCTTGTTCTTGGAACATATTAAAATTTTTCTTGTGGTTTTATAACTGATCACTCTTATTAAACGTTTCATGGACCTGAGACAGAAGATAAATTCATTGCAGAGAACAAAGTGTGATATGTATCTGGAGTCGGGAAAATAGTTTGATACAAACTGATTCAAGAAAGTCAACTGAATTGCTGAACAGAATTTTTAACTCACAGCACACATAAAGGATTTTTTATTGAAAGGGCCAGGCTTTGTTGAGATTTCAGCAGAAGGCAAAGGAGAAAGACAAGGGGGAGGAAGAGGAGGCGGAGAGAAAGAAGAAAGGAAGGAAGTTAGTTTGCTTAGAATTCCAGAAACTAGGGTTTAAATATCAACAGCCAATCTTAAAGGACTAACCACAAAGATGTGTACTATGAACCACAGACTTGGGAGGACCCCAAAAATTATGTAAAAGCAATTTTCATACTCAAAAAAAAAAAAAAGCACATAAGGCAGAAAGAAGGCTTGGAGAAAGGTAAGAAATTTAGATGCAGGTGAGTTTTTCTGAATGGGGCTCTGGTCCTGTCCCCTCTTAATGTTGAACCCCTGAAGGGGGAAGGAAGGACTTCGTTTTGAGGGTCTGAAGAAAGCCCTGCCTCTCCCCTGGAGCCCTAAGAAGAAAGAAAACTCTCCAAGTGTCCTATGCCAACATAAAGTGACCAGCATGGAGTAGAAATAGTGGCAGGGCTAACCTAGACTGCAAGGACCTAGTGTTTATCAGACGGCAGCTGAGAGGGAGTGGAAGAGTTCATAAGGGCAAGGGGCACAGAGACCTGAATTGGAGGCCCAAGTCACAGACAGATCTCAAGGGATCTGCCAGAACTGAGATGAGGCCCAAAACTCCCAGAGACCCTTAGGCACAGGTCAAGCCAAGAAATAGATCAGCTGTGACCTTTGGCCACCAAGGAAAGAGGCCACTACCAAAGACCAAGCAGGACAAGGCTGTTTGGCAGAGGCCAGCCTTGTGTCACACAGCTCACAGACAAAATACCCATCCCTAAGGCCATGAGGTCATCTGAACCTTTTACATCCAAAAGAAACCCAGAGGAATAGGAGAAACGACCCTGAAAGATGCAAATTTTCCTCATATTTTTTATAACTTTGAAATGGGGCTGAGAGTTACAATGACCTCTTACAGTAGCATTTAGTTGGCCAGTTTGTAGTGGTGATGTCTTAGCCATTGTCTATTTAACATGGAAGGTCAAAAGTATCAGCTTCAAAACTTGCAAAATGAGCAGGTGTCAGCAACTTTGGATAAAATTCCAAAGCACTAAAGAAGCAGTCATTACCTTTAGGAATAAAACAGTTGTAGGGATGGGTGAGAGAAGCAATCAATAAAACATTCCCATACAAAAGTCAAAAACAGGTGTTGCAGATTGGGTTTCCCAGGAAGCAGACTCTTAAATGGATATAACTATGCCAGAGATTTTATTTTATTTTATTTTTAAAGTACATCATGCTTATATCTGTGTGAAATGGTAAAGGTCAAAACTGAGGTGCTGGCAGAAGGAAATGTGGCAGAAATGTGCCACAAACTGGGCTGTTTCCCGGATATAAATGGCAACTTTCATCATGACAAAATTTATAATGTGAAACTAGTTAAAACCAAATTAGGTTTAGTTGCTCCTTTTGTCACTTATATATGTCAGAAACTATTTAGAAAGTTCAAACATATGAAATTGTTAACAAAACATCTTTTATGAATCCACAAAATAAGAATGTAGTAGAACAAGACAGGCTATTATGAACAGTGCTGCAATAAACATACATGTGCATGTGTCTTAATAGCAGAATGATTTCCTCAAGGATCTAAAACCAGAAATACCATTTGATCCAGCAGTCCCATTACTGGGTATATATCCAAAGGATTAGAAATCATTTTACTATTAAGACACATGCACACATATGTTTATTGTAGCACTATTCACAATAGCAAAGACTTGGAACCAACCCAAATGCCCATCAATGATAGACTGGACCATGGAATACTATTGCCTGTTCACTCTGATGATAGTTTCTTTTGCTGTGCAGAAGCTCTTTAGTTTAATTACATCTCATTTGTCAATTTTGGCTTTTGTTGCCACTGCTTTTGGTGTTTTAATCATGAAGTCTTTGCCCATGCCTATGTCCTGAATGGTATTGCTTAGGCTTTCTTCTAGGAATTTTACGGTTTTAGGTCTTACATTTAAGTCTTTAGTCCACCTTGAGTTAATTTTTGTATAAGGTTTAAGGAAGGGGTCCAGTTTCAGTTTTCTGCATATGGCTAGCCAGTTTTCCCAACACTACTTATTAAATAGGGAGTCTTTTCCCCACTGCTTGTTTTTGTCAGGTTTGTCAGAGATCAGATGGTTGTAGATGTGTGGCATTACTTCTGAGGCTGCTGTTCTGTTCCATTAGTCTATATCTCTGTTTTGGTACCAGTACCATGCTGCTTTGGTTACTGTAGGCTTGTAGTATAGTTTGAAGTTAGGTAGCATGATGCCTCCAGCTTTGTTCTTTTGCTTAAGGTTGTCTTGGCTATATGGGCTCTTTCTTAGTTCCATATGAAATTTAATGTAGTTTTTCTAATTCTTTGAAGAAAGTTGATGGTAGCTTGATGGGGATAGCATTGAATCTATAAATTACTTTGGGCAGTATGGCCATTTTCACAATATTTATTCTTCCTATTCATGAACATGGAATGCTTTTCCATTTGTGTGTGTCCTCAGTTATTTCCTTGAACCATGGTTAGTAGTTCTCCTTGGAAAGGTTCTTCAAATCCCTTGTAAGTTGTATTCCTAGGTACTTTGTTTTCTTTGTAGCAATTGTAAATGGGAGTTCACTCATGATTTGGCTATTTGTCTATTATTGGTTTATAGGAATGCCTGTGGTTTCTGCATACTGATTTTGTATCCTGAGACTTTGCTGAAGTTGCGTATCAGCATAAGAAGGTTTTTGGCTGAGGCGATGGGGTTTTCTAAATTTACAATCATGTCATCTGCAAACAGAGACATTTTGACTTCCTCTCCTCCTGTTCAAATACTCTGTATTTCCTTCTCTTGCCTCATTGCCCTATATGTCAGAGGTTTATCAGGGGATGCTCTTAGGTGAACTACTGATGGAAGGAAGCAGGATTAAACAGAGGAAAAAATTGAGTTGTGACACAGTCACAATAAAGGCTTCAGCCCAACCCAAGGGGAGCTCTGAAGCTGGTATGATCCCTTCCACTATTTGGGACAAGGGACCAGGCCTTTATACCCATGTGCTGGCCAGTTTGGGGAAGGAAGCGCAACCTTGGATGAGGTGGCCCTCTTCAAATGAGCCAGTTTTCAAAGGGGACTAACAGGTAAGGGCTCTGTGCCAGCAGCACTCCCAGCATGAGAGGGAATGCGTGCTTCATTGCTGAAGGAGAATCTGGGTGGCACATGATAGCTCCCACCACAGAAGACTGACAGCACCTCACTGAAAATCCAGCTTAATAAGAACCCAGAACCAGTGGCTTTTAGGTTTTTTATGGATTTTTTAAAGAAATACTGAGTCACTAAAGCTTCTGATGGCAAGGAGGATAACATTATGTAGAAAAGACAACATGAATGACTCAGTGAAAAGGTTATTATAGAACAATGGGACTCTGAATGTGGAGGAGTTTTAGAAATCCTTAATCAATTTATTTTGCTTATATTTCTCTGTCCATATGCGTGAGGGCTCTATACGAAAAAAAATTGTTTCTAATAATGTCTAAAGAGTTTTTCCAATAAATATAAAAATTATAAGTAATTTTTAAAAGCTCAAGAAATCTGAGATTTTCTTCCAAGCTCCTGATGCCTACCCTTTTCGCAAGGTTTGAGGCTTGATGTTCACACATGTACAGGCAATGAAGACTACATCATGATGGCAACCACTTTATGACCACCACCCATCCTAATTCACATCACCATATTTAGGATATTAAAATGTGAAAAAAATATACATCTTATACATTAATGAAACACAGTACCTATATAGCAACCTATATAAAGTTGTACCTTAAAATTAATGACAACTTTAGATTTCTGTAAACCTTTTCATGAAGTATAAACTTGGTGCATACAGAAAAGTGCACCTATCATAAGCATGTGGATCAATAAATTTTCAAGACTCAACCCCCATATAATCAATACTCAGATCAAGAAACAGAAAATGAGGAGCACCTGGAATCCCATCATGCCCACTTTTAATCACAACATCCCAGAACCATTCTCCTGGATCCTCACAGCATGGATTTGTTTCTCCTGGATTAAAACATTATAGTAATGGAGTCGTACAATATGTACTTTTTTGAGTCTGGTTTAATTTGAGGGGGGTCAACATAACATGTGAGATTCAGCCACATTTTCATATATGTTTGTAGCTCATTTGTTCTGATTGTTTTAATATATATTCCGATCTGTGAATATACCACAATTTCTCCATTCTACTATTGGTAGACATTTGGATACTTTGCAGTTTTTTTTTTTTTACTACAGTTGATCCTTGAAAAATGTACGTTTGAACTGCACAGATTCACTTTTTTTCCCCATGTTACACTGAGCGTACCTGCCTCCCATCTACCTTCTCCAACTCTCACCTTTGCCTCCCCTGAGGCACCAAGACCAATCCCTCTTCTTTCTCCTCATCCTCAGAGAATGATACAGATGAAGGGCTTTCTGATGGTGGCCTTCCATTTAATGAATAGGAACCATTTTTTCTTCCTTATGATTTTCTTAACAATATTCTCTTTCCTCTAGCTTACTGTATCTTAAGAATACCGTATATACCCATAGCATACAAAATATGAGTGAATCGAGTATGTTGTTGATAAGGCTTCTGGCCAACAGTAGGCTATTAGTAGCTACGTTCTGGGGAATCAAAGGTTATACATGGATTTTGAACCAGATGCGGGGGTCGCCACTTCTGACCCCCACGTTGTTCAAGAGTCAACTGTATCATGAATAGTGCTGTGTTGTAATCAGCTTTGGCTACCATAACAAAATACCATTGATTGGGTAGCTTGAACAACAGAAATTTATTTTTCAATGTTCTGGAAGCTAGAAGTTCAAGAGCAGGGTGACAGCACGATTGAGTTCTGGTGAAGCCTCTCTTCCTTGCTTTCAGATGGCCGCCTTCGCACTGTGTCCTCACAGGGTAGAGAGGCCGAGAGCAAGCTCTCTATATCTCTTTATAAGGACACTAGTCCCATCGTGAAGAGCCTATCCCCATGACTTCACCTAAACCTGATTACTTCTCAGACGCCCCATCTCCAAATTACATTGAGCATACAAATTTCAGGACACAATTCAGTCCACAGCCATCAGCTGCTATGAGCAACTTTCTGATGGATACAGACCTAGGTTTAAATGGCTGGGTCATAGGGAATTCAAATGTTCAGCTTTAGCAAATACTCTCAGATGCTTTTCTGAACTAGTTATACCAATTTGCACACTTACGTGGTGTAGTGTGCTTGAATTCCTTTTGTTCTGCATCCTTGATTCCGTGTGTTCCAAATCCTTAGATTTGAAGAAACAGTCCTTGCTTCAAAGAAACTGAGTTACCTACATTCCAAAAGTTGCTAGGTTATTATGTAAGTTGGGTCTTTGGGAAGCAGATGTTGAGACAGAGTTTAAAAGTGCAAGGGAATTATTGGAGGGTAATACCTGGAAAAGATTTTGAAAAGGAAAGAAAGAGTGGGAGGGAAAGTCTTTAGACTATGATGCAGACCTTAAAAGAAAGAAGAGAGGAACCAAAATTGGGCAGAAGGAATCTCAGATCATAGCACACATTTGCCAACATCTCCAACCCAATGGAAACTAAGATTGCCTGTTGTAGGAATTCCTATGTTGGGCAGAAATGGCAAGATCCTAAAACCTCCTGCCCTATTTAGTCATTGGCTAGGACCTTCCAAGAAGACTGTTGTCTAGACTCAACAGAGGCAAATCCCGAAGGTATTGACAGCTGGAGGCTGTCAGCTAACTGACCTCCAGACAGCTGGATGGCAAGGTTTTTCATGAAGGCAGATCTGGGGACCACACCTCCATGACTGCCACAGTGCTCCCTTGTGCCGTGTGATTCCGCTTTCATACATGTTTACAGAGCAGCTCTTCTGGGTTCCAAAGTGTCTCGCTTCTTAAGGGAAAACTTAGAAGAGGGAGGTTCGTGGGACGATCTACAGCCCACTCCCTGTTGGTCCTGGAGTCACAGCTAGTATTCATCAACTCCTTTGTCCACTATCCATCCTTAACCCCTCTCATTCTCAGCTACTACTCCAGCTGGCCTGGGTGACTCACCTGGTAACATGAATGAAATCCTCACTCTTGAGGAGTCTGAGTCCCTGGTTATCACACTCTTATGAAGCTGGGCTAGCCACACTTGTACTGCTGTAATCATAATTCACCAGGGGATGCTATCTCACTTCTATATATATTTCCCTGTCCCAATTGTATAACATAGCCCTACCTCCTCTTTCTTATTAAGTCAATTAGCCCTGCCAATACAGTGACTCCTTTTCTTGTCTGTTGGTCCCTAAACACAAGGAACTCAAAAATGCCTGTATTTTAGTGTGTAGTTCAATTCTCCTTTCATATATCTTCTGGAGTGTTCTACTTTTGGGACCAGTACCACTCACACTGCAGAGCCCAATGTTGTGGGATGGGGAAGCATAAAGCCACGCAATAGGTTACCAGGATTGATGCTACTTAGGACCACTCCTGCTTCTGCCCCTTCACTATCCACGTATTTTTCCTACAGGGGACACAGAGTCATGTAGGGGTCTCTGATTCAGAGCTTAAATCATGTCTTAGAGGAAGGCACCCACATCCCATTCTTACAGAGTCTTGCCTCAAGCTCCACCAGAACTTTCAATGCTCTATCAAGTGGCAGCTTCTGGGCCTTTTGTTAAGTGATATAACAAATGGATCTCATGATCATGGGCCCACTGCTGCAGCTCCTTCACTGTGAAGGAGCTGATCGGATACTACATGTTGTGGGATCCCATGCCTGTGGGTCAGTTTCTCCATAAGCTACTGGATGATGTGCTGGATGAGGCTCTGCAGGCATGAAAGGCAGACCCACACCCGAAATAGGTATCTACTGTTATGACAACCAATTGCCACCAAGTGATCAACTGGTCTCCCCAAAGAGTATTGCCATATTTGGGGCTCAGCATAGGTCTCTGGTACTGGCAGGTTAGACATTCAGAAGGGGCAAGAGCTATATCAGTCTTTTTAAGTGGTAGTCCATCTCTATCTCTGCTACCATGACCACGCTCTTTATGGATCCATTTGACAATCTATCATTCCGGTTCTGGGGAAACCAGCGATAAATGCTGCCTAATGTAAACTGGCTAAGCATGTTGTCTATTTGGATATCCAATGTCATTTCTGTGATAGATGCTTTATAATGGACATTAACATGTCACACAAAAATCTTTACATTTTATGTCCATTTCCACAGGTCTGTTCACATGCCTCTACTCCAGATCTCATCTCCAAGTGTGCATTTTCTTTCTAGACCTCTAATCGGTCCATTAAATCATTGGCCATTTCCCATGAGTATACATATGTTCTTATCTTGGCCACTTGTCTTTCCATGCAAAGTAGATGACCAGATGCATTACTTGCAGCTCCACCCATCAACAAGATTTTTCTTCTCTACTTTTTTTAGAGCCTCCCCTGAGTGTAGTGGTTAATATTGTAGCTACTCATTTTCAGTCTGTATTTTTATACTGAGCCAACCTAAATATACCCCAACCTAAGCCTTTTTTCTTTTCCTTAGTGGTCCTATAGGATCCCATGTATGGCCACAGATGTGAGCTAAGGGAGGGGTGCTGATGCAGTTGTGATGGGCGACAGGGGGACCCTTGCCCCCTGTGTATGCAGCTTCTCATGTCCTCTAGTCTTGCTGGGGCTCAGTTCCAATTGTACCTTTTCTATCTTACAATGAATTGCTATTTGGCTTACCCAGATTTATGACTTGGCAAATCTAAGTTTTCTACAGGAAACTTAATTCCATGCCACAATCAGAGTCCACAGGAGCTACTCAGTGGGAACCAGATTTTCTCTTTCTTTGCATCTATAATAATTAGAGCATTTTAAAAGATGTACCAGGGCTCCAAGCTCCCAGAAGAAGCAGAAACAATGGGGATAGAGGAAGTTTGGCTGTAAGGGATTTACAATGATGAGAACCTAGAGTTTGGGGAGCAACTTCTGTGGCAAGACAGACTGGTTCCAAGCAGAAATAATACCTTTTCCGGAAGAGAGTTGGAGGCAGAGAAATTCCTAAAGTGAATGCTTGACTAAGTGGGAGCATTTATAAATAGTAAGGTGCATATTTGGGGCACTTATATGCTCAAGGACACTTGAATATAACTTTTTTTACACCTTTTATTTACACCTTTTATTAAGTAGAGAAGTGAGATAAAGCACAACCCTAGTTGGAGACTGGCTGCCTGTATTTGATTATGTAATGGATTAAATACAGTCATCAATTCTTTGCCCCGCCTTTCAACGAGAGGTAGAATCCCCTCCCCTTGAATATAGGCTGGCTCTGGTCCTGTTTTGACCAACTGAATATGGGAAAAGTGTTACTGTGCAAGTTCCATGGCTGAACCTTAGACCACCATGCTGTGAGGGAGACCAAGTCCCTGGAGAAAGCAAGGCCAGATGGAGGGACACAAGAACACAGAGGCATCAGACTCAGATCTGAGCCCAGCCACCAGCTGAATGCAGCCAAATAAATGATCCCAGCTGACACAACCTGGAGCAGAAAGACCACCCAGCCAAGCCCTGAATTTGTGACCTACAGAGTTATAAGCCAATTAAATGGATTCTGAAGTCTTGACCCATGGAATTGCAGGCAAATTAAATGGTTGCTGTCTTAACCAAAGAAGTTTTGGGGTAATTTATTATGCAATAGATAACTACTGCAGGTTACTGTTGTGTTTAGTGATAGAGAACCTTATGGAAACTAATCTCGATAATGACTCATAACCCCCTTAGATAAATTAAAAATAAAAGCATCAGCAGTCCGAGTGAGAAGCAGCAGAAAGGGAATTCAGAGATGATGACTCAGTTAATCTGTCTCTTTTTAAAAAAGGAGTTTTCTATTTGGTTTCCCAGAGCTCCCTGTTATAAAGGGAGCACTGGCTTTATTAATAGAGTGGCTCACATGAATAAGCCAATGTTTCTATATTCCTTCTCCTCAACTGCACCTCCCTCTCCCTGTCTCCACCACCACCACCAACAATCCCTTGCTTGAGAGTTATTCTGTAAGTTTTGACACATTAATATAGTATCATCCAAACAAAAGCGCATTTTCAAGAAAATGCATTTACTGAAAAACCACATTTTAGAGTTTACACATGGCTTTCTTGACCTTGATAAAAAAGCCAATGCAGAAAATCCCAACACTATCTGTCTACTCAGCTCTACGGTGGACTCCCTGGAACTTTCCCCACTAAGTCCAGTGGTCAATGAAAGGGAAGCAAGGATTAGGTGATGAACGTGGCTTCTAGCATGGAGGAAACTGGTGTCTACTCCCAAATGCCTAAATAATGTTTTTGACTTAGAGTTAGCCTCAGATCCTGAAATGGAGTACACTTCATTCAACAAATATTTGCGCTCCTATTACATACCATGCACTATTCTAGACAAAATAGGCACAAAAGACAAAAATTTATGTCCTCTTAACTGCTTACATTTCTACCTGGGAGGGACAAACTATAAATATAATAAATGTATAAATTATATGTTATGCTAGAAGATGATACATTCTATGAAAATAATAGAATAGGGTGAGAAGGAACAGCAATAGAGAGGAAGAAGGCAGTTTGCAGCACTGCATAGTACCATACATGAGACGGTGATGCTTGCACAGATATGAAGGAGGTGAGGGAATGAGCTACCTGGATATCTGGGGGAGAGTGTGGTTGGCAGATGGAATAATGAGGGGAAAGGCCTTGAGGTGAGATGTGTTTGATAAGTTCAAGGAACAACAAGGTTATTGCATCTGTTGAGGACGGAGGGAGGGAGTGAATAGTAGGAAATCAGATACACAAAGGGCTGGGGGGATAGGAGCTGATCATGTAGAGCCTTTAGACACTGGCAGGCTTTGGCTTTACCTCTGATTAAGGGAGAGCTGCTGGAGAGTTCTGAGCAAAAGAATGACATATTCTGATTTACTTTTTAACAGGATCCCTCTAGCCTCTTAATTAAGAATAGATTTGCACGGGGCAAGGACAAAAGCAGAGTCTAGTTCAACAGTCCAGGAAAGAGACAATGATCTAGGCTTGATTTCCTTTCCTTATTGTGGGCTCTCTTGAGTTGATGGTAAATAAAATTAAAACTTGAGGGAAAGGACAAGGGAAAGGTAAATAATTTTTCGTGTTTTGTTTGACATGTCTACCCTGTGCTGGGCTGTGGCTGGAGGCTGGACAGGTTCCAGCTGACCTTTCTTTGGGATTAAGACTGATGGGATGGAGGTAGTGAGGGAGAAAGGAAACCCGTTTGCTTGCTTCCAAGCTTGTTTGTTGGCAACCGCTCATCTTAGAGAAGTGGCTGGCCGACTGAGGGAAATCTGACCCTTGGCTGAATGTGTATTTTAGGGAGATGGGTGACTGTGCACTTTTTGAACAAGAAACTCAGCCAGCCAGTCAATAATGACTGGGTTTTAAAGACTGAAAATAGTTCTTGACTAAGAGGGCTGGTATCCAGGTCCCTCCAAAAGGGTATGGGGAGGAGCCTGCAGTCAAGGCACACGGGAGGATCTTGGGGTGGGAGGATGCATGGGCTGTAAGTTCTCCTAGGCTTCTGATGCTCCATTGTCACTTCCCTCACATACGATGCATGGAAAATCCAGGGCCTGCCACATTCAAGGAGGGACTCAATGAACATTACAAAGGGAACAGGAAGGATTGGCCACTGTGCATCACCCAAGACAACATCAAATACCAGGAATGACATAATTACCAGTTATAATGATATAATTACCAATTATAATGATATAATTGACTTGTTTTTTTCCTTCAAACACATGGAACCCCCAGACAAATCTATTCCATCAAGGGCTTTTGTGGGTTGTGGTTTTGGAACTCTAAGCTTATTTTTATTCTAAAAGATGATGTATAGTATTAACTATTGTGCCTTTTCTAAGTAAATGACTTCCTTCTTTTATTTTTCTCATCCCCACCCACTGCCTTCGAGACTCTCACTGTTTCTTTTAACCAACACCTTTTGGGTACCTCCTATGTACCAAACATGGAACTTAGCTCCAGATGTTCAGAACTGAGTTATTCAAAGTCCCTGTCCTTCCACCGTGTTTGTTTAGGAAGCAGAGGAAACTTCACAGAACCCTAATGCATTGTGAACAAGGGCTGTGACAAAGGACCCCAAAGAAGGGACAGATTCGTCCCCAAACTTGGTCTTGTTGGAGGGTGAGATAAAGAGGGAAGTATATTCATGGCAGAGTAAATAATAGCTAATAGTTACAACTGGCCTTCCCTCCTAAAATATGTGCAAATGAATATATACTTATGTAAATTATACTGATAGAATGTGTACACAATTTACAAAAAATAATGAAATATATAATACTCATTATCGTAAATTCCATTTAGCCAATTAATTCTCACAAAATGCTTTGAATGATTTTGCTGAACTCCTGTATCCATAGCCCATCTACAGCTGCAACGGACAAATGAAAGTATCTGTGAGAGATATGTTGATTTTTTTTTTTTTTTTTTTGAGACGGAGTTTCACTCTTGTTACCCAGGCTGGAGTGCAATGGCGCGATCTCGGCTCACCGCAACCTCCGCCTCCTGGGTTCAGGCAATTCTCCTGCCTCAGCCTCCTGAGTAGCTGGGATTACAGGCACGCGCCACCATGCCCAGCTAATTTTTTGTATTTTTAATAGAGACGGGGTTTCACCATGTTGACCAGGATGGTCTCAATCTCTTGACCTCGTGATCCACCCGCCTCGGCCTCCCAAAGTGCTGGGATTACAGGCTTGAGCCACCGCGCCCGGCATGTTGATATTTTTGTTCACATTAAGACGTTAAAAATGAGACAAAAATGTACATCAGAACTTCACTCGCTAGTCAACGACATGAGTAACTACAACTAGTTTGCTGAATCAGGTAATAGTCTTAAATACCGAAAGAATATTTTCTCAAATTTTTGTGCTGTTCATATTAGGTTGGTGCAGATTATTGCGGTTTTTGCTATTACTTTTAATTATTGACATTTTCTTCATTGTTTTTTAAGTCTAAACAATCAACAAAACGATAGACCAAGCTTGAGTTTGTAGCATTTGCTGATTTCTGTGGTTTAAATACTCCCAACATGAACAATTTCAAGCCACCAATGTGACAGGAGAGGCACAGTGCAAGTTATCCTTCAGCAACTCCAACATACAGACACAATAGACATGAATAACTTCAAGAGCATAAATAAGAGTAAAATAATTAGAAGATTATAAGCTGAATTTATTGCCTTTGTTTTTAAGTATAAGATAATATAATCGAATTTTAATAATGGCTGTGTTTAACATCTCGCAAAATTCCTGCAAATTAAACAATTAAGCTCTTATAAGCCTGTTCAAGCCATCTTCAGCACACCACTGGTCCTAGCACACAGTGAGAATTCAATAAACAATACATACCTATTGGGTATTACACTTATTATTTGGGTTTACACAAACCCCATGACATGCAGTTTACCTGTATAACAAACCTGCACGTGTAACCTTCAACCTAAAATAAAAGTTTCTTAAAAAAAGAACTCAGTAAATGACGGTTGACTTTTGTTCTTTTATTAAGGAATAAAAAATTAGAAATGGATTAGCTAAGGTGGATAAAACAATGACTGGCATGAGTGCATGAAGCAGGGCTGTCCAGAAAGCATGGTCATGCTTGCTCCTCCTCTGCCTGAGTGCTTTCAGTGTCATTTTCCTCTGGAAGTGTCAGGCCTTCTTTGGACTGTGACAGAGAAAAGGCTCAGTGGAATGGCCCACATGTGTCAGTCTTCCTCCTGAGCAGGCCAATCATGATGGGCCTCCCCACAGAGCAGATAATGTTCCCACTTTGTATGCAGACAACGCTGTTCACTCCTGCCTGACCTTTCACACTGTGTCAAGTGACACCAACAGATCGTCTCCAGTGGTGCAGCCATCTCCGGGCCCAGCAAGATCTGGAAATGTTTGTGACTTTGCCACAAAGAGCGCTTCTAAGGTATCAGTAGGGAAAACACTCCCTCCTGATATTTATGTGACAAAACCCAAGGAGAGTAAGCTGCTAATATCGAAATAACAAAATCTACATGCTCCCTGACAGAAGCTTGGGTTCTAAAATACACCTCACCATCTCTGAGAGTCAGTGCTTACCTCCCCAGGACACTTTTACCAAGCACCAAAGGAGCAAAGGAGCAAAGGAGGCAAAGGAGCAAGGTGTTTTATGTGACAGTCCAGTGGTCTTTATAAAATATGCCAGTACCTTTCACTTGGAAGCCTCAGCAAGCCTTCCTTTGCCTCCAGGCAGAATGATGGGAACAGGTAAAGAGAAACAGAGAGAGTTCAGGAGAAGGCATGTTCACAAGCTAGGTGAAGTATTGGCCAAGTTAGTAATCAATTCCTACTTTCCTGAATGAGTGTTCAGAGAAGCCAACTCCATCTCATTTCTCGAAGATGGCCGGGAGGCTGGATGTGGTGGCTCATGCCTGTAAATCCCAGCACTTTGAGAGGCTGAGGCAGGTGGATTACTTGAGCTCAGGAGCTTGAGACCGGCCTGGGCAACATGGCAAAACTCCATCTCTACTAAAATACAAAAATTAGCCAGGCATGGTAGTGTTTACCTGTAGTTTCAGCTACTCAAGAGGCTGAGGTGGAAGAATCATTTGAACCCAGGAGGCAGAGGTTGCAGTGAGCTGAGATCATGCCACTGTATTCCAGCCTGGGTGACAGAGTGAGACCCTGTCTCAAAAAAAAAAAAAAAAGATAGTAGGCGGCAGGGAGAACCAGCCACACCAGACATCTATACACTGTCTGTCCTACCACTATCCCTGCTTTTCCAGACCTTGCCTTCCCATTTCTTCAAGCCACATGGTTTCCATGAGAGCGGTTTGTGTAACATTATCCTGTTCCCCTAGCTCTGAGTTACCAATTCAGAGGTAGGCACCATCTCAATTTAGCCTAATTAATCTTATCCCCTGGGAAAATGTGACTTTCATCTTTGGAAAAGCGATGGGTTTCTCTCCAGGCTACTGAACCTGCTACATATAAAACTTTGGTCCAGTCAGTGCTATGTTGCTTGTGTAGACTAAGTAGAAGACAAAACCAGTCATTGGAAGAGAGTAAGAGAGTCATTCACAGAGAGAAGCAGAGGCAAGCTATGGCAAGACGTCTCGACCATTTAAAAATCCGTGGTTCCACTGGGATCCTAAGCCCCAATGCATTGTTGACTCTAGGTTCATATCCTTTTTAAGAAGTTTTTAAAGCCCTGAAGAAAGGAGGAAATAAACAGCTGGCTTCTCCAGAAAATTCTGTGGTCACTAGCAGCATTCTCTTGTCAGTTAACCAGTCTACCATACTGCTTCCTGTGTGCCCCTATGAAAAATGGTTATTTTTGAAGTGCCACAACAATGATAATATTATAATAATAATATTTATGGAGCATTTACAAGAAGCCAAATATTGCACCAAGCACATACATGAATTAGTTCATTTAATCCTCTCAACAATCCTATAAAGAATGTATTGGCATTATCCAGTCTTACAGATGAGTAACACTGAATGTTGGGATTTTTTTTTTTTTTTTTAAATTTACAAAGACCATCTCTTCTATCTGGGCCTGCACTGCTTTCCCCCAGCGGGTTCACACATTAAGTGAGGAACATCAATGTTATCAATTGACTCTAAAAATGGAAAAGTTCTGGTAACCCCAAGAATTATTAAGGGGAAGAAATACTGCCATTTCCAAGCTTTATTGATGATGAAAAGAGAGCTCTGACCCAAAGAGCTTCCCAGGTAGAGTCTGCCAGAGAGAAAGTGCAAAGGGCTGGTGGGCAGTGGGCTTGAATAGTAAGAAGAATTGTTATTTATTCTCACTTACTCTGCATTTACCATCATCACTGAATTTAATTCTCTCAACAATTCTCTGAGGTAGCTATTACCATCTCCACTGTATAGATGAGGAAACTAAAATTCAGAAAGATTAAATAGGTTGCTCATTGAGCAAGTAAGTAGTACAGTTAAAATTTCAACCAAGTCAGCTTCATTTCCAAGTCCTACCTCTTAACCGTTATACTGTACTCCCTGCCTGGGTCACTGTTATGTACTGAATTGTGTCCCCCAAAAATCATACATTGAGATCTTAACCTCCAGTATCTCAAAATGTGATCTTATTTAGAAATAGGGTCATTGTGGATGTAATTAGTTAAGTTATGACAAGGTCATATTGGAATAGGGTGGACTCCTAATCCATTATGACTGGTGTCTTTATACAAAGGGAAAATCTAGACAGAAACACACACACTGGGAGAGCACCATGAGAACATAAAGGCAGAGATCTGGATCATGCACCTATAAACCAAGGAACACCAATGATTGTCAACAAACCACCAGAAGCTAGGACAGAGACATGGAACAGATCTCCTCTCACAGCCATCAGAAAGAACCCACCTTGTTAATGCCTTAATCTTGAACTGAGAGACAATAAATTTCTGTCATTTAAGGCACCCACTTTGTGGCACTTTGTTATGGCAACTCTTGCAAACCAACAGAGTCACCATCTTCAAGTATATACCAAGGAAAGAGAGCAAATATAAATGGGTCAAGTCAGTGTTTAGGGGTGATGAGCTAAAAGTTTAAACAAATGTTTGGGCTTCCGCTAGGACATGTCTCTCTTGACTTTGTCTCTTTAGAATGTTGTCATATTATTTCCCCTGGGGTTGGGAAGACAAGAAAGACCTGTGGCTGCTTCCTGCTTTGATGAGGTCTCAACCTTAGAGTGTTCTTTGTAAAGAAGACAAAGAGGCCATGTGACCTGTGTATACTGTAAACATAGTCCAGGGATATCCGTGGTATAAACTTGTTCACCAGGCCTAGAGGGCCCCACAAAGAGTTTGGAATCAACACGCTATGTTCCTTTGTCTGATTTTGTTCCTTGGGCATGTTTCTCCTTTGGGTCAATCAGAGAAGCCAATCAATTGTCCCTTCCTCATGACTAATATACTGGGGCTTGCTTTAGGCTATATTGCCTCTGAAACACCTGGATGTTGATCACAGAAGAGATTACTGTAATTTAAAAAAAACAGTCAGCAAGAAGAAAAAGTCTGAGCAATCTTCATGAATTAACTTGGGTCCCTAAGAAGCAGACTTTAAGACAAAGATTTAAGTGAAAGTTGTTATTTGGGTGGCACAAGGAGCATAATTATTAATGCTTATTCTAATACCATTCATAGCTTGTTACCCATCAGCCCTTTGCACTTCTCCCTCTGGCAGACTCTCTCTGGTTGGAACCTTCCCTCCATCATCGATAAAACTTGGAAATAGCCGCGTTTCTTTCCTTTGGTCTTCTTGAGGTTGCCAGGGCTTTTACTTTTTCAGAGTCAATTAATAACACTGTCGTTCCTTGCTTGAAGTGTGAGCCTGCTCAGAGGAAATCAGTGCAGACGAGCAGGGGAAAGTGAAGCAGGGAAGGGGCATCTTCAATCAAGGATGTATTAGTAACCCAGCAACCACCATGGGCTGCTGTAGCTTAATGCTAGGAAGACATTCTGGGGAAAGTAGAGAATATAAGCCTTAGAGTTCTCCCACTAGAGGAGCCATCAAATCCCATCAATATTTGGCTGAGAGCTACTCCAGGGGAGGGGTGACATTAATCTTCTGACACTTCCGGCCTGCAGTGTGGGCAGACAGAGTTCTCCCATAATTTCAAAGAAAGCCCTCAGGCAAGAGATGCACATACTGACAGCTGGAATTTGACCTGAGGCACAATGAGGACCCTAGGGATATGGGAGTGCCTCTATCCTTGTTTAAACCAGCATCCCAACAGATTGCTGAACCAAGTTATTGAGAAAATTAAAGCTGAGCTTGAACAGCAAATGATCTGGGGATCAATATCACAAGAGCCACCACATTAAAATAAAATCTTATAGAAAACACTCATTCCTCATTAGCAGGAGCACTGCGGTCATAAGGCAAATTCATTATCTAAACAGTCCAGGGAACTCCGTATGGGGTTGGGATCATCAATGTCAATAAATCTGGTGCCAAAAAAGCAAGTGCCGGTAACTCCAGGGTGCTGGACCCTTACTCTGAAGGCAATTTTAGAGCTTGGTATTGTGTCTGGGTGACTTACAGGGCCCAGGCTAATTACAGACAAGTGGTCAGTTTTATTGTTTCCAGCATCCAGAGAAACATTCTACTCACAAAATAAACTTCTAGACTTGTGTTTGGAGTCTTTCCTCAATTCCTACAATGCCCTTTCATCCACCCAGGACCAGGCTAAATTCACCACTCCCTGCCCGTCAACCTGTAGAAGGCACTTCATTTGGACATTCTCGCAGAACACTCTTCTATTCTGGCAGGTGACACCTGCATGACACAGTGCAGGAAGCAAGAAGCTGCCTGCAGGGTCCAACTAAAACACACAATCCCTTCATGTCAGCTCTTCTTAAAATGGAGGTAGGCTGCATTTGAATGCTAAAGTATCCATCTCCTCTAAAATGTCTGCTCTGTCACTTATGCTATTATTGCCTTATATGTTTTTCTTAAGTCTCATCCTATTATTCAAATATCAATGCATATGTTTTACTCTGCAAGCCATCATTAGATTCTTGAGGGCAGAGACTATATATCTGTGCATTATGACACTCCCATTACTTACCCTCCTTTTTCCTTGCCAGTAGAATCCTAATTTTCAGGTGGTAACATACCCAAATTTGGACAGTGAGAACTTAGGTAAGCCTGTTTTAAGGGTTTCTGGGAAAACCTGTCTTCTGATAAAAGAGGCAGACATAGCTGATGTTATTGTTCCCCTTTTCTACTGTTTTTATTTTGTTTGTTTTGTTTTGCCTTGAATAAAGCAGCCCAAACAATGGTCTTATAACCATGAAGGAAAATCTGAAAAATCTGCGCAGATACTGATCCTCATGGATCCTGATATTGGTAAACTCATGAACAAATCCAATGATTGCCTACATCCAAACTTCTTGCTATCTAAAAAAAAAAAAAAAAAAAAAAAAAAAAAGCTTCTATTTGCTTACACCACTGTAGGTGGGTTTTCTACTACTTTCCATTTCACAAACAAGCTTGCCAGAAGAAACAGTAGTAATAGTGAAAGCACAACCTCCATCTCACTATGTTCATTGCTGTTTCCCAAATTTCACACAAGTACATCTGCTTGGCAAAATCTGTCTTCTGTGAAACCTGAACTAAAAATGGGTATCTGGGGAAATAAGGAAATATTTTTGCCTTCCTACAATTTACCTTGCATACTACAAAAGGTTTGGAATGGAAATGAGTGAGCCAGTCTGCAATATCTGCCATAACATCCATAAGTAAAGAAACGGAGATCCCCAGGGAGCATCCTTAAGCAATGCTTGTTATATTAGTTCACTTAACAAACTAGCTACTGTAACAGACAAACCCCCAAATCTCAATGATTAGCACAATGACAGCTTATTACTTAATCCTGTAAAAGCTAAAATGTATCTCGGTAATACTGGAAGGGGGATGGGAATGATGTATTCTATGTAGTCACTCTGCGATCCAGGCTGACTTCTTTAAAATTCAACTGGTAGATACAAGAAGTAAAAGAGTGAAAAAGGAATGCCCACTTCTTAAAAGTCTTGGCCTGAAGGTTCATGAATGTGTAAATGGCCATGATTCCGATTGAAAGTAATAACCAGCAGTTATCCCTATAAAAAGCTTAGAAATCATCCCTCCATCTTAACAAGTAAAAATCTGAATAAACTAAAAAATCAACAACTCTTCTTAGAGAAGCATGGTCACAGGGCAAGCTGCTGCTTCTAAAATGGAAGAGACAGAAAGGAGAACATAAGAAGTATAATTTGCTGTAGTAGAAGTCCACAAGCAGAAACCTCAGGAAACAGTGCCAGCACAGGAACACCTGAACTGTAATTGATAAACTGCTGGAGGCTCAGTGTGGACACTAAGAGTTAAAAAGTTCCAAGGGCCGGGTGCGGTGGCTCACGCCTGTAATCCCAGCACTTTGGGAGGCCGAGGCGGGTGGATCACGAGGTCAAGAGATCGAGACCATCCTGGTCAACATGGCGAAACCCCGTCTCTACTAAAAATACAAAACATTAGCTGGGCATGGTGGCGCGTGCCTGTAATCCCAGCTACTCAGGAGGCTGAGGCAGGAGAATTGCCTGAACCCAGGAGGCGGAGGTTGTGGTGAGCTGAGATCGTGCCATTGCACTCCAGCCGGGGTAACAAGAGTGAAACTCTGTCTCAAAAAAAAAAAAAAAAAAAAAAGTTCCAAGGGGACCCAGTCATAGGGGAGATCCTACACTCTTATGAGCTTTACCTCTAAGAGCTCGACCAGGTTCTCACAATAATTTTTTTTTAATCCCCTCATGTTTTCAACAATGAGAGCGGAAGAGGAACCATTTTGAAATACACTTTGTTCTTAACAAGGCCTGCCCTGAAGATAAACTATTTTACTAGAGCCTAAACAATTGGAGTTTTTTCAGAGCCTAGCTAACCTAGGAGAATGGAAATGCCCAACTCCAGTCCATTCTAGCCATCGTGTCCCAAATAAGGGAAGAGGGCATCTAAGAAGCACTTGTGAAGCTCACAGTCCAGAGGCACAGCTCACTAGGCGACTGAGACCAAATCATAGGCCTACAAGACACTTCCCTTCCACCCACACCTCACCACCACATCACTAGAACTATTTACAGTAGTTCTTTTTATTTAGCACAGCATGTCTGGCTATCAGGAAAAAATTACAAGGCATATTAAAAGGCAAAAAATAGAGTCTGAAGAGACAAAGAAAGAATCAGAACCAGATTCAGACACGGCAGAGATGTTAGAATTATGAGGCCAGGAATTTAAAACAATTATGATTAACATGCTAGTGTTCTAACAAAGAAGACAGCATGCAATAAAAGTTGGGCAATATAAGCAGATAGATGGAAATTATAAGAAAAAATCAAAAATGCAATAACAGAAATGAAGAAAGCCTTTGATGGGCATATTAGTAGACTGGACATTGCAAAAATCCATGACTAGACAGCAACAAAAGATATAAAATACATGTAACAGGAATACCAGAAGAGAAGAAAAAGAGAAAGGAGCCAGTTTTGAAGCAATAATGACTGAGAATTATCCCTGAATTAATGTCAGACACCAAAAATGGAAATGAAGAACTTCTTGGGAACTGGAGCAAAGGTGACTCTTGTTACGTTTTAGCAAAGAGACTGGCAGCATTTTGCCCCTGTTCCAGAGATGTGTAAAACTTTGAACTTGAGATGACTTAGGGTATCTGGCAGAAGAAACTGCTAAGCAGCCAAGCATTCAAGAGGTGACTTGGGTACCATTAAAGGCATTCAGTTTTATAAAGGAAGCAGAGCATAAACGTTCAGAAAATTTGCAGCTTAATAACTCAATAGAAAAGAAAATCCCATTTTCTGAGGAGAAATTCAAGTCAGCTGCAGAAATTTGCATAAGTTACAAGGAGCTGAATGTTAATCCTCAAGACAATGGGCGAAAATGTCTCCAGGGCATGTCAGAGGTCTTCACAACAGCCCCTCCCATCCACAGGCTCAGAGGCCTAAAAGGGAAAAGTGGTTTTGTGGGCTAGGCCCAAGGTCCATGTGCTGTGTGCAGTCTAGGGACTTGGTGCCCTGTGTCCCAGCCACTCCAGCTATGGCGGAAAGGGGCCAATGTAGAGCTCAGGCTGTGACTTCAGAGGGTGCAAGCCTCAGGCCTTGGAAACTTCCACATGGCGTTGAGCCTGTAAGTGCACAAAAGTCAGGAACTGAGATTTGGGAACCTCCACCTAGACTTCAAAGGATGTATGGAAACACCTGGATGTCCAGACAGAAGTGTGCTGCAGGGGCAGAGCTCTCATGGAGAACCTCTGCTAAAGCAGTGCAGAAGGGAAATGTGGGGCTGGAGCCCCCACACAGTTCCTACTTGGATACTACCTAGTGAGGCTGTGAGAAGAGGGCCACTGTTCTCCAGACCCCACAATGGTAGAGCCACTGACAGCTTGCACCGTGCATCTGGAAAAGCCACAGACACTCAACACCAGCCCATGAAAGCAGCCAGGCTGTACCCTGCAAAGCCACAGAGATGGAGCTGCCCATGACCATGGGAACCCACCTCTTGCATCAGTGTGACCTGAATGTGAGACAAGGAGTCAGAGAAGATCATTTTGGAGCTTTTAAGTCTGACTTATCCACTGGATTTTGGACTTGCATGAGGCCTGTAGCCCCTTTGTTTTGGCAATTTCTCCCATTTGGAATGACTGTATTTACCCAGTGCCTGTACCCCCATTATATCTAGGAAGTAACTAACTTGCTTCTGATTTTACAGGGTCATAGGTGGAAGGGGCTTGCCTTGTCTCAGATGAGATGTTGGACTGTGGACTTTTGAGTTAATGCTAAAATGACTTAAAGCTTTGGGGAACTGTTAGGAAGGCATGATTGGCTTTGAAATGTGAGGACATGAGATTTAAGAGAGGCCAGCAGTGGAGTCATATAGTTTGGCTGTGTCCCCACCCAAATCTTATGTTGAACTGGAATTCCTCCAATTCCTATGTGTTGTGGGAGGAACCTAGTGGGAGGTGACTGAATTATGGTGGCAGGTCTTTCCTGTGCTGTTCTCATGATAGTGAATGAGTCTCAAGAGAGCCAATGGTTTTAAAAACAGTAGTTTCCCTACGCAAGCTCTCTCTTTACCTGCCCACCATCCATGTAAGATGTGACTTGCTCCTCCTTCCCTTCTGCCATGATTGTGAGGCCTCCCCAGTCACGTGGACCTGTAAGTCCATTAAACCTCTTTTTCTTCCCAATCTTGGGTTATGTCTTTATCTGCAGCATGAAAAGGTACTAATACAGTAAGTGAATGGATAAATACATGGTGATACATCCAGACAATAGACTATTACTCAGAGCAAAAAAGAAATGAGCTATCAAGCTATGAAGAAACATGGAGGAAACTAAAAAGCATAGTTAACTGAAAGAACCCAATCCGAAAAGGCTACATACAATATAATTCCAAATATATAACATTCTGGAAAAGGCAAAACTATGAAAACAGTAAAAGGATCAGTGGTTCCTAGGGGTTGGGGAGAGGGAAGGATGAATAGGTGATGTACAGAGGATTTTTAGGGTTGTTAAACTACTCTGTATGCTATGATAATGATAGATAATGTCATTACACATTTGTCAAAATCCATAGAATGTACAACACAAACAGTGAATCCTAATGTAAACTATGGACTCTGGGTGATAACCATTGTTATTGTGGGTACATCAGTGTTAACAAATGTGCCATTCTGGTGGTGGATGTTGATAGTGGAGGAGGCTGTGTAAGGAGCAGCATGGTGTATATGGGAAATCTCCATACCAACCTCTAAATTTTGCTTGACTCTAAAATTGTCCTAAAACACTTTATTTTTTTTTTTAAGTCTTGGCCAGGACACTTCACTTCCACTCACATTTTATTGACGAGGACTCACAATATCACACCCACTTTACAAAATACAATAGGAAGGCACATTGTGATCCCTGGCTTGGCAGCAACCTACCAGAAACTACTCTACTATGTGGAAGGAGAGAACAAATCCTTAGTGGACAGCTAAATATCTGCCATCAGCAAACCATATAATCATTACAGATGGTTTCACCCCTAACATGGTGCTTCTGTGCTCAGTAAATTCTTAATGAATAGATGAATGGATGAATCTTGGCATCTCAATTCAATTATTTTAAAGAAGCATTAAAATCTTTTCAATGTCAATGTCTATAAGAATAATTTTTTTTAGAGCAGGGATCACTATTCTTACATCAGATAAAATAGACTTTAAACCAACAAGAGTGAAAACTGGCAAAGAAAAGCATTACATAATGATTAACTGTTCATTTCCACAAGATGATTTAACTATTCTAAATAAATATGCACGCAATCTTGGAGCACCCAGATTTATCAAGCAATTACTTCTAGACCTAAGAAAATATTTTGACAACCACACAAATAATAGTGGAAGACTTCAACACCTCACTGACAGCATTACACAGATAATGGAGGCAGAGACTAACAAAGAAATTCTGGGCCGGGCACAGTGGCTCACGCCTGAAATCCCAGGGCTTTAGGAGATCAAGGCAGGCAGATCACTTGAGATCAGAGTTTGAGACCAGCCTGGCCAACACAGTGAAACCCTGTCTCCACTAAAAATACAAAAACTAGCCAGGCATGGTGGCACATGCCTGCACTCCCAGCTACTTGGGAGGCTGAAGCAGAATTGCTTGAATCTGCAGAATTGCTTGAATCTGGAGAATTGCTTGAATGTGGGAGATGGAGTTTGCAGTGAGCTGAGATCATGCCACTGCACTCCAGCCTGGGTGACAGAGTGAGACTTCATCTGTCTTGGGGAAAAAAAAAAAAAGAAAGAAGAAAAAAAGAAAAGAAAAGAAATTCCGCCAGGCCAGGTGCAGTGGCTCACGCCTATAATCCCAGCACTTTGGGAGGCAGAGGCGGGTAGATCATGAGGTCAAGAGATCAAGACCATCCTGGCCAACATGGTGAAACCCCATCTCTACTAAAAATACAGAAATTAGCCGGGCATGGTGGTGCACCCCTGCAGTCCCAGGGAGGCTGAGGCTGTACTCGGGAGGCTGAGGCAGCAGAATTGCTTGAACTTGGGAGGGGGAAGTTGCAGTGAGCCAAGATTTATGCCACTGCATTCCAGCCTGGTGACAGAGCAAGACTCCATCTGAAAAATAAATAAATAAATAAATAAATTCTGGACTTAAATTTGATACTTGATCAATTGGACCTAATAGACAACTACAGACCACTGTACCCAACAACCACAAAATATACATTCTTCTCATCTGCACATAGAACATATTCAAAGATTGACTACATGCTCAGCCATAATGCAAGTCTCAATAAATTCGAAAAAATCAAAATCGTATCAACCATACACTTGGACCACAGAAAAATAAAGTTTGAAATCAACCAAGAGGAACTCTCAAACCACACAAATACATGGAAACTAAACAACTTTCAGGTGGAGTGCAGTTGCTCACATCCGCAATCCCAGCACTTTGGGAGGCCAAGGCGGATGGATCACCTGAGGTCAGGAGTTCAAGACCAGCCTGGCCAACATGGTGAAATCTCAACTCTACTAAAAATACAAAAATTAGCCAAGCATGGTGGTGCACACCTGTAATCCAAGCTAACTGGGAGGCCGAGGCAGGAGAATTGCTTGAACCCAGGTGACGGAGGTTGCAGTGAGCCAAGATCGTGCCACTGCACTCCAGCCTGGGCAACAGAGCAACACTCTGTCTCAAAAAA
>NW_016107339.1:565921-567830 GCF_001604975.1 Cebus imitator | reverse complement strand
GTTGCGGTGAGCCAAGATCGCGCCATAGCACTCCAGCGTGGGTAACAAGAGCGAAACTCCGTCTCAAAAAAAAAAAAAAAAAAACAGAAAACTAAACAATTTTCTTCTGAATGATTTTTGAGTAAACAATGAAATTAAGGCAGAAATCAAAAAGTTATTTCAATGAAAGGATAATATTTCTAAATATTTACAACATACTAAAACCTGTGGAATATAGCAAACACAGTGTTAAGAGGAAAGTTTATAGCACTAAATACCTACATCAAGAAGATAAAAAGATCTCCAGTTAACAACCTAATCTTGCACCTAAAAGAACTAGAAAAATGAGAAAAAACTATTTCCAAAGCTAGCAGAGGAAAAGAAATAACTAAAATCAGAGCAGAACTAAATGGAACTGAGACCACAAAAAACAAACAAAGGATCAATTAAACAGAGTGTTTTTTAAAGGATAAACAAGATCACTAGACCGCTAGCTAGATTAACAAAAAAGAGAGAGAAGATCCAAAAAAACACAATCAGAAATAATAAAGATGACATCACAACCAATGCCACAGAAATACAAAAGATCTTCAGAGACTATGATGAATATCTCTATGTGCACAGATAAGAAAATCTACAGGAAGTGGATAAATTCCTGGAAACACAACCTCCCAAGATTAAACCAGTAAGAAACAGAAATTTTAAATAGACCAGTGATGAGTAACAAAAATTGAATCAGTTATTAAAAAGCCTACCAACCAAAAAGCCCTGGATCAGATGGACTAATAGCCAAATTTTACCAGACATACAATGAAGACCTGGTACCAAACTACTGAAACTATTCCCAAAAAATTGAGGAGGAGGGACTCCTCCGTAACTCATTCTATGAAACCACTATCATCCTGGTACAAAAATCTGACAAAGACACAACAATAAAAAAAGAAAACTACAGTCCAATATTCCTGATATTGGAATATTGATTTTGTCCTGAACACAGACACAAAAATCCTTAACAAAATACTAGCAAACTAAATACAGCAGCACATCAAAAAGTTAACTCACCATGATCAAGTGGACTTAATTCCTGGGATGAAAGGTTGGTTCAACATATGCAAGTCAATGTGATTCACCACAAAAGCAGATTTAAAAACAAAAACCATGATTGGATTAATAGATTCTGAAAAAGCATTTGATAAAATACAACATCCCATCATATTAAAAAAAAAAAAAACCTCAACAAACCTGGCATCAAAGGAACATACCTCAAAATAGTAAGAGCTATCTATGACAGCCTCACAGCCAACATTATACTGAATGGGCAAAACTTGGAAGCATTCCCCTTAAGAACTGGAACAAGAAAAGAATGCCCACTTTCACTACTTCTATTAAATATATTATCATACTAGAAGTCCTAGCCAGAGCAATCAGGCAAAAGCAAGAAATAAAAGGTATCCAAACAGAAGAAGAGGAAGTCAAGTTATTTCTCTTCGCTGATAATATGATTCTATACTAAAAAAAGCTCATAGTCTGCCAAAAGACTCCTAGACCTGATAAGTGACTTCAGCAAAGTCTCAGGATACAAAATCAATGTGCAAAAATCAGTAGTTTCTATACATTAATAACACTCAAGTTGAGAACCAAATGCAATTCCATTTATAATAGCCACACACAAAAATAAAATGAAATAAAATACTTAGGAATACATTTACCCAAGGAGGTGAAAGATCTCTATGAGGAGGACTACAAAACACTGCTAAAAGAAATTACAGATTATACAAATGGAAACAAAGGGAAAAGCGTTCCATGGTCATGTGTTGGAAGAATCAATATTATTAAAATGGAAATATTGCCCAAAGCAATCTACAAGATTTAATACTATTCCTATCAAACTACCAATGTTATTTTTCACAGAATTGGAAAAACTATTCTT
>NW_016107339.1:558031-565859 GCF_001604975.1 Cebus imitator | reverse complement strand
AAAACTAAGCAAAAAAAAAAAAAAAAAAAAAAAAAAAAGAAAAAAAAAAAAAAAAAAAAAAAAAAAAAAAAAACCAAAGCCATAGGCACCACATTACCCAACTTCAAATGATACTACAAGGCCACAGCAAGCAAAACAGCATGGTACTGCTACAAACATAAGACACATAGACCAATGGCAGAGAACAGACACCCCTGAAATAAAGCTGCACACTTACAACCAACTCATCTTCAACAAAGTCAACAAAAATAAACAATGAGGAAGGACACCCTATTCAATGAACGGTGCTGGGAAAACTGGCTAACCATATGCAGAAGAATGAAACTGGACCGCTACCATTTCCATATACAAAAATTAATTCGAAATGGGTTAAATACTTAAATGTAAAACCTCAAACTATGAAAATTCTAGGAGAAAACCTAGGAAATATTCTTCTAGACGTTGGCTTAGGCAAAAAAATTATGATGACCTCAAAAGCAAATGCGACAAAAACCAAAATTGACAAGTGAGACCTGATTGAACTAAAGAGCTTCCACACAGCAAAAGAAACTATCAGCAGAGTAAACAGACACCAACAGAATAGGTGAAAATATTGGTAAACTATTCATCTAACAAAGGACTAATACCCAGAATATATAAGGAATTTAAGTAAACAAGAAAAAAAAACATTAAAATGTGGGCAAAAGACATAAACAGACACTTCTCAAAAGATGACATTCAAGTGGCTAACAAATGTGAAAAAATGCTCAACATAAGTAATCATCAGAGAGACTGCAAATCAAAATGACAATGAGATACCATCTCATACCAGTCAGAATGGCTATCATTAAAAAGTAAAAAAATAACAGATAATAGCAAGGTTGTGAAGAAAAGGGAATGCAGGGAATGCTTATACCCTGCTGCTGGGAATGAAAATTGGTTCAGCCCCTATGGAAAGCAGTTTGGAGGTTTCTCAGAGAACTAAAAGTAGAACTACCATTCAACCTAGCCATCCTATTACTGAGTATATACCTGAAGGAAAATAAATTATTCTACCAAAAAGACACCTGCACCCACATGCTTATCACAGCACTCTTCACAATAGCAAATATATGGAATCAACCTAGGTACCCATCAATGGTGGATTGGATTTTTAAAATGTACTCCATATGGAATACTGCACAAATGGAATCATATCCTTTGCAGCAACATGGAAGCAGCTGGAGGCCATTGTCCTAAGCAAAACTGCTCAGAAACAGAAAACCAAATACCACATAATCTCACTTATAAGTGAGAACCAAGTCTTAGGTTCACACGAACATAAAAATGAAAAGGGGACTCTGAAAGTAGAGAGAGGTGGGGAGGGGCAAGAGCTAAAAAAAACTTCCTACTGGGTTCTATGTTCACTATCTGGATGATGGGATTAATAGAAGCCCAAACCTCAGCACGCCATGCAATATACCCTTGTCACAAATCTGCATATGTACCTCATGAATCCAAAATAAAAGTGGAAATTTTAAAATAAACTCCGAAAACATATTTTAAAGAATAATTTTTTATAAGAATAATTTTAATTGTTGCTGTTAAGTCCTTTGAAGAAAGGAAAACCATTACCAATAACGGATATAGACTGGATATTTGCCCCCTCCAAATCTCATGTGAAAATATGATCCCCAGTGTTGGAAGTGGGGCCTACTGGGAGGTCTTTAGGTCACTGGGGCAGATCCCTCATGAATGGCATGGGGCTGTCCTCACTGCAATGAGTGAGTTCTCACTCTGTTACCACAAGATCTGATTGTTTAAAAGAGCCTAACATCTCTCTTCTTCCCTTTCTCACCACGTGACACACTCTCTCCCCCTTACCTTCTGCCATGATTGTAATCTTCCTGAGGCTTCACCAGGACCAGATGGCAGCACTATGCTTCTTATACAGCCTACAGAACTGCGAGCCAAAATAAACCTGTTGCCTTTATAAATTACTCAGCCTCATGTACTTCTTTATAGCAACACAAAACAGACTGACACAATAATCTTGAATATATACTTTTAAATCTAGTTTATGCCATTGGCAAATGATACTAGACAAGGGGTTCTTAACCTAGGGAGTCTGTGGCTAGAAGGCAGGAAGTTTATAAACATGAATGGAGGAAAAGTTACATTTTTATTTTCACTTATCACTAACTGAGGTTAATTTCCCATTTCCTCCTATTACGAATGTAGGTAACACACCACAGGAAAGTTAGCAGCACCTGTGACTATCACTAAGCAAAATCACAGATATGTTATATTACGTGACAGTTATCGTAGATATCTTGAAATATTGCCAATGTTCATTATTACGCACAATCCCCGACTTAGATGGTCCACCTTAAAATTTTTTGACTTTACGATGGTGAGAAAACAATACACTTTCAGTAGAAACCATACTTCAAGTTATAGTATTTACTAAATTACATGAGATATTCAACACTTTATTACAAAATAGGCGTTGTGTTAGATGATTTTGCCCAATTGTAGGCTAATGTAAGTGTCCTGAGCATGTTTAAAGTAGGTTATGATATTCAGTAGTTTAGGTGTATTAAACACGTTTTCAACTTGCAATATTTTCAACTTACAATGGGTTTATCAGGCTGTAGCCTCATTGTAAGTCAAGGAGCATCAGTACCTTGAAAAGATTGTAGTCACTGGATCTATTACTAGATCCAGATATTTCGTATGTTAGTACAAAAGCACATTTGTTACATTTTAAATATTTTTATAGTTTTGCGTAATAGTGTATATCATATTTTATACATTTAAAAATGTATTCTGAAAAGAGGTTCATGAGTTTCACCATAGGGCCAAAGAGATCCATGGATCAGGTAAGATTAAGACTCTCTGCTATAAAGTGAGCAAAACTATTAGTGTAAACAATTTTTCACCTCTTTTTTATTGTTTTTTCCTCCCTTCCCCCACCACCCTCACCTCCTTGACCTTACTTCCAGTTTTCTGAGGGTATCGGACTGTCCTGTTCTATTCTCAGAGGCTGGTGGGAGGACCTGCAGTTGTACATTCAGAACTCATTAGGGCCTGGACCGGGCAGTGCCCCAAGGAAAGGGGAAGCGGGGAAACTCATTTTCATCTGATTCCTCATCTCACATCAATTACTCCTCAGGCCTGAACTGTGCGGACACTTTTCCAGATGACCTGAGGGCACCAAACCAGCCTTTCAGTTTCAACTTCACTCTTCCCTCCCAGCCAGTCCAGGGTTTTTCGCCTGATCAGACATGCTTTTGCAATGAGGTGCACAAGTGTTGCTTTCCTCTCTGGCAAACACAGCTTCTCCTTACACAGTTCAAGATGTTAATAAGCGCTATTAATTGGGAGCTAATTTGCATACCTTATGGATTATTTGTGGTTTGTAGCTAAGGGATCAAAGCTCGCACATACAACCCCACCCCACCCACTCCTGTAGGGGCCTGGATTACCCCAATCTACTCTTCCATGCTTGAAGAGAGCAAGGGAATGACAGATTTATCATGCTAGGGCCCAGGGCACCCCTAGAAATGGAACTAACCCACTACCTTGATATCCTGCGTGACACAAAGGAAGCCCTTTGGCAGCACATGACTGGGAGGCTGGCTGCATGACATAGGCGCTGTGTGATTTAGTCAGGAGGAGATTTTTGCAAGCACTCCTGCCCCAAGCCACACAACCACAAACATGCTGGCATTAGAATTCTGAAGAGGTTTTTCAGCTTTTTGTTTCGGTTTTTAAAAAAAAAATCTCTGCCTTTAAGTGCTTTGTGTTTATAATTAGTCATAAGACTTGGGATGGCTCCATTCGAATCATCATGCAGGCGTCCACCCCCTTGCTTGCCCAAGTGCTGTTAATTAGCCCTGCAAAGATAGGCAAGCCTGATTGGCAGCAGCTTTTGCAAAAGACTCCCAGCGCTCTAGGCAACAAAGAAAACCATCTTAGCATCTCAGCATCATAGCTGTCATCTGGATTCTTTGCCTTTTCAGTCTGCCACTGGTGAGGATTTCATGGATGCATTTATTTATTTTGAAATGTGAGCACTAATGTTTTGGCAGAAATTTGTAAACCTTCTATATGAAAGTAATGTCCTGTTTGAGATTTGTCACAATTCTTAGGAAGGGACAGAACAGGGGCAAGAACATTCACTTTTACATTAAGAATGGGGCTTACAGTTTGGAAAACTGCTTGACTGTATTACTAAAGCTAAATGTAGACACATCCTATGACCCAGCATCCCACTCCTAATTCCCACAGAAACGTGCATGTGTTTCCCTGACAAAAGTATTAAGATGTACCTAGCTGCACTATTTGTAATATCCCCAAACTGAAAATTGCCCTAATACCCATCAATAATATAATGAATTTAAATTGTAGTAAATTCATGCAATGGAACACTATACAACAACAAGAATACAAACTACAATTATAACAATATGGATGAGCCTCATAAATGTAAAGTTGAACAAAAAAAGTTAGACACAAAAGAGAATATATTATATCATTGTATGTATATAAAGAAAAAAACTGGTTAAAAGTAATTTATGCTATTGATCCAAATAGTAGTTAATTTGTGGGAGATGGAGTAGTAGTGACACAGAGGGTTTCCTGGGTACTGTTAATATTCTATTCTTTGATTTAAAAATTGGTTATAAGAGAGTGCTAATATATTAAAATGTATTGAGTTGTAAGCTTATGTTTGCCCTTTTTTCCATGTATATTATACTTCAATAAAGAAAAAATTGAACTAGGAAGTTTTCTTCAGTAGGAAGCTTTATGGTTGATTTAGTAATTTAGTAATTGCAGTAATAAAGTTATATGGGTCTCCCCAGCCAGCTGAACCAGGCCTAGGCTGTGGTATCCTAGAGAGAAACATGAGTCTGCATTGAGGGCTGGGGTCCTTTTTCCATGGACTGTGGTTCTGAAAGCCTAGAGAGCCATCTTAGCAGCATCTCAGGGAAAAACTCATGTAAAAACCAGGTAGATGATCTGAAGAACTGTAACAATGGGAAAAAAAAGTCAGGAATTAAGAGACAAAAAGGATGTGACTACAGGTATTGATCGACTTACCACCTATGCAACTTACGACCATTCGACTTTACGACCACGATCGCTAGCCACGACTGCTCCGCGTCTGGCAGCGCAAACATTGCCTAGCTGGGCGTACAACAGTGCGGATCAGCTTCCAGCAGCACTACAATCTCTGCGTGCACCATTTCAACTGTACATATAGCCTACTCAACTTACGACCAAATTGTGTTACGACCGGTCCACGGTCCTGACCATGGTCGTAAGTCTACCACTACCTGTATGTGCAAAATTTATCAAATTCATCTCCTGGGCATTCTAGACATGGTGTCTGGGAACTGAGAGTGTCTCAAAATCCTACAAAAATTTTTGAGGGCAGAGATGATCCAAGGTGGCTGAATAGGAACAGCTCTGGAGTACAGTTCCCAGCGAGAATGCAGAGGCCACTGCAGGTGATCCCCAGGCAAGCAGGGTCTGGAGTGGACCTCCAGCAGTCCTACAGCAGAGAGGCCTGACTGTTAGAAGGAAAACTAAGAAACAGAAAGAAATAACTTCATCATCAACAAAAAGGACGTCCACTCAGAGACGCTATCCGAAAGTCACCAACTATGAGGACCACAGGTAGATAAATCCACAAAGATGGGAAGAAACCAGAGCAAAAAGGATGAAAACACCCAAAACCACAACGCCTTTCCTCCTCCAAGGGATCACAACTCCTCACCAGCAAGGGAACAGGCTTAATGGAGAATGAATCCGATGAATTGACAGAAACAGGCTTCAGAAAGTGGGTAATAACAAATGTCTCTGAGCTAAAAGAACATGTTCTAACCCAATGCAAAGAAACTAAGAACCTTGAAAAAAAGGTTTGACAAAATGCTAACAAGAATAAACAGCTTAGAGAAGAATACAAATGAATTGATGGAGCTGAAAAGCACAACACGAGAATTTCACGAAGCATACACAAGTTTCAATAGCCGAATTGACCGAGCAGAAGAAAGGATATCAGAGATTGAAGATCAACTCAATGAAATAAAACAAGAAGGCAATATTAGAGAAAAAAGAGTAAAAAGAAATGAACAAAGCCTCCAAGAAATATGGGATTATGTGAAAAGACCTAATCTACATTTGATCAATGTACCTGAATGTGACAGAGAGAATGAATTCAAGCTGGAAAACACTCTTCAGGATATTATCCAGGAGAACTTCCCCAACCTAGCAAGGCAGACCAACAGGAAATACAGAGAACACCACAAAGATATTCCTCAAGAAGAGCAACCTCAAGGCACATAATCGTCAAATTTACCAGGGTTGAAATGAAGGAAAAAATGCTAAGGGCAGCCAGAGAGAAAGGTTGGGTTACCCACAAAGGGAAGCCCATCAGACTTACAGCGGATCTCTCGGCAGAAACCCTACAAGCCAGAAGAGAGTGGAGGCCAATATTCAACATCCTTAAAGAAAAGAACTTTCAACCTAGAATTTCATATCCAGCCAAACTAAGCTTCATAAGTGAAGGAGAAATAAAATCCTTTATGAACAAGCAATTCCTCAGAGATTTCATCACCACCAGGCCTACCTTACAAGAGCTCTTTAAAGAAGCACTAAACATAGAAAGGAACAATCACTACCAGCCACTCCAAAAATGTACCAAATGGTAAAGAGCATTGACACAATAAAGAAACTGCATTAACTAATGGGCAAAACAACCAGCTAGCATCAAAATGGCAGGATCAAATTCACACATAACAATATTAACCTTAAATGTAAATAGGCTAAGTGCCCCAATCAAAAGACACAAACTGGCAAATTGGATAAAAAGTCAAAACCCATTGGCGTGCTGTATCCAGGAAACCCATCTCACATGCAAGGATACACATAGGCTCAAAATAAAGGGATGGAGGAAGATTTACCAAGCAAATGGAGAGCAAAAAAAAGCAGGAGTTACAATCCTAGTCTGATAAAACAGACTTTAAACCAACAAAGATCAAAAGAGACAAAGAAGGGCATTACATAATGGTAAAAGGATCAATGCAACAAGAAGAGCTAACAATCCTAAATATATACGTACCCAATGCAGTAACATCCAGATACATAAAGCAAGTTCTTAATGACCTACCAAGAGACTTAGATTCCCACACAACAATAGTTGGAGACTTTAACACTCCACTGTCAATATTAGACAGATCAATGAGACAGAAAATTAACAAGGATATCCAGAACTTGAACCGAGATCTGGACCAAGCAAACCTAACAGACATTTACAGAACTCTCTACCCCAAATCCACAGAATATACATTCTTCTCAGCACCACATCACATGTACTCTAAAACTGACCAGATAATTGGAAGTAAATCACTCCCCATCAAATGCAAAAAAATGGAAATCATAACAGTCTCTCAGACCACAGTGCAATCAAGTTAGAACTCACAATGCAGAAACTAACTCAGAACCGCACAACTCAACTGGCTCTTGAATGTTGACTGGATAAACAATGAAATGAAGGCAGAAATAAAGATGTTCTTCGAAACCAATGAGAACAAAGACACAACATACCAGAATCTCTAGGACACACTTAAAGCAGTGTCTAGAGGAAAATTTATAGCAATAAATGCCCACACAAGAAGCAAGGAAAGATCTAAAATCGACACCCCATCATAAAAATTGAAAGAGCTAGAGGAGCAAGATCAAAAAAACTTAAAAGCTAGTGGAAGATAAGAAATAACTAAGATCAGAGCAGAACTGAAGGAGACAGAGACACAAAAAACCCTTCAAAAAATCAATAAATCCAGGAGCTGCTTTTTTGAAAAGA
>NW_016107339.1:451549-555413 GCF_001604975.1 Cebus imitator | reverse complement strand
CACATTGTCATGTATGTACCTATGCAACAATCCTGCATGTTCTTCACATGTACCCCAGAACCTAAAGTGCATATATATATATATATATATATATATATACATATAAATAAAATTAAAAAATTTTTTTTGAGGGCTTAAAAAAATATATAATGACTCCAAAATGTAAAACAGAAAATTACATAATTAAAATCAATAAATGTTTAATTAAATGTTTACAAAACAAGGATTATATCCAGTAATTCAGCATTTCTTAAACATTAGTAGGCATACAAAACAGCTAGGGATCTTGTCTGACTACAGAGTACGATTTAGTACATCTGGGGTCAGGCCTGAGAGTCTGCATTTCTAACAAGCTCCCAGGTAATGACAACGCTTCTAGTCCATGGACTTTGAATAGCAAAGAAATACTTAACTGCAGCTCAACTCAACTCTTACATAGTTATAAATATAATTTAAAAAAACACAATAAAATAAAAACGAATGGCCAGGTTCAGTGGCTCACACCTGTAATCCCAGCACTTTGGGAGGCCAAGGCAGGTGGATCTTTTTAAGTCAGGAGTTCAAGACCAGCCTGGCCAACATGGCAAGTACAACCCTGTCTGTACTAAAAACACAAAAATTAGCCGGGGGTGATGGCATGCACCTGCAGTCCCAGCTACTCGGGAGGCTGAGGCAGGAGAATCGCTTGAACCCAGGAGGCAAAGGTTGCAATGAGCTGACATCGAGCCACTGCACTCCAGCCTGGGTGACAGAGAGACTCCATCTCAAAATAAATCAATAAAACAAAAGGAACATTTTATTTTTATGAAATTCAAAATAAAATTTTTATGGTGATAAAAATATACATAATAGTTACCATTTGACCCAATTTTGAGCCTATAGTTCAGTAGCATTAAACACATTCACATTGTTGTGCAACCATCATCACTATTCATCTCCAGAACTTTTTCATCTCTTCAAAATGAAATTCTATACCCATTAAACAATAACTCCCTATTTCCTTCTCTCCCCAACCCCTGGGGAGAGAAACTGGTTATAAATAATTTATGCTAGTAGTCCAAATAGTAGTTAATTTGCTGGAGATGGGGTACTAGTGACACAGAGGGTTTCCCTCCCCCAGCTAATACCACTTGAGGCTGAAGAAAACCACGCCATGAAACCATGCCTGGCAACCACTAGTCCACTTTCTGTCTCCACGAATTTGACTATTCTAGGTGCCTCATATAAATAGAATCATGCAATATTTGTCCTTTTGTGCCTGGCTTATTTTACTTAACATAATGTCTTCAAGGGTCACTCATGTTGTAGCATGTGTCCAAATTGGATATCTTTTAAAGGCTGACCAATATTCCATTGTATGTATGTGCCTGCTACGGTCTAAATGCTTGTCTCCCTTACAAATCCCTATGTTGAAATCCTAACCCTTAAGGTGATGGTATTAGAAGGCGGGGCCTTTGGGCAGTTATTGGGTCATAAGGACCATGAATGGGATTAGAGCTCTCATATTTATATGAGACCCCAGAGAGATTACTTACCCCTTCCACCATGTGAGGACGCAGAGAAAAGATGGCTCTCTATACCAGACACTGAATCTGTCGGTGCCTTGATATTGGACTTCCCAGCCTCCAGACTGTGGGAAACAAATGTCTGTTGTTTATAAACCACCCAGTCTATGGTAATCTGCTACAGCAGCCTGAATGGACTAAGACAATACTGCATTTTCTTTATCCATTCATCCGGCAATGGACACTTACTTGGGTTCTTTCCACCTTTTGGCTATTGCGAAAATGCTGCTATGAACATGGGTAAACAAATGTTTGTTCACGTCCCTGCTTTCAGTTCTTTTAGGTATGCACCCAGAAGTGGAACTGCTGGGGCATATGGTAACTCTGGAGTTTTCTGAGATACCAAAATAATAAAAACTTGCCATAGGCTGTTATTTCGACGATCCAGATGAACATGTTCCCCAGTATTCATGCCCTTGTATAATTCCCTCCCATGTTGACTATGGGCCGGACTTGCCACTGCCTTGACTACTATAGAGGAAGTGGTACTAAGCCAATTCCAGCACTAGCCCTTAATTGACCCGGCAGCTTCTGCTTCCTCCCTCTTAGAACGCTTACTCTTGGAACAGCTCTTGTTGGAAATCAGCCACCATGCTGTGAGGCGGCCCAAGCAGCCACATGGGAGGCCCATATGGAAAGGAATCAAGGCCTGCAGCTAAAATTCCAGGCAAACTCCATCTGACTCCTGAAGCCCAGGTACTTCAGACATTTCAACCTCAGCTAGGCTGTTGATCAAAACTTCGGATGACTGTAGTCACCCGTCCCAGCTAATACCACCTGAAGCCAAAGAAAACCATGCCATGAAATATAATACATGGCTGTTTTAAGCCACTATGTTTTTGAAGCGATTTGTTACACAGCATTAGCTAACCAAAACAAAACTCTTTCAAATGTTTTAGAGCAAGAGCAAAATGCATTATACCTAATGTGGAATATGAGCAGAATTTTAGATATGTGATATAAAGTAGGCCCAGTGTCTTCAAGGACCTTAAGTATCTCATGACCTAACAAAAGAAAAGATGCAAAGCAGCTGGTGGGAGATGGGCCCTTGAATAACCCGTCCCTAAAACCAGCAGCTGCAGCAGATTTTTGTAGTTGCTGTGATTGTTGTTTTGTTTGAGTTAAAGGCCCAGCTGGCTCAGAGCAGCATGCCAGTTAGCTGTTATCATCCCTATACCAGAGAAGGCAGCCAGGGATTTTGTCACATATGCAGCTTGGCATATGGCTTCTGGGGGATTTGAACTCTTAATTAGGAGCTTCCTTTTGCCCAGAAATTATTTTGCAGCTGAGTGATAAGAATGAATTCAACCAAGTCTGTTCTCAGATTCCCGTAAGCATAGAAAATAAGCAGCCCAAACACGAAGCCTTAAAAGGGGTGGCTGAGGCATGATGCTCACTCACCGAGTCCCTGAGTCCCTGAACCCTCTCTCACTGCCAGACTCTGCAAGGAAATCAGCTTTTGTCTCTCTCTGTTCTCCCCAGATGAGTCCCTGTGATCCACACCAGCAGGAACTGCCCTGACCTTAGGCAAGAAGAATGGTGGGCAGAGGATCACTCATTATTCAATAGCATATATGGAGCACATACATTTCTGGAGCTCCCAAAGCCACGCCTGGTACGTAACAGGTGTTCAATAAATTTGAGTAAGTAAATGAATAATGACATAAAGTTGGCATCTCAACTTCCCACCACCAAAGAAAACATTTATTTGTTATGTGCAACCTAGTGGTGATCTTACTTACTCCTCCCCATTCCCCCCAAAATTGCACTTAAGTGATCATTTGGACTTTTTTTAAAGGACAAGTATCTACTAGAAGCCAATTACACCTACTGTCCCTCATGAAAAAAACTGTGGTCATCAGAGAGGGTTAATAGAATTCCAGTCAGACATAATGCAAGAGGGTATTTTTGTCAAGAGAGTTTCTTAGCCCAGGTAAATGTGTGATATCCAATGGGCATTTGAAAATCTTGAAAACGGTACATATGCCCGTGCTACTATTGTCACAGTCTCCAGATTAGCTTAAGTTGAGGTCCTTCAGCCAACATGTTAGAATTTATTATCAAGGATTTCAAAGTCATCGTACCCCAGCCATCCACTGAGCACCCCCCTGCCTGATGTGAATGAGGCATTGCACTAGATTTAGGTGCACTAGGATGAACAAGACACAGCCTCTGACCTCTGTTCAGACACCACAGAGGAGACGGAGACTAAAACCAACAAGTACTTATACTGTGATTCAGGCAATGATGGAGCTTGGCAGAGGCTGCTATGTGAACACACTGGAAGGACACCTTACTCAACCTGGGAGGGCCAGGGTCAGAGGCTGCCTGGACAAGACATTTCCCATGTTGAATGTTAAAGGATAGAAGTAGTCAGGGAAATGAAATGGGAATAGCTGGACAGGAGGCGCATGGTGGTTCACGCCTGTAATCCCAGCACTTTGGGAGGCTAAGGCAGGGGGATCACTTGAGATCAGGAGTTCGACACCAGCCTAGCCAACACGGTGAAACCCCATCTCTACTAAAAATACAAAAATTAGCCAAGCATGGTGGCACACAGCTGTAGTCCCAGCTACTCAGGAGGCTCAGGCAAGAGAATTGCTTAAACCTGGGAAGCGGAGGTTGCAGTGAACTGAGATCGTGCCACTGCATTCCAGTCTGGGCAACAGAGTGAGACTCCATCTCAAAAAAACAAAACAAAACAAAAAATGCAGAGAGCAGCAAGGGTCTGGGCACAGAGGGGAGAAACAGCTTCAGTACTCAGAGGGCAATGAACAGTTCAGGTTGTCAAAGCAGAGGGAAAAGGAAGAAGAAATAGAGGATGAGGTTAGCCTGGCAGCAGGAACCATTTGGTACAGCATTGAACCTCAGTTCTAATAATTAGATCCTGCCTTGCTCCTTTTATCCTGGCATGCTATCTGAGTCCTGGTAAGTGGCAGTATGAGAACCAGGGTCCAAATTTATGAAGAACAGCATGGACATTTTTGTCATTGGTATTCGTTTCTTTAGAAAGAATTTTTTTGCCTACATTGGAGAGTCTGAAGGTAAGCATTTTTTCTCTTGTAACTCTTTTCACTCCTAGTAACAGCTAGTTTTTTAAAAGTCAGCATATGCCCATTAACTTTGAGAAACGACAGTAAAGAATGCAGGAAATTTCCACTGTTTCGACAACTGGCAAGAAAATAGCTTTATCCCAGTAGCAGGCAATAGTTTCACCCATACTGCAATTAGACAGAAGGATAGAGAGAAAATTAGAAGAAGAGATTAGCATTTAACGGAACCCAATTTTTTCTGGTTTATTAAAAACCTTGGAGACACAAGTTTTGTTTTCTTCTTCCACAACGAAAACGTGAATATTTTGTGTGGCTTTATCTGCTTTACTAGCCCTAAAACTTGACCACTAAAATAGGATCCATAATACTGTAAAATCTGAAAGATCAATTCTGGGAGAAGCCAAGACTGGGGTAGATTTCCAACTACCCTCCCAGATTGATCACCAAGGAGCAAACTAAATCCCATTTAACACAGACTCAGCAATAAAGGTTTTGCCCATGAGTAAATCCATACCCAGAGTCCCCCTTTGGTCTCAAAATCTGCCTATCATGCTAGATTTACACACACATTGTGGTGCTTAGAGACTTGGAGGCATAGCATTCCAGAAGGTGAGGGTGGGACCAAGTGCTATTGAACATGTTGGGGAGACAGGATCAGGCGGGCCTCAAATGAGTGTGCAGAATCTTCTCCCTCCACATGCTGCCCCTCTGTCTGCTGGCATAGGGGCTTTGATGCCTGAGGGGCTGGAGGCAGGAGGCAGAGAGCAGCAGGGAAGGGCAGGATGAATGTCAAACCCATGACTATCCAAAAGGGCATGAAGTCCCTTTGGCCCCACAGCAACATGACCCTCAGAGATGATGACAAAACAAGTTCCAGGATGAAAGTGAGAAGTTAACCGTGTAGTAAGGTTGCCAGCTTTAGCACACAAAAACACAGGACTCTCTATTAAATTTGCATTGTAGATAAACAATGTTTAGAATGTATATGTCCCAAGTATTGTATGGATATATTTATGCTGCAACATTTTTCACTGTGTATCTGAAATTCAAATTTAACTGCGTCCCATATTTTTTATTTGCTACATCTGGTCATTCAAATTTAACTGGATGTCCTGTATTTTATCTGGCAGCCCTACCTTGTAGGTCTCTAGTTCACAGTTCCCCAACATATCCTACCCCATCCCTGCCCCTGGCGATTTATTTTCCTATAAATAAATTCCTTTTCTGGCCCTCCTTCTTCCTCATCAATAAAAGAAAGGATCTAACAACAGTTAGGAGCTCATTAAATACCAGTATGTTCTCTTGCCTCGATTTGCATTGCTTTTTTTTTTTTTTTNGGTGAAATCCCGTCTCTACCAAAAATACAAAAAATTAGCCAGGGATGGTGGCACACACCTGTAATCTCAGCTACTCAGGAGGCTGAGGCATGAGGATTGCTTGAGGTGGAGGTTGCGGTGAGCCAAGATTGCACCGCTTCACTCTAGCCTGGATGGCAGAGTCAGACTCTGTCTAAGAATTAAAAAAAGAATAAGAAAAACAAAAACAAAAAGAAATAGAATGGTCTTGAGCTTTGTGGATCCTATTCCTTGTTATAAAACACAGTGGTTCTCAACCAGAATCACTCCTAAGACAATGGCAGTGTCTGGAGACATTTCTGGTTGTCCCAACCCCAAGAGCAGTGCTATTGGGACCTGGTGCATAAAGGTCAGAAATATTGTTAAACATCCTACAATGCACAGATCACCTCACCCCCACAAACAAAACGTCAACAGAACTGAGGTTGAGAAATCCTGATATAAGAATATTCTACAATCGTTTCCATGTGCAATCTATAAACCGTAAGCTTTATAAATAGTATTTACTAAATTCAAAGCCACATACATTTTCAATAAAATTCCAGCAACTAAATCAGAAATTCAGGAAGCATGATTCTCATGAACTCAGTCTCATGTCTGATTACACCCTTTTTGTCTTATAATATGGTATACTTACAATGTTTAGCCATTGTCTTTCAAAATGGAAAAAAGAGACTGGACACCGTGCATCACACCTGTAATCCCAGCACTTTGGGAGGCCGAAGCAGGTGGATTACCTGAGGTCAGGAGTTTGAGACCAGCCTGGCCAACTTGGTGAAACCCTGTCTCTACTAAAAACCCAAAAATTAGCCAGGCGTGGTGGCACACACCTGCAATCCCAGCTACTCAGGAGGCTGAGGCAGGAGGACTGCTTGAACCCGTGAGCTGTAGCTTCCAGTGAGTAGAGCTCATGCATTACACTACCGCCTGGGCAACAAGAGTGAAACTCTATCTCAAAAAAAATAAATAAATAAAAAATACATTTTGTTTTGGTAGATAGAAAGCATGAAATATAAATTAATATATGTATTATTCTCCCTTGGAGAAATGCTAAGAGAGTAAAATTGTTTAAATTAACTCCAGGTGGATCTAAATGTTTTCAGTAGAAAACATGCCTGGTAGCAAAAGGTGCTTTGAGAGCAGAAGCAAAGAGAGAACAGAGTCACAGACACATTGTCACGCCGCCGGCAACCAAAGAAAAGCCATTATTTTAGGGCTGAGGTCCCCAGCCTGGGATCTTTGTATCCTTAGGCTCTGCGAAAATAAGAAGAGTCTGAAAGCTATTTTCACCGCGTCAAAAATCATCTAATGACAATGGAACATTTGTCTACCATAAAATAGATCAGGCTCACTAAAATGAAAAACCCAGTGTGTAGACACTTACTACATGGAAGTTCATTTCATTGAATGTGACGTGGCTGGAATTTCTAGATCCTTTACTAAAATAAAACACAAACAGTTCTTTTTTTTTTTTTTTTTTTTTTTTTTTTTTTTTTTTTGAGACAGTCTCACTCTGTCGCTAGGCTGGAATGCAGCAGCATGATCCCGGCTCACTGCAACCTCCGCCTCCTAGGTTCAACTGATCCTTGTGCCTCAGCCTCCCAAGTAGCAGGGATTACAGGCACATGACACCATGCTCAGCTACTTTTTCATATTTTTAGTAGAGATAGAGTTTCACCATGTTGGCCAGAATGGTCTTGCTCTCCTGACCTCGTGATCCTCCCGCCTTGGCCTCCCAAAGTGCTGGGATTACAAGCATCAGCCACTCTGCCCAGCCAACGTTTTCTGTTGTTGTTGAAAGTTGAAAGACTTTATTCCCTGCTAAAATTATCCCCAAGCAATTTGCAACTTGTGAGGGAAGACCTATGTACTGCCTATTTAATAATTCAAGTACATCATTCTGAAATGAGAATAGTTTAAGCTGTTCTCATTAGACCCTTTAATATATCAGCACCTTTCTTAAGAAATTCAGGTCACAGCCTCCTGATCCAATTGTTGCTACCTCAAGCCTACTCCTGCTCAGTTTTCATTTGGGGAATAGGAAGAAATGGAAAACACTGGAAAGAAGGAGGCAGAGGCAGAGCACCTAACAATTGCATGGTACTAGTTAGGATCTTTGTAATTTAGTTTATGTGAATGTCAGAGTTTGCGTGTGGGGTGATAATTAAATGGTAGTTGGTACCAGAGAAAACTACCAACGTGGAGGCTGTTGATACATACTGGCTACCCAAACAAATGGGACTATAAATGTCAAATGGGTTTGGCTGCATAGAAGTAACACTAATTACAGTCATTTCTGTGAGCTTTCCATCACACGGATGCCCAATTACCATATGGCGCCATAATACTTATGTGTATCGTTATATGTGCCTTATAATAACTTTGTTATAAAGTATAATTTGATTAGAACAGGAAACTCAACATGAATTAAGCATTCATAGGTTGTCATTCATGCAGAATGGTTATGTACTGTTCTTTAAAAAGTCAACGCAACTATCACCAGGGTCATAGTGAGAAAGACAACTGTGGCAGGCGGCCTCTGAAATGGCTCCCAATCTGCCCCCACATCCCTGTATTCATGCCTCTGTGCAATCCCCTCTGTCAGTGTAAGGAGGGCTCCAAACCTGTCCTGTGCTCAGCTTTGTCCCACCAGGGCTGGGACTCTGCAAACCAAATTCCTGCTTTGTCTGTGACTCCTTGCCAGGTTCTGCCGATAGGATGTGTTAGAGGGAAACTGCGGGACTGGAGGGGGAAGCAGGGACTTCCTCCTGCTTGTCTGTCTCCATTTCTTCCCATTCCTATGAGCGTTACCCCAGTAACATTGACACCAGCTGCGGCAGCTCCTGTAGCAGCTGCTGAGCCTAGCTTGCAATTTCAACACTTGCAGAACCAGCTTCATGGTGATCTTTGAGACATCAGTACCAGCTGAGTAGCACCTGCTCCTCAGAGGTTTGGGTCTCATCCCTCAGGCCCCTCTACATTTTAATATTTCGCACCTCCTCCTTTTGCTCCACTAGCCCCAGAAGTGGTGGCTGCTTGTTGCAGTTGCAACTTGCATGATACCTTAGAGTTCTATTAAGTTTGCCTTTTCAGTTACCTAATTAACAATTCTATTAAATCCCGCTTAAAGAAAAAAAAACTGGTGTGATGTGTCCCTGATTGTACCCTGACATACAAGGGTTACCCTCTACCTCTGCTTCTGGCCAGGCAGCCTCAGGCTCAGTCCCAGCTTCCTTTTTTTTTTTTTTTTGAGAAGGAACACAGTGGTGCAATCATGGCTCACTGCAACCTCAAACTCCTGGGTTCAAGCAATCCTCCTGACTTAGCCTCCTGAGTACCAGCTTCCCATCTTAACCCTCCAAAGAGAACTGCCCAGCCTGTACTTGCACAACCTAAGAAGGGCATGTGTTGTTAACTTGTGTGCCCTTGGCTCCTGTCTTGCCTAAGCCTACTCCCAGTTCTGCCCTCAGGAGAAATCCAGGGAAGTGATACCAGAGCCAGACGCAAAGATAATGGAGGAGGAGGAAAAGGTGGAAGGTCAGTGCAAAACAGCCAGAGGCCAGCTTGGGGATTGCTGGTACCAAACATGTCCAGCCTTAGCTGTGGTCACAGAGATAGCTGAGAGCAAGTGGCAGTGAGGAGCAGTGCTGGGCCACCCTGCCTGAGGACCATATGGGTTATGGATCACCTGCTGCTTGCTGGGCTTACTTATTGTAAGGTCGATGGATGTGCTTTGGTCAAGGATTAGACCGAGGCAGACATCCAAGTCTGTATGACTCAGCAAATTTAGGGTGCAGGTGCATACTCCACTTGTTATATAACCTGTTTGTGTAAGCTTATACTTGGCTCAAAGCCACTATTGTTTGGAAAAGGTATAACTGCCCTGCTGACACTGTACAGGCACTCTGGGGCATGGCTAAACATGGCTCAACATGGTGTGCATCCTAGTGCCAGAGAGAGTAATGCTTCGACCTCTGTAAAGTAGAGCTGGTCGCCTTAAAGGTGGGCAGAGGGGAGCCAGAAACTGGTTTGTGTCCAGAGGGAAAGAGTTAAGCTACTGACCGTGAAGGCAACGGAGAGCCAGCCTTGCAGTTGTGTGTGGAAGCAGCCACAGCCGCAGAGCCTGCTGCTGAGCAGAGCCACAGAGCTGCAGCAGACGGCCAAGATAAAGATGGAAGGGTGAGAGACCTGCTGATGGGAGAGCTGCTGAATAAATGTACATTTCAATTGCTTATGGCCCCCCGAGTGTTCTTTCAGCTATCTGCCCATCCTCCCACTCCCTTTGTACCTCAGCACGGGCTCCAACCTGACCCCAAGTGTGACATTTGGCATAGTCATGGCCTAACACTTATATGAGCTGCACTGCCACTGTTGGAGCAAATATATAGTTTCACCATGTTGACCAGGATGGTCTTGATCTCCTGACCTCGTGATCTGCCCACCTCGATCTCCCAAAGTGCTGAGATTACAGGCATGAGCCACCTCGCCTGGCTTCATTATGTTTTGATTTTCATTTCCTTGATAATTAGTGATGTTAAGCATTTTTCATATGTGTGTTGGCCCCTTGTACATCTTTTGAGAATTGTTTATTCATGTTCTTAGCCCACTTTTTGATGGGATTCTTTAGTTTTTTCTTGCAGATTTGAGTTCCTTGTAGATTCTACATATCAGTTCTTTGTCAGATGTAAAGATTGCAAGATTTTCTCCTACTCTGTGGGTTGTCTCTACTGATTATTTCTTTTGCTGTGCAGAAGCTTTTTAGTTTAATTAAGTCCTAGCTATTCATCTTTGTTTTCTTGCATTTTCTTGTGGGTTCTTGGTCATAAAGTCTTTGCCTATGCCAATGTCCAGAAGCATTTTTCCAATGTTATCTTCTAGAATTTTTATTATTTCAGGTCTTAGATTTAAGCCTTTGAGTTGATTTTTGTATAAAATGAGAGATGACGATCCAGTTTTTTCTACGTGTGGCTTGCCAATTATCCCAGCACCATTTGTTGAATGAGGTGTCCTTTCCCCACTTTTTTTGTTTCCTCTGTTGAAGACTAGTTGGCTATAAGTATCTGGCTTTATTTTTGGGTTCTCTATTCTGTTCCATAGCTCTATATGCCTATTTTTATACCAATACCATGCTGTCTTAGTGACTATGGCTTTATGGTATAGTTTGAAGTCAGGTAATGTGATGCCTCCAGATTTGCTCTTTTTGCTTAGGCTTGCTTCAGCTGTGTGGGCTCTTTTTTGGTTCCATATGATTTTTGGATTGCTTTTTCCAGTTTTGTGAAGAATGTTGGTGGTATTTTTATGGGAGTTGCACTGAATTTGTATATTGCTTTTGGCAGTATGGTCATTTTCACAATATTGATTCTACCCATCCACAAGCATGGAACATGTTTCCATTTGTTTGTGCCATCTATGATTTCTTTCAGCAGTACTTTGTAGTTTTCATTGTGGAGGTTTTTCATCTCCTTGGTAACAGGAATATTCCTAAGTATTTTATTTTATTTTTTGCAGCTATTGTAAAAGAAGCCGAGTTCTTGATTTGATTCTCAGCTTGGTTACTGTTGGTGTATAACAGTGCTACTGACTTGTGTACATTAATTCTGTATCCTGAAACTTTACTGAATTCATTTATCAGTTCTATAAGCTTTTTGGATGAGTTCTTAGGATTTTCTAGGTATATGATCATATCATCAGCAGTGACAGTTTGACGTCCTCTTTACTTATTTGGATGTCCTTTATTTCATTCTCTTGTTTGATTGCTCTGGCTAGGACTTCCAGTACTATGTTGAATAGAAGTGGTGAAAGTGAGCATCCTTGTCTTCTTCCAGTTCTCAGGGGGAATGCTTTCAACTTTTCTCCATTCAATATAATGTTGGCTGTGGCAAAACCTACTTTATTTAAAGAGATGGAGATTTTACTGCAGTTAATTTGTTACATGGGTGATGTAAGAGCAGAGTGTCCAAATGGGGCATGGTGAGGCCACCTAGAGATTAGCACCAGCAGGAAGCCATTCCCACCTCTAGCCTGGAGGCAGAGGGGAGAAGTGGTGTTGCAGGTTGAGCTCTCCAGAAGCACTTAGAAATACACTGGAGTGCACGGTGTTCATGAGGGGTCAACACCTGGGAAGGGGAAAGAGAAGTAGCAGAATAGGCAGAAGCAGAAACCTCACAGTTAATGCAGACCTATTGAAAACTCAGCCCACCTGAGTCCTCCAACAAGCCAGAATGGCTGGGCATCCAACACCCCACCTCCTCCAGTCACCAGATGCCAGCTGCTTCGGGAAGAGCATGACCTCGAGCAAGGTGGTTCTCTGCAAGTAAAGCTGACCCTGTAGGAGCTGACAGCTGGAGGCTGGCTGCTGGCTGCACCACCTGTAGTAGGGCAGCAAGTCCTTCTTTAAAGAGGACCTGAGTTCCTCACATCTACCACAGTAGTATGGCCAGAGCTGGGGACTGGGAGATTCCTTTACGGGAGCTGCAAACACAGTAAGCCTGCATAGGAGAGTTAGAACAACGGAAAAGACAAGGACTGCTAATGGAGTTCCTGCCCAAGACAAAGAGGAAAAATGGAAATATTCTGGTTTCTCCTTTCCTCCTGTTTATGACTGATCAGTGGTTTCTCCCGGTCAAAACTGCCATAAATGAACTGATGAGGAGCTTGAGAGATGCAGCCTGCAGGTGTCAGCACTACTGAGCAAGCTAAGAAAAGGAAAGGACAATGAGGGCACATAGCCTCAGAAAACCACCTCAACAACTTTTTATTTTCTCTCCAATAAAGCGAGGTTTAGACCTTCGTCTCTTGCCTGCCCACCCCCACCTACCCTAGCATGTTGTGCTCCCCATCACCACATGCCACCTTGTCTCACGGTGATGAACACTGAGCCTGTCGGTCCATCCGTATCTTCCTAGGAAGGACTCCCTACCTCCACTACTGAGAAACCACCACTCCTAGTGCTGCGGCAACAAAAGGAAGAAGTTGAAATCATTAAAGTAGCCCTCAGCTGCCAAAGACTACTGTGGCAGAGGTAAGCCACCTCACCCATAGTCATACCCCTTCCTGGGGCAGCCAACATCTAATGATGGACTAAGGCAAGGTATAAAGATCCAGTCCCCAACTTGGGATCACTCAGAAGGGCCAGCCCAGCTTCAGAACTCCTGACAGCCGATGGAAACCTCCACCGAGACTGCACCATAGACCAACTCTGTCCTCTGCCCAATCTTGCTGCCTTCCTTCCCCAACAGGTGTTGACCCTGCAAGCATTCCTAATAAGCCTCCTAAACACTGGTCTTCATCTGGGAGTCTTCCTGGGAAACCCAAGGTGTGGCATTCACGTTAAGCTCCTTAATCAAATTAACTTTATCTCAGATCCTTTTGGTCCTGGGGGAATCTTTGTTGCATCCCTTCTCTCACACCAGGGAATGGAGACGCTCCATTCGGACATTCATGCCTGAAAAGTTCTTCCCCAAGCAGTCATCTCAATCTTCACCTCATTTAGATCAAATATAAGCCACCTGTGAACAGCAGCCTTCCCTCAGGCTGTACTGTGCCTTATTTTTCTTTATATAGCACTTTTCATCTAACCAATTATTTATTATTGTTTGTTGATTGTGTGTCTCTGCCCACTCAGGGAGGGAATTTGGTTTTGTCCGTAGCTCTATGTACACAGTGCTAGTGTTTAGCACACAGTGTGAGTTCAATAAAATTTGCTAATGAATTTGGCCTGAGGGCCAAGCCCTGTGCCACACACTGATGATGCCTCTGGAAAGTTCCAATCTAATGGAGAAATTAGACAAGTAGAAAAACAATTATAACACAAAGTGGCAAGTACTGTAATAGAGCATTGTTGTCAACTAATGGGAGCAACGGACTAGGCTGCCCGGACAAACCCTCAGAGGGCATGTGATAAGCAATTGGCTCTCTAAGGAGGACCCCCAGAACAGGTGAACCACAAACTGATCTAAGCAGGCAGGCAGATAACAACAGAGGTCTCTAGGATATCAGGGTCAAAAGGATAATGAGACAGAGGAGGCCAGGCATGCCTTAAGATCCAGCACTGCCCTCTAGAAACGTGTTCCTCAGAACATTAGCTGACATGAATGTACAAAAATTTATGTACATTGGGAGTAGGTGGGGAGGTAGTCACAGTCACATCGTTTACGATAGCAAAAAAATAAGGAGCAACATAAACACTGATCCAGAGGAAAAGAGCTTAATAAATAAAGCGACTTTCATACTTCAGAGTAATGACACTTTTTTTCTGACACTCACCTTGTTGCCTAGGCTGGAGTATAGTGGCACAATCATAGCTCACCGAAGTTTCAAACTCCTGGGCACAAGCAAACCTCCTGCTTCAGTTTCCTGAGTAACTGGGTCTACAGGTGTTTGCCACCATGCCCAGCTGATTTTTTAGTTATGGTTTTGTAGAAGGGAGTCTCACTATGTTTCCCAGGCTGGTCTTATACTCCTGGATTCAAGCAATCCTCCCCCCTCGGCCTCCCAAACTATTGGGATTATAGACAGGAGCATTGCACTCAGCCATTTACACTATTAAAAATAGATCAATCTGTAGGTAGTGACATGTAATAATATACATAATATATTAAATGAAAAAGATTACACAACTATATGAACATGTTGATACCCATTTTGTTCAAATATATACACACGTGTTTACATAAACATGGAAAATCATCTGGAAGGAAACTGAACTGCTAAGCTGTTAATGGTGGGACTGTGGGATTGAAATAGACAGGGGAATGCTTTCGCTTTTTGGTATTATTTGAGTTTGTCACAACTAACATGGATTAACTTTCAAAGGAAAGAATTTGAAGAGCTTATGTTCATCAAGCATCAGGGACAAGCTGATAATTGATCAGAGCAGGTCATGAGGGTTAAAGCAATCAAGAGACAGGAGTTAAGAAGTGAACTAACTCAAGACAAGGTCATTGGCAGAACAGTGGTGAGGGGCAGAAACATAGGTGACCAGACTCTGGGGGAAGCATTGTTGACCCTTTGGCCTTGTGGCTACTCTTTATAGGTTTAGAAGTATTCAGAGGCCTTGGCAGTCAGAGCCACCTGCAGTTATACTGGGACTCTGACGGATACAGTAATAGCAGATTTCAGAGCTATGAGGTTCTCATAAGACAAGCCAAAGCCTTCTAGCTTTATCTAACCCAGCCCTTCCTTTGCATATCCCTGGAAAAAGATGTAGCATCTCTACCTTTTGTCTTTCTTTGCTCCTTGCAAGACCTCTCAGAGACTTTAGCAAGCTTTGTTCTGTTTACAGTGGAAGCTCCACAAGGAGATGCCAAAATGCAACATTTCCTGAAAATATTGGACTACAGAGCACACCTTTGTCAATATATTTTAGTTGCCATCAAGTTTTAGTTATACAAATCTAATGTGAATGCTTTCTCCTTGTAAAGAACTCCAGGCTAACCTCTTGGAGGGAAAAGAACATGGAACGAAAGATGAAACTACATGAAGAGAGAAGCCAAGTGGAGAAAGTCTGAGAACTCCAGCCAACACATAGCACCACGGCCCCAGCCTTGAGGGTGAGGCCATCTTGGACCCGCCAGCCCACCTGAATGCAGACACATGAGTAAGTCAGAGACAACCCATCCCTGCCAAGCCTTGCCTGAAATCTTGACCCAGAGAATCATGAACAATAACTGGTTGTTTTAAGCCACTATTTTAGGGTGGCTCATTACACAGCTATAGATAACTGATACATTTCCCATCCTATCCGTAGTGTCAGTCTCCCTCTCCATGAAGGAAATATCATCTTGAAGATTGTTTTTATCGTGATTTTGCTTGTGTTAAGCAGCTTTTTCAGGTACGTATATATCCATACACAATCCATTTTATAATTTTAAGCTGTTTGTGAGCTTTCTAAAATATGGATTCATGCCACATGTGGGAAGAGCAAAATTGTGGAATACTCCTCCACTGAATAATTACCGTAGTGAAAACGATGTTGCTACACATGATATACCATGGACAGGTAAAGCACAGAGGCATAGTGTTGTATTGAAAATGGCAAGCTGGGTCGGGCGCGGTGGCTCATGACTGTAATCCCAGCACTTGGGGAGGCCAAGGCGAGTGGATCCCTTGAGGTCAGGAGTTTGAGATATGCCTGGCCAACATGGCAAAGCCTTCTCAAAAGTCTCCCATTCTGACTCATCATTTCCACTCTTCCTTTCACTCCTTGAGTCAAGCTGTTGCAGGTGCACATGAACGACTTCATTTCATCTAAAAGGGGCCCCCAGCCTCCAGAGCCACACACTCTGAATCCAGGTTCACCTTCTTAAATTAGCCAGTGTGGTGGTGCAGGCCGGTGGTCCCAGATATTCAGGAGGCTGAGGCATGTGAATCACTTGAACCCTGGAGGCAGAGGTTGCAGTGAGCTGAGATCATGCCACGGTACTACAGCCTGGGCGACAGAGCGAGAGCCAAAGTGGCAGAGATAGAGCGTGAGCAAGAGCTAGAGAGAAAGAAAATGGCAAGTTGCAGAAGACCACCATACACATCATTCGCCTTTTCATCAGATTATTGGTCGTTTCCTCTTGAGTTTCTGGTTCATTTCCTGTGTCCATTTTTCTTCTGGGTTATCTTTTTCTTATTAATTTGAATTTTTCATGTATTTAAAGAAATGTTCCCTGAGTGTGGAGTCCTAGGAACTGCTTAAATCTTGAGAAACTTTTTCAAGAATGGAGTTTAAAATTACCAAACAAAAAGACCACACCCTGGAAGATATTGAAAAAAAATAAAATAATGATAACATACAGGTTCTTTCATTTCTTTGCCAAAAATTCCAAGTATTAGAGACTTGACAGAGCTTTAGGCTACATTACCTGGTAAAAAGCCAATTACATAAATCCACAGTGCACAGAGGTACCTATTTCATATTTACTACCAATAGAAAATGCATCATTTAACTTGAGATACAGCCACCTTTAAACATTTCCCAGGGTAGACCAATGAATTACTGTTCTTTCTAACCATGAATTTATATTGCACTAAGGAAAAACAGACTCCTTTAACCTCTGAAGAGTCACATTTCTTTCACTTAGGTCACTTGATAGGGCCATTATAGTCTCAGATAAGACATGTGGGACTCTGTTTAATATCTGGCAATTTTCTTGTGCCTCTTCATTTATTAAAAGAATGTATCCATTAGCGGTCATTAGTACGTCCTGTCAAGATGGGGGCTAAATTATCCTCAATGGCTTAAGAAAAAAAAATGCTTTTTCAAGAAAAATGGTAGCATTAATTACCCACTGGAATAGATACGGGTTTCTTTGCCATAACCTCTCCCTCCTCCCCCTAGGAGGAATTGGACACTGCTTACCTCTGTCAACGATCCAGGCCATTTTCCCCTTACCCTATGAGTCAGCTCCATCACTCCGGCCTGTGGCCTCTCCTGTGGCAAGCCACTATCCACAGGGAGTAAATAAATCTCCTCAGTCCTCACAGTGAGGAGCCTCAGGCTGACTGTTCTTGCTTGCTAATTCATCCGAGGAAGAAAGAGGAAGGAGATGCCTCACTTAGCAAACAATCTCATTTGGAGGGGCTGTGTTTTAGCAACAGGAAGCAGCTCACATTAGAGAAATAATCACCCTCCCATAGCTACAAACTGAAACCGATCTCCTTTTTGACCTTTCATTTGAAACATATGCTCTATGGAAAATGCACCTGGAGTGGTTCGAAGAGAGAGGTTGTCGGGTGTGCGTGTTGCTGGAGGAGTATTAGGTTTTCAAAATTAAAACAAATTTTCTATATAGCTTTTAAATTAAAAACTTTAAGGTTTAAATAGCAAAAAAATACTCCTAAAAAAGTTTCTAGGCTTTGTCTTTCTCTTCCTCCCTCTCAGGGCTCATCCATTCTCACAAGCATTAGTAATTATATCAATATCAGTTAAGATAACCAGCTGAAAATTATAAAATACCAACCAACAGTGACTTAAGTAATTAAAACATTTAATACGCATATGTGTAACAAGTCTGGAGGTCAGCACCTCCGGACTTGGTTCAGCAGATCCACAGGGCCACTAGAAACCAGAGACTCTTAACTACCTTTCTGTTTTGTCATCATCCGTGTGTCAGCCCCTCTCAAAGGGTCCAGGTTCCCTGCCAAACTCACGAACAGGAAGGACGAAAATGGAAGCAGCTCAGGCTTCCAGGGGTCTCTTTTACCAAGAGGAAAAAAAAAAAAATTCCTCCCCAGAGCCCTTTAGCCTCATTGGCCAGAACTGAATCATGCTCTCATCCCTTAACCAATCAAAGGGAAACGAGTTACCATTTTTGGGGTTTGGCTAATCATGGCTTAACCTTTCCACCTGGGCACACTGCAGCCCAAACACAGGTGGGATTCTACTAGGAAGGAAAGATGACCGTTCTCAGGAGGCACCAGCTCCCAGACCCTCATTTCCAGCCCTGACTGTTTTTCTCAATTTGAGTTACTTCTTTCCCACTGCCTCCTGAGCAGCGCCACCTCATTATCTTTCTGTCACCTCAAACTCAGTCTATTAGGGAACAAATTCCTTATTATTTTTTTAACTTAATTCTGGCTCCCATTTCTTTCCTGATTTTTCCAAGGGCAGTTTCTTCCATCCATGATGGAGGCTGCAAATTTTGGAATCATCTTGGACGCTCTCTCCATCTGGACTTTCTTTTCCAGTTGGTCCCCAAGAGCTGCTGATTCTTATTCTTCCTAACATCTACCCCTCTGACTCATCATTTCCACTCTTCCTTTCACTCCTTCAGTCAAGCTGTTGCAGTTGCACATGGACGACTTCATTTCATCTAAAATGGGCCCCCAGCCTCCAGAGCCACACACTCTGCAATCAGGTTCACCTTCTTCAAGCTCTCATCCCTCCCTCCTAGCCTCCAGTGCTAGGTTCCCATATGTTTACAGAAGGAAAAAAAATGCAAACTACCTTGCTTGGGTTTTAAGATTTTCTACAACATTATCTTCTGCCCCAGGCAAATTAGTCAATTAACTGTTCCCTGAAGTATGCTTTATGCATCCTCATCACTGCACACTTGTCCACACTATTCACCTACATAAGAGTACCTTTCTGCTTCCTCTCTCCCAACTGAATCCTATCTGGCCAACTCTGATTTCACTGCTGAAACCTCAGTTATTCTAGGCTACAGTGATTGTTTTCTTCTCTGAAATCTCATGTGCTTACTGTCTTTGTGGATCATAAGCCAATTTTTAAAAAAAAACCTTAGGATTAAATGATTAGGCAAGTATAACTCTGCGATGGCCATATTACCAATGCTTTGCAATGTGTCACAATAATACTTGCATGGTAAATAATGATATAATACCCATTATTGAATGCTGACAAAAGTTTTAAAAATATCCTTCTAGTTATTAAGCTTCAGAAAGTTCAGAGCCCCTTTAAAAGGTAAAGGTAGTAGTACTTTACGGCTGCAATAGATTCTTCAAGAATGAATCTGTACAATATGATGTTATCTGTCAGTGGAAAGAACATTTGTAGCAAGGAAATTACAATTTTATTGCCTGACAACTGCCACCAGAATTCTTGGCAGGAAAACTCTCTGTATTTATGAAATATCTTGACAAATTGCTTGGGGGTAGACGAAGTCCAGATAAGAATTTGACTACATTATTTGTATCAGAGTGCCATGCTCATATTTAATCTAGTGGAGGACTTATCTTCTTTACCATTTCTTCATTTAAAAAAAAAAACACACCAAGGTTCTTGGATAATTGGCAAACCACATGTAGAAGAATGAACTGGATCCTCATCTCTCACCTTATACAAAAATCAACCCAAGATGGATCAAAGACTTAAATCTAAGACCTGAAACCATAGATTCTAGATGATAACGTCAGGAAAACCTTTCTAGACATTGGCTTAGGCAAAGACTTCATGACCAAGAACCCAAAAGCATATGAAACAAAAAAAAAGACAAATAGATGGGACTTAAATAAACTGAAAAACTATACAGCAAAAGAGATAATCAGCAGAATTAACAGATAACCCACAGAGTAGGAGAAATCTTCACAATCTATACATCTGACAAAGGACTAATATCCAGAATCTACAAAGAACTCAAACAAATCATCAAGAAAAAAACAAAGAATCCCACCAAAAAGTAAGCTAAGGACATTAATAAACAATTTTCAAAAGAAGATATACAAATAGAATGCAATACCATCTCACTTCTGCAAGAATAGCCATAATTAAAAAATTAAATATATATATATATATGTATGTTAGCATGGATGTCGTGAAAAGGGAACACTTATACACTACTGGCAGGAATATAAACTAGGACAACCATTATGGAAAACAGCGTGGAACTTTTTTAAAGAACTAAAAGTAGATCTACCATTTGATCTAGCAATCCCGCTACTAGATATCTACCCAGAGCAAAATAAGTCATTATATGAAAAAGACACTTGCACATGCATGTTTATAGCAGCACAATTTGAAATTGCAAAAATATGGAACCAACCCAAATGCCCATCAATCAATGAGTGGATAAAGAAAATGTGGTATGTTTTTATATATATATATATACATATATACACATACCTTGGAATACTACTCAGCCATAAAAAGGAATGAAATAATGGCATTCACAGCAACCTGGATGGAATTGGAGACTATTATTCTAAGTGGAGTAACTCAGGAATGGAAAACCAAACATCATATGTTCTTACTCTTAAGTGGGAGCTAAGCTATAAGGATGCAAAGGCATAAGAACAATACCTTGGATTTGGGGGACTCAGGGGAAAGGGTAGAGGGGGTGGTGAGGGATAAAAGACTACACACTGGGTACAGTAAACACTGCTTGGGTGAGGGATGCGCCAAAATCTCAGAAATCAGCATTAAAGAACTTATTCATGTAATCAAACACCTCCTGTCCCCAAAAACCTATGGAAATAAAAAAAAATTTTAATTTTTTTAAAAAGAAAAGAAAAATAAATTTTTTAAAAATTCAAAAACATCTAATTCTCCAATTCTGTAAGGTTTTAGAAAATAGAAAAAGAGAGATTTTTTAAATTTTTATAATTGTTTAGGGAAATTACTTTTAAATACATGAATCATCTTAAGAAAATGTTGAGACGTTCCAACATTAAAAACTGAATTGTTTAACCAAAAAGGTTGACATAAAGGGACAAATAGATTGTTGGACGTTCTCACTATGAAATCAGTAAGAGGTAGTCTTACTATGACAGACAGAAGAAAAGACAGATCTTTAGTGGTGAAAAAAGAATGAGAAGCATAGGAAAATAAGGGCATGGCATTTAGAAGAGAGAAAAGTATAATACGGTAGATGAAGATAGAAACAGAGACAGAGATATAGATAGAGATAGAGAATAAAATCATTTCTGCAAGCTGGAGAGGAAAGTGGAATGAGGATACCAAGAACCTGGCACACCAGTCCGGAGACTTTTGAATTTGATCTGAGATAGGTATAGGTCTCAGGATCTGGAAGAGGCATGATGGGAATGTCCCTCAACCAGGCATCAGCTGGGTGGTCCACAGTGCAAGATGGTCACCACTGACCCCACTTAGGGAATGACTGGGGGTTGCTGAACTACCTACCAAAGAGGGGTGACATATGACCATGATACCTGACCACAAGCCTGGGATGTCTAAATGAGATTATGATATTTATTTACATACTTAATTTGTGCTGTAATCAGCTTCTATTTATCTTCTTTTCATTGATGTCCTTTGACCAGCTCTATGTATTACAAATAAAGCAATCAGAACATAAATTGTTAAAAAAAAAAAAAAGCCAAGCCACTTAGAGAAAAATGGTGAGGTTGTCGAGGCAGAATCTTGTGTAGAAAAATAAGAAGATAAACAGAACTATTTTCTGTTCAAATATTTTATAAGAACTATAGCAAGAGTAGCAAGCCTTGGGCTTAGCTGTGTGATTAGGTCAAGGGAGGGTCTGGAACCAGACTATATACGTGTGTGTGTGTGTGTGTGTGTGTGTGTGTGACTTACAAGCCTAGCAAGAATTCTGGCTCTGTAACTTGCAAGCTTCATCATAACTCTCTGAACTTGTTTTTTCATTTGGAAGATAGGAGAAGGGAGGACTGTATTACATCCAGGACTGCTCTGTATTTTCTTTTCTATATTCACTCACATATTTATGTTTTATTTCCTAGGACTGAGTTCTTATTTTATGATTCACAATTATTTGGTGAAATTGTCTATATTGGCAAGGATGCTTTTGGCTCCAAGTAATAGAAAACTCCATTCCAACTGGCTCATACCCTAAAGGGGATTTATTGGTTCATTTAACTGAAAAAGTCCAGATGCTGGGTAGCTGTCAGGTATGGTTCCATCAGCCTCCAAATCTGCCTTTCTATGATTTGCTTGGCCTCTTTCTCTTCTGTGGGTTAGCAATATACTCAGGCTACCAGCGAGGTGACAGTAGCATTTCCTGGCCATAACAACATCCACAGGAAGAGGGACCATCTCATCCAGTAACCCCAGTCTTTAGGACTCCTGTTATCCTGAAACTCTAACAAAACCTTCCATCTTATTAGTCACAATTTGGTCACATGCCCATTCCTGAACCAATCCCCTTGACCTGAGCATGCCACCCATGATTTATCTAAGGTCTGGATTCTGCTGTGGCAAAGGAGTAGAATTACTCATAGATCCACGCTGCAGCTGGAGTCATCGTCAGCTTCCCTAAACCTTAGCTCTGCATGGGGGTAGAGGTATTCCTGAACAAAAATCAGAGTGCTATTAGAAACAGGCAAGAGGAAACGGATGCTGCGTAGGCTTTTCAAAGTTAATTCTGTGGAATGAAAATTGTAGAATACTGTACACTATTTTATCCCAGAGGCCACTAAACAGGATATAGCCATGTCTGATAATCAAAGGCTGTAATGTTCAAAATTAGAATCTGCCAGATCTTTATCTAACAAAGTCTAAGAATTTCCATAAGGAAATGAGAAACATGTAAACAATTGCAGCTCCTTGGGTAACTGTACACTAGCATATCTGAAAACAATTGTTTTTACTCCATATGGGATACTAATCAGCTTCATTACATGGAAGGAAAAAAAGAAACCTCAGGAACCAAGACTGTCCAATATTTCATCAAAGGAATACACAGGGAGCTTTAAAATACAGTCTCTTCAAGTAGAAAAATAGGTAAAATATTGGAGAGGATTAATCAGAGTGAAACAGTCGTTAATTGCTATTTTTTTCATCAGGGGAACATAAAAGAAGTTGAAAAATATACATACTCTGTTCAGATAGAAAAAAAGTGTAATGTTGAAAAAGATCAGTTAGAGACTGATCAGTTTTTAATTGCTATTTTAATTGTCAATCAGTAATATCCAATTGTATTCTGCCACTAAGCTTACATTCGGAATTTACTTAATGTTATAAAATTGCTATGTTTATCAATTTTGTGGGGATGGAGGGCAATCAATCCCTCCTTGCTCTGGGCTCATATCAACTTAGAAATATAGGCAATCTATTCTTCCAAGAAACATCTATTGAGGGCCTGTGATGTGTCAGGCTGCCCTGGTTCACGGCAAAGCCACATGTCAGCCAGCTGCCTTCCTTCCTTCCAGAGGAGCCGGGTACTTGGAGGCCATCATCTAACATCCCTAGGTTTACGTCCCTTGGGACATTAGATCCTTCTTTGGAGCAGCCTTGATCCTTTCTCTGATGTCAGCTCAAATGGGTCACTGACTTATTGAGCTCCCACTCCCAAGAAATAACTCTACAAAATGCTGTATATCCGAGCATACAAAGTACAAGAATAAGCATACAGAGAATAAGAGAGAAATCATTGACATAGCTCTTGCTCCTGAGAACAACCAAGAAAGAAAGAAGAGCACATGCATATCAAAATGTTGATGAATGGAGGCCCAAAGGGAGGTAGTACAGAAGTGAAACATGTCTTCCAATTCCCAGGTTAACATAGTATATTTTGGGAAAGGAGACTGGAATGAATGAATAGGGTAAAGGCTACATCATGGAAGGCCCTGTAAGTCAGAGAAACAACTGGACCCAGCAGACTAAGGGAAAGGTGAGCAATTTATATCCCAAAAGCTGGAATGTGACACAAGTGCTTTCTCCCCATCCCATCAAAAGTCTGTTGATGCAGTCAGTGTAGTATAGTGGAAAGAGCAAAGCCCTGCATGTCAAATCAACCTGGAGCTGAATCATGGCCCAACCACTGAACAGCCATGTGACCTTGGGAATGCTACTGATCCTCTCTAAGCCTCAATTTCCTCATGTAAAGAAAGAAATGAAGTCTATATTATCAAGTTGTGCTGTCTAGTGTGGTAGCCACTAGCTGCATGTATCTACTGCATTTAAAATGTTGCAAGTCCAAATTCAGGTATGCTAAAAGTATAAAATGCACAATAGGTTTGAGAAGCTTATATAAAAAAAAGAAAAGAAAAAGCTATCCTAAGTCTTTATATTGATTAGATAGTGAAATAATAACATTCAATTACATAAATACATTGGATTACATAAAATACATTATAAAAATTAGTTCTATCTGTTTTATTTCCTTTTTGTTGTTATAGAAAATTCAAAATTACATAGCCATAATGTTAGGTAAAGCAGAAAACAGTTCTTTTTTTCTAATGGAAATTGGAAATAGGATTTTGCTCCCTAAAGTCTTTAAAATCAATGAACATGATAATTATGCGATCATGATCACAATTTCTATCCATACTCTTTTTGCATCCTCCCACTCCGACTCTGGGGTGGACACGTTACTTTTCCAATGGGAATTTAGCAAATATAATGCAGGCAGAGGATGTCAAACTATTTGCACACTTACACATCAGTGCTTGCTCTCTGGCTCCTCTTGGGAGCCTTGAGACGATTATCATGTGAATAAGCTCATGCTAACCTACTGGATGATGAAAAGTACCTGGCCAAGTATCCCCACTGCCCCAGCCAACCACCAGACAATGTAAGTGAGGCCATTCTAGACCATCTAGCCCCAGATGAGCTGGTCCAGCTGACCCACACATTTATGAGAAATAATAAATGTTTGTTGTTTTAACGTCAAGTTCTAAGGTGTCTTATTCTGCAGTAAAAGCTAACTGGTAGATTGTGGATAGATCTATGACAACCATAATATTATCAGAATCTTCATCAGAGTCTGAGGAAGAATGAAGACTGGTAAAATCCAGTTACCCTGATCTCTATTAGGGGGTGAGCTTTGCAACCTCATTCCCTCGATAGATAGATAGATAGATAGATAGATAGATAGATAATAGATAGATGAAAGTATCTCAGATAGATAGATGATAGATAATCTTTCTCTCTCTCTCTCTCTCTCTCCCTCTCTCTCTCTCTCTCTCTCTCTCTCTCTCACACACACACACACACACACACACGCACACTCTCTGGAGGAGAATTGAAACTATTAGTTCAGACAGACTCAAAAATCTCAACCCAGGGTTTCCCAAACTTTTTGGACATAAAGCCCTCTTTTTCTGATAGCAAAAACATTTGTACTCTGGTGGCTGGTTGTTAATATCTGTTGATTAAGAACATACATAATTTTTATAGAATCTTTGCTACTACTTGCATGGCTTTATGAAATGAGGTAAAAGAGGACCAATTATATGGATCCATTACAAAATGGTACCACTTCCACTCAGGGATGATTCAGTGCCTAAGTAGGACAAATGGTTCATGGAGGAGAGTTGTGACCTAGCTTCCAGCCCTTGTATGAGGCCCCTCAGCTGGGTGCTCTTGGCTGGAGCACAGCTTAAGCCCTGACAACAGAAAGACACGGATTCAGTAGGGCTTTGAAGTGAAGTTGTGTTTGATTCATAACAACAGTATCTGGATGCATTTAGAAAACAATCATTCTTTATTCTACAGACAAAGCTTTTGGGATTGAAATGAATTCAGAATTCTTATTATTGTATCATAACTTCGTAACCCACCCCCACTCCCACACCATGAGTTTATAGTTCACAGCTGGGTTCAGACCACTCAAGGCTGTGTCTAATGGCCACAAGTGGGCAGAAAGAGAGAGCAGACATTGTCCCTCTCTGGCCCAAGCTCACAGTTCACAACTGCAGATCAAGTGTGAGAATTGAGGAAGGAGGTAAGGTGGCACTTTACCACTTTGCTCCAATAAATAAATCACAGGATTAGGTGCTAACTGAATTCCTTTACATTTTGTTCACACATTTTTTGTGTGTGGAGAAAAAAATGCCTACAAATGAATAATTTTAACATAAAATTCTGAGTTATTAATAACCCTTCATTTTAGCCATGGATTTTTAATTTTTTATTATTTAGCTTTATGCCTTCATATCTATTAACCATTCCCTTGCAACAGTGTTATCTTTTGCAACAATGCCTTGTGTTTATATAAGGTTGCTATGAATTAAATGTGTCCTCCAAAGTTCATGTGTTGGAAGTTTAATCACCAAAGCAACGGTGTTGAGAGGTAGGACTTTTAATGGGTGATTAGCTCATTAGGGCTCTGCCCTCATGAATGGATTTATGCCATTATCATGAGAGCAGCATCCTTATAATGAGTGAGTTTGACTCTCTTCGTCTCTCACATGCACTCTCTTGCCATACGATACCTTCTGCCATGTTATGATGGTACAAGAAGCCCCTCACAAGATGTGGTTCCTTGACCTTGGCCTTCACAGCCTTCAGAAAAAATAAGCCAAATAAACTTCTACTGTTGGTTGGGCTCAGTGGCTCATGCCTATAATACCAGCAGTTTGGGAGGCCTAGGTAAGAGGATCATTTGAGCCCAGGAGTCTGAGACCAGCCTGGGCAACATAGTGAGACCTTGTATTTACAAATAATTAAAAAATGAGTTGGGCATAGTGTCTCATCCTGTGACCCTAGCTGCTCGGGATGCTAAGGTGAGGGAATCACTTGGGCCCAGGAGAGTGGGGCTGCAGTGAGTCATGATCATCTCACTGTAGTCCAGCCTGGGTGACAGAGCAAGATCCCATCACACACACACACACAAATCAATTGTTTATAAATTACTCTGACTGTGATTATTCTATTATAGCAGCACAAAAAAGACTAAGACAAAAATATTCACTTTTTTGAAGCCCTTTTATTACACTACAAATCATAAACCACAGAAGGTATTTTTAAGAGTTAAAAAATAAAGTTTTATTCTTGAAACGATGATTTATTATCCTAATAATCTTATGACATAACAAGGGAAAATATTATACCTTTGCCTGCTCCAGAGAGGGGGGAAGTTGAAGGACAGAGAGAGTATTCTCAAATTATTAGCAGAACCAGCCAAGGCAGAGCTCTCTCCACTACATGAAGCTGCTTTATATAGATAGGGCAAGGATAAATCACAAGTAATGTATTTTTCAACTCTTTAGTTAACCCAAGCAAGTGAAAATCCCTGGCAAAGCCCTAGCAAAGCATTTGCCAATTTCCATGGTGTAAATGCTCCCAGTGTGTCTGATTTCCAGCTACCATATGATGTGACTGAATATAGAGTTGAGATGTGCAGTAACACACAGTTATTTAGTATTTCTACTATACGCATATAATAGCTGTAAATAACCTCAAAAACATAACAGTTAAATGTAGTAAAACAATTAGGAAGTGAAGCAATTTTACTATTTATTACCTTCATTTTTAATATAATTTATTTAATTGTAAGTTTATCTAATTTTTAATGATGTTATGTTTAACAAGCAGCTCGCTAAATTCTTGAAATTTTAACCATCACTCTTACCAGTCAGTAGGAGTGGATTCTGCATGCCACTGACTCATGCCTTCCTTTCAAGTTATATGAAGTTTAAAATAAAATAAATATCACCCCTAGGGGGCACAGCTAGTTGTACACCTTAACACTACCCTCATATTTTGAGCATTTTTGGATTGCACAAATGAATGTTTCATCACAGGGCAAGAGATGGCATGGCAATTTGTGGATGGCCTGGGCTACAATTCAGAAAAAAGCAATGGAGCCAGTGAGCTAGGGACTGTTGATATAATTAAGATAGAGGGTAACAGGACTGTTCCTACAACCTTCCCGAAATGCAGAGCAAAGAAAATCCACCCTCCTGTTGCAGAAAAAGAGGATACTTTTGGCCTGAATTATTCAGCTGGGCTATTAATGAAGTTCAACTGGATAATTACACGTGTCTTACTTTGACTGGTTCTATGTTGGCCTAAGCTTTAGGTTTGGGACATAAAATGTTAGCCCTGGGAAAGATTACACAGATAACAAAGCCTGGCTCCTCATTTTACAGATGAGAAAACTGAGCAAACCTACGGCTAGAGAAAGAGAAATGAAACACTAAGGCACAAAATTTAAGCAGGCACTCATTTTCAGGATAAAGTAGGTGCAGTGAGTCCTGAGAGTATATCCTTAAATTCTCTAGTGTAAGTACCCTCTCACTTTACCGTTGTCCTGACCAAAACTAATACCCAAAGAGGCCAAGTTAACATGACTAGTGTGATCAGAGCAAAAACTACTACATGTCTTCTAACTTCCGGCCTGGGATCTTCTTCCTACAGTATAGACTGCCTCCAGCTTTGCCCACCCTTCCAAGGAAAGGCCTCCAAAACGTTTTTTTAATGATGTTGTATTTAACAAGCAGATAGCTAAAATTATTTTTTTAATTTTTTGCTAATTTCTTTTTTTTTTAAAGCTTGCTAAATTTTTTTAAAAAAAGGTTTTTTGCTAATTAAAAAAATAAATTAAAATGAGCAGAAAGCACCTTAGCCTGGATTAAGTCCCTAGGCCCAATTTGCTTATGGAATAGTGACCCATAAGAGCATGGCAAGACCTCATGCACTACAAGGTAATCAGTGTTTAAGCAGGCTGGACTTTTGCACTCTCAGTAGAAATTGCACTGTCAGTAGATTTGCTTATAAGGCAAATCAATATGTGTAAACAAAGGAAAAATTTATCTTTCTTAGGAAGGAAGGCCAACAAACTATTTTTAAGTACTTACAAAATTATTTTGAATAGAGCCATTTGCAAATGATGACTTTGCTAATTTACATCTCACTCCTCCTACTGATTGAAACACACAGAAAATCCTCCAAGGCACAGAATGATTTTACCCTTTACATCAGTGTTTGTCATGTGTATTAGTCAGGGTTCTTCAGAGCAACAGAACCCATATGATATATAGAGACAGAGGAGTTTGTGGGGAGAGATTTAGTGTAAGAATTGGCTCATGCAGTTATGGAGGCCAAGAGATCTGCTGTCTGCAAGCTGGAGAGCCAAGAGCACTGATGTTCACAGGCAGAATATGGATGTCCCAGGTCAAAAAGAGAGAAACAATTAATTGCCCTTCCCCTGCCTTTTTGTTCTATCCCGGTGGTGAAAGGATTGGATGATGCTCACCCACGTTGAGGAGGATCACCTACACTGATGTCTTCCAGAAACACCCTCCCAGACACACCCAAACATAATGTTTTACTAGCTATCTGGCATTCCTTAGCCCGGTGAAGTTAATGTATAAAATCAACCATTACATCATTAACCTGAAATAATCAAAAGGACCAGAATTCAGTTTAAAAGTTTATTGGCCAGGCGTGGTGCCTCATGCCTGTAATCCCAGAACTTTGGGAAGCTGAGGTGGGTGGATCATTTGAGGTCAGGAGTTCAACACCAGCCTAGCCAACACAGCGAAACCTTGTCTTTGCCAAAAATACAAAAATTAGCCAAGCAGTAGTGGCGCGTGCCTATAATCCCAGGGACTTGAGGCCGAGGTAGGAGAATCACTTGAGCTTGGAAGGTGGAGGTTGCAGTGAGCAGAGATTGTGCCACTGCACTACAGTCTGGGCCACAGAGTAAGACCCTGTCTCAAAAAAAAAAAAAAAAAAAAAAAAGAGTTTATTCAAGCACAAAGCTGAGAATGGCTATTTGGATTTGGATAACACAGGCTTCAAAGGAATGGGATCAGTACTCCAAAGTTAAAAATTAAGGTTCTTGCTTATATAGGCAGAAAACAAAAAAATTTAGTAAGATTATAACATTTTCTATACAAGGTTGTTTTATGAGTTAAAACAATTAGTTACAGTTTTTCTTTTATATCCAGCTTTTTTTCTCCTTTCCAATTTAACATAATGTATTTAACATTTCATCTCAGACAAAATGAAAGTCAAGAAGTTTGTCTGAGAGAAGAAAGAGGGAGGTTAATCTACAACAAAGATAAACAGTTAAGAGGGAAGGGGTCTTACCTTAGTGCCCTTTAGTAATTTCCACCATATTACAAAATAATGTAGGTAAGGAAAAAAGGCTAATCTATAATCAGAGACAAAAAGGTTATAGCTGCCTGTTTGTTTTTTTGTTTTTGTTTTTTTTGAGACAGAGTCTTGCTCTGCTGCCAGACTGGCGTACAGTGGCACAATCTCAGCTCACTGCAATCTCCACCTCCTGGGTTCAAGTGAGTCCCCTACCTCAGCCTCCTGAGTAGCTGGGACTACAGGCGCGCACCACCACACCCAGCTAATTTTTGTATTTTTAGTAGAGACAGAGTTTCACCATGTTAGCCAGGATGGTCTCAATCTCTTGACTTCGTGATCCGCCCGCCTTGGTTTTCCAAAGTGCTGGGATTACAGGCATGAGCCACCACGCCTGGCCACAGCTGCCTGTTTTTGTGACTCGGGTCCCATAATCACATTCCCTTAAGGCTCAAAATATTTTGTAGTTCCAACAGCTTAGATTTTGAATTACTTATTTTCACATCGGAATGTGAGAGTAGTAGTTCTACACTTATTCAAGAATAAACTAAAATGTAAGTTTTCCCACAACATAGGTAGACCCAGCAATCCCAATTTTACTCAAGAGAAATGTAAACTTTATCAAGTTGTGATAAAGTACCTGTGACAGTTACGTGACTGTATGCATTTGTCAAAGCTCATGGAACTGTACACCAAAAGGTATAAATTGACCAGGTGCAGTGGCTCATACTTGTAATCCCAGAACTTTGAGAGGCTGAGGTGGTGGATCCCTTGAGCTCAAGAGTTCAAGACCAGCCTGAGCAACATGGTGAAATCCCATCATTACAAATATTTTGTGTCTTTACAAAAAACACAAAAATTAGCTGGGCATGGTGTTGTGTACCTACAGTGCTATTCAGGAGACTGAAGTGGGAGAATAGCTTGAGCCTGGGAAGCAGAGGTGGCTTGAGCCTGAATGATAGCGTGGGACCTATCTCAAAAATAAAAAACAATAAAAGTAAAGCATGATTTTTATTGCATATTAATTATACCTTAATTTGCCAAATTGGACATTTTTGTCTCTCTAAATTAAATTGACCAATTTAAAATTGACCAACTAAATTGACCAACTTAAATTGACCAACTCAATTGACCATTATTAAAATAGACCTTCTGAGGGCATCATTTGTATTGCAGCTCAATATCTCCTCTGCTCTGAAACTGAAGACCTACTATCTTTATGATTGTGCGTGCTATGTTCAAAGCACAAGCTACTTATCTGTGAGAACTAACAAGATTGGATATTAGAAATGACATAGTATAAGCCAGGCGCGTTGGCTTGCCTGTAATTCCAGCACTTTGGGAGGCTGAGGCGGGAGGATCACGAGGTCAGGGGTTCGAGACCAGCCTGACCAACATGGTGAAATCCAGTCTCTACCTAAAAATACAAAAATTAGCCAGGCATGGTGGTACACACCTGTAATCCCAGCTACTTGGGAGGCTGAGGCAGGAGAATTGCTTGAACCTGGGAGGCGGAAGTTGCAGTGAGCCGAGAGCGCACCATTGCACTACAGCCTGAGTGACAGAGCGAGACTCTGTCTCAAAAAAATAAATAAAATAAAATAGAAAAGAAATCACAGTGTAATGAATAGCCTGAACATTTAAATGGAACAATAATAGCTAAAAAAAAAAACCTGAATGCTTGTCATGTGCCAGACATTGCAATACCCACAGCAATCCTATGAGGTTAATGAAATGATTAATGTCCTGTTTTTTCCAACAGGACACTCTGGCTGCTATGTTGCGAATTGAATATAGGAGTGTGTTGTGGGTGGGGCAGCAGTGGACAAGAGTGGAGGAAGGAAGATGTATTTGTATGTCATACAATAATTCAGGTGAGCGATAGTGGCATGATCCATGGTGAAGGTGGTGGAGGGGGTGAAACATGGTTGCTTCTTGGATGCTTGGAAGACAGTTCACAATCTTTGCCAGTGGATTGAGTTTGGGGCCTTAGAGAAAGAAAGAATGATTTCTAGGTTTTGAGCCCCTGAACAGCTGGAAGGATAGAGTAGCCATTTCTTGGGGCGGCAAAGATGGAGGAGGAGCAAGAGGACAGAGCTCAGGGATTCAACTTTGAGCGTGTTAAGTTGGAGACATGTATTAGCCATATGGGGTTTTCAAATAGGCAATTGGATAGATGAGTCTAGTGTACAGGGTTGTGGGAGGGTCTCCAGCTGGGGGCCATAGATGATCTACAGTCTTGACACTGGATTAAATTACCAACGGGTGAGGGAGGTAGAAAAGATGAGATGTTCAAGGACTGGAATCTGGGACACTGCAACACTTAGAGGTCATAGAGCTAAGGAGGAAGCAACCAGACGGGGGAAAAAACAAAACAAAACAGGAGAGAATGGTGCCTTGGAGGCCAAGGAAAGAGAGTGTATCAAGCTGGGGAAAGGGATCTTCTGTCAAACTTTCTCTGAGGAAGCAGCTGGAGGCCTGAACGGCCAGTCCAAGAGGCCACTCTTTCTCCCAGTCACCTTGCCTATTCGTAACTCTATCATATATTTATTACATTCCCCTACAGTCATCACCTCACTTGTCTATCTCAAGATCCTCTTGTCCATTTCAGTATTTCCATTGCCCAGCAGATGCTCAATAAATGTTGAATAAATAAACGATGAATGACTGAGTGTGTGAGTAGAGATCTCACAGGTTAGGGATGGTAGAAACACTACAGAAAGGTACGCTTCTGCTCAACTCTCCCAATGCCACACTCAGTGACGTTGTGTTAGTAGCTTGAAATTGACTATGGTGAGAATATATATACCACAAAAATGAACACTTTCTACCAACTCACGCTCCCTTCACCTGCTAGTGTCCGTGTTAAACATTTGCTATCACACTACTGGTTATACTATATTTCACATGTAAACCTCCAGGAAGCAAACTTTCTTCTATGAAGAAAAAAAAATCACACCATTTTCTGGAAGATAGTATTTTCTTCTCTCTGTTTCTTTTACTTGTGTGAATACCAGGTGGACAAAACAACCAATACATTAACTAAATTTTTCTTTCTCTCCTACTGATCGTTTTGATGGTGTGCAGACAGCTATTCTTTAGCACCACCAACCAAGCAATGGGTTTTAACATCACCAGTGATAACTCCTCCCACTGCCACCACTCTGCAGCCTCTTCCATGGGTTTTCCTAAGAGAAAAAGTTGAGATTTATGAGAATCCACTCATTATTATTTAACTGTGTCAGCAGTTGAGCTGGTTATGAAATGTGTGTCTGGATCAGAAAGGTGGATACAAAATGCCAAGCTTCAAAGATTTTGAAAAAATATATAAGGGAAATGGGTAGAAGAGTGAGATTATTCCCTTTGAAAGCTGCTACCCCAGCCTGATTCCTCTCCAGGTCCTGTTCCAGCTCCCTCATGACGTAATTCATCTCCCCCACTGGAATGCATTATGCTATCTTGAAAGACTCAGAGCTAATGGAATGCTGAGAAAATCAATTCCTTCTTATTATGCAGGGCTGCTGTTTGGTAAATGGAAAACAAATTCTTTTTCCTCCTAAGTAGGCAGATATAAGCCATGGGAGACACCCTGATTATAGCTTACTCCTGTCCTGCATGAGAGTCTATACACCATTACTGTGCTTAACATGCATTTTGTTCAAAGAGGTCAGGTGCGTATCCACTCACAACTCAGTAAGGAGACAGAACTTTTCTCTGCTTCCCCTGCCACCCTGAAGAGGGCACATATCATAATGCAATGCCTTTGGAAGACATATTCAATTGACATCTAATATCCATAATAATATCGACCACTTATTAAGCATTTACAATGTGCCAGGTATCATGCTTTAAAATTCCTCTTTTTTCTTTTTTTTTCCAAGACGGAGTCTCACTCTGTCGTCCAGGCTGGAGTGCAGTGGTGCCATCTCCACTCACTGCAACCTCTGCCTCCCAGGTTCAAGCCTCCTGAGTAGCTGGGATTACAGGTGTGTGCTACCATACCTGGCTAATTTTTGTATTTTTAGTAAAAATGTTGGTCAGGCTGGTCTAGAACTCCTGACCTCATGATCTGCTGGCCTTGGCCTCCCAAAGTGCTGGGATTACAGGTGTGAGACACTGCACCTGGCCAAAATATTCTTTCTTTTTTAAACAGTAACTTTATCAGGGAGATTCTATTTTTGTCCCCATTTTACAGTTGAGCAAACTGGTTGACATAAAAAGACCAAGGTCACTTTAAGTAGCAGAATCTGGATTTGAACTAATTTCTGTTTGATTCCAAAACTAGGACTTCTAAACACATTGTTCCATGATGATGATATGTCTCATAACTAGAACCAGGTGAAAGCTACAAGCAGTTTCAGGTTTAGTATAAGGCTCTCAGCTGAGACTGAGTGTATTAGTTCATTCTCACGCTGCTATAGAGAACTGCCTGAGTCTGGATAATTTACAAAGGAAAGAGGTTTAATTGACTTATAGTTCTGCTAGGCTGGGGAGGCCTCAGGAAAACTACAATCATGGTAGAAGGGGAAGCAAACATGTTCTTCACATGATAGCAGGAAGAAGTGCTAAGCAAAGGGGAAAAGCCCCTTAAAAAACCATCAGATCTTGTGAGAACTCACCCACTATCATGAGAACAGCAGCATGGGGGTAACCACCCCCATGACTCAATTACATCTCATCTGGTCCCTCCCATGACACATAGGGATTATGGGAACTACAATTCAAGATGAGATTTGGGTAGGGACAAAGCCAAACCATATCAATGAGAATACACAGCCTGTAAGACAATGAGCTCTCTGACATAGGAGATATTCAAAAAGAAATGGAAAGAACACTTCCCAGTATGGTAGGTTTCTTGCTCTGAGAAGAATGGTTGATCAAACCTGCTGCTTGTTGAAACTGATTGTTCACCAGGGAAACAGAGAAGATATTTTTGGTAAGAAAGTAGACATGTTCCACAAAGGTAGATTAGAAATGAGGGACAAAATGAAAAGATTCAGGCCATAATAAAGGAGGACTTCTTTTTTAAGTTTTCAAATTGACAAGTAAAAACTTTATATATTTATTTTGCACAACATGATGTTTTGAAATATGTATAAATTGTGGACTGGCTAAATTGAGCTAATTAACAAATGTACTACCTCCCATTTTTTGTGGTGAGAACACTTAAAATCTACTGTCAGGGGTTTTTAAGAATACAGGTATTCCCTGGAAATACTGCAGGTTCAAGTCCAGATCACTCTATTAAAGCAAATATCACAACAAAGTGAGTCATACAAATTTGTTATTTTCCCAGTGCACATAAAAATTATGTTTACACTATACATATATTATACTGTAGTCTAGTAAACGTGCGATAGCATTATGTCTAAAAAAGTGTATAGCTTAACTCAAAAATAATTTATTGCTAAAAACATGCTACCAATCATCTAAGCCTTTATTGAGTTGTAATCTTTTTGCTGGTGAAGTCTTGCTTCCATGTTAGTGGCTGATGATTGGATCAGGGTGGTAGTCGCTGAAGGCTGGGGTGGCTGTGGTAATTTCTTAAAATAAGACAACAATGATAGGCAGGTGTTGAACAATGAGAACACATGGACACAGCGAGGGGAGTACTACACACTGGGGTCTGTTGAGGGGAAATAGGGGAGGGACAGCAGGGGGTGAGGAGTTGGGGAGAGATAGCATGAGGAGAAATGCCAGATATAGGTGATGGGGAGGAAGGCAGCAAATCACACTGCCACGTGTGTACCTATGCAACAATCTTGCATGTTCTTCACATGTACCCCCAAACCTAAAATGCAGTAAAATAAAAAAAATAAAAAAAGACAACAATGAAGTTTGCCACGTCAGTGGACTCTTCATTTTATGAAAGATTTCTTTGTAGCATGTGATGCTGTTTGATAGCAATTTACCCACAGCAGAACTTCTTTCAAAATTGGAGTTAATGTTCTCAAATCCTGTTGCCGATGTATCAACTATGTTTATATAATATTTTAAACCCTTTGTTGTCACTGCAACAATGTTCACAGCATATTCACCAGGAGTATCCACTCACTACTCAGTAAGGAGACAGAACTTCTTTTCTTTGTTTCTTCTGCCACCCCTGAGAGGGCACATACCATCATGCAATGCCATTTGGAGAGACACAACATTTGGAGAGAATAAATGTTGTGTTAGCAGAAATCACTTTCTTTGCCCATCCATGAGAAGTAACTCCTCATCCATTAACATTTTATCAGGAGATTGCAGGAATTCAGACACATATTCAGGCTCCATCTTTAATTCCAGTTCTCTTAGTATTTCTACATCTGCAGTTACTTCCTCCACTGAAATCTTAAACACCTCAGAGTCATTCATGAGGGGAATCAACTTCTTCCAAACTCTTATTAATGTTGATATTTTGACTTCCTCCAATGAATCACAACTGTTCTTAATGGCATCTAGTACGGTGAATTCTTTCATGAAAGTTCTTAATTTACTTTGCCAAGAGCTATCAGAGGAATCACTATGTATGGCAGCTATAGTCTCACTAAAATTATTTCTTAAATAATAAGACTTGAAAGTCCAAACTACTTCTTGATTCTTGGGCTAGAGAATAAATGTCGTGTTAGAAGGCCTGAAAACAATGTTGATCATCTTGTACACTTCCCTAAGAGTTCTTGGGTGATCAGGTATATTGTTATTGAACATTAGTATTTTGAAAGAGATATTTTTTCTACACAGTAGGTTTCAATAGTGGGCTTAAAATATTTGGTAAACCACGTTGTAAACAGATGTGCCATCATCCAGGCTTTGCTGTTCCATTTATTGAGCACAGGCATAGTAGATTTAGCATGATTCTTAAGGATCCTAGGATTTTTGGAGTGGGAAATAAGCATTGGTGTCAATGGTACAGTCATCAGCTACATTAGTCCATAGCAAGAGAGTCAGCCTATCTTTTGAAACTTTGAAGGCAGGCATTGACTTCTCTCTAGCTATGAAAGTCCTTGATGGCATCTTTTTCCAATAGAAGTCTGTTTGTCTACATTAAAAATCTATTGTTTAGTGTAGCCAATTTTATCAATTATCTTAGCTTGATTTTTTTGATAACTTGCTGCAGCTTTTACATCAGCACTTCCTGTTTCACTGCACTGTTATATGGAGATGGCTTCTTTCCTTAAACTTTATAAACCAACCACTGCCAGCCTTCAACTTTCCTTCTGCACCTTTCTCACCACTTTTAGCCTTCATAAAATTGAGGAAACAGGATTTTGCTCTGGATTAGGCTTTGGCTTAAGGAAATGTTGTAGCTGTTTGATTTTCTATCCAGACCACTCAAATTTTCTCTATATCAACAGTAAGGTACTTGTTATTTCCTTCAAAAACTTTTCCTTTGCATTTACAAATTGACTAACTGGAGTAAGAGGCTTAGCTATTGACCCATCTCAGCCTTCAACATGCCTTCCTCATAAATATAATCACATTTTCTATATCCATTCACCCATTGATGGAGCCTTAGGTTGTTTTCACGTCTGGCTATTGTAAACAGCACTGCAGTTGACATGAGAGTGTAGATATCTTTTCAACATACTGATATCATGTCCTTTGAACATATCCCAGTAGTGGGATTGCTGAATCATATGGTAGTCCTTTTTTTTTTTGAGATGGAGTCTTGCTCTGTTGCCAGGCTGGAGTACAGTGGTGCGATCTCAGCTCACTGCAACCTCCACCTCCCAGGTCCAAGTGATTCTCCTGCCTCAGCCTCCCGAGTAGCTGGGAATACAAGTGCATGCCACCATGCCCAGCTAGCTTTTGTATTTTTTTTAGTAGAGACGGGGTTTCACCATGTTGGCCAGGATGGTCTCGATCTCTTGACCTCGTGATCCACCCACCTCTACCTCCCAAAGGGCTGGGATTACAGGCGTGAGCCACTGCTCTGGCCTGGTAGTCCTATTTTTAATTGTTTGAGGAACCTCTATACTGTTTTCCAAAACAGTTGTACCAGTATAAATTTTCACCAACAGCATACAATTATTTTTCTCCACATCCCACCAACATCTTTTGTCTTTGATAATAGCCATTCTAACAGGTATAAGGTGATAGCTCATTATGGTTTTAATTGGCATTTCTCTGATGATTAGTGATGTGGAGCATTTTTTCATATACCTGTTGGCCACTTGTATGTCTTCTTCTGAGAAATGTCTATTCAGGTCCTTTGCTCATTTTTTAAATCAGGTTGTTTTCTTGCTAGTGAGTTGTTTGGGCTCCTAATATACTTTGGATATTAATCCTTTATTAGATGGGTTTGCAATTTTCACCCACTCCATAGGTTGTCTCTTCACCCTGTTGATTCTTTCTTTTGCTGTGCAGAAGCTTTTTAGTTTGATGTAATCTGATTTGTCTATTTTCACTTGTGTTGCCTATGAGGAAGAACTTCTTTTAGCTAACATGTTATGGACTAGGCTCCATGAGGCTGGTCACAGGAAAGCTGGCGACAATGCATAGAGTTGCTTTTGCCTCTACCCTTACCCAAGACTTCATCATCTTTTACCTGGAATCTTGCTCGTTTCCTAACTGATCTCTCCTCCAGTCTTTCCCCAGCTTAGCGCATCCTCACACTGATCTGAGTTATCACCACCCAAACCAATCTCACCTCTCATTCTCTTACTTAAAGACCATTTCACTCCCATTGGCAAGGTGAGCTCCCAGGGAGGCAGAATGAGACAGAGACTAGCATGCAGGGTGTTCATTAGGGAGGGCTCTTAAGATTAATACCTGTAGAAGGGAGAGAAGGAAGCAGGACTAGACACACAGAAGTTGAGCTCCAAAGTCATCACAACAAAGCTTTAGCTAACCTCCTGGGGAGCTCTGGCTCTGAAGTTGGGATGTTCCTCTGGAGTTCTTCTGAATTGGGGTGAATTGACAGAGTATACTTCTGTGTAGACCAATGACTGGTTGCCCCAGGAAGCTAGTATGATCTTGGGATAGACAACTGAATGCATAAAAGAGAGATCCCAGAAGAGAATTGCAAGTAACGGCCATCTACCAGCAGCACTCCCTGCAGCCAGGAATATGCCATTCAGGACTGAAGGTCATTACATTCTTCTACACTGATAAAATACCACCCAACTCCTCTGCATATCATGCAAGGCCCTTCACAATCTAGCCCCTGCCATGTCTCCAACCCCATCTTTCTCCACTCCTTACTGCTTAACCCTGGTACATTAAGTTTCCCAGGGGATTCATAATTTGTACATACTATTCCCTCTTAATAGGATGCCCTTGCCTGCTGTATTAGTTTTTAATGGCTGCTGTAACAAATTACCGCAAACTTGGTGGCTTAAAACAATACATATTTATTCTGTTGCAGTCCTGGAGGTCAGAGTCCGAAATCAGTTTTACTGAGCTGAAATCAAGGTGGCAGCAAGGCTGTGCTCCCTCCACAAGCTGGAGGGAAGAATCTGTTTCCTTGCCTTTTCCAGCTTCTAGAGCCACATTCTTTGCATTCCTTGGCTCATGACTCCTTCCTCCATCTTTAAAGCCAACAGCAGCACAGCATCTTGCTCCACTGTCTCATCAACTTCTGCTTCTGCTGCTTCTGCTAAACCTACCTTTGTCTCTCCCTTATAAGAATATTTGTTACTGCATTTACGGTCCGGCTGGATAAAACAAAATAATCTTTCCATCTCAAGATAATTAGCTTAGTCATATCTGCTAAGTCTCTTTTGCCATATTATATAGTTTGGCTGTGTCCCTGCCCAAAATCTCATCTTGAACTGTAATAATCCCCACATGTCAAGGTCAGGACCAGGTGGACATAATTGAATCATGGCAGCAATTTCCCCCACAGTGTTCTCATGATAGTGAGTGAGTTCTCATGAGATCTGATGGTTTTATAAGGGGCTTCTTCCTTTGCTCAACTCTAATTCCTCGCTGTTGCCACCATGTGAAGAAAGATGCGTTTGCTTCCCCTTCTGCCACAATTGTAAGGTTTCCTGAGGTCTCCCCAGCCCTGTGAAATTATGAGTCAATTAAACTTCTTTTCTTTATAACTTACCCAGTCTTTGGTGTGCCCTTATAGCAGCATGAGAATGGACTAATACACCATATAACCCCAGGCTCCAGGGATTAGGACTTGATCTCTTTGGGAACCATCATTCACCTACCCCATCTGCCTTGCCCACTTACCTTTAAATCTCAGCTCAATTGTTAACTCGTGTGAAATTTTTCCTGACATTCCCAAGTGGGGAGAATCGACAGCCCTTTTTGTTTCCTAGCACTTTTCCATGTCTTTATTTATTAAATTCCCTGTTGTGCTGTACTTCATTTATAAAACATGAATTCATTCATTCATTGAGAAATTTCTATGTGCCCAGCCATTGTGGTTAATTTCTAGGGTTAGGGAAGTGAACAAATTGGACAAAAAGCCCTGCCCTTGTCTGACTTCTATTCCAATGAAGGGAGATACACAATTTTTAAGAGAAAAGAAAAACAAATAGTGTGTTAAAAAAACGTGCTGAGGGAAAAAATATATCAGGGTATGGGAGACTAGGCATGCAGCAGGGGAAGATGGAGGTAGTTGCAACTTAAAACAGGTGGTCAAGGAAGGTCTCGTTGAGATGGTGACATTCAGTAAAGTCTTAAAGGAGATTAGGATAGATATCTAGCAGAAGAGCCTTCTGGGTATAAAGAACTGCCAGTGCAAAGGCTCTGAGGTCAGAACATGGCTTAGGTATTCCAGTGACAGATAGGGGACCTCTTAGAGTTTTGAGCAAAGAATCGGTTTACCAGTGCTGTCCCAAGACTTGGGCCTGGACAAGATTGGTAAAGACTACAGGTGTTAAACGTAGGTGGGAAAATGATCACTCTATCAGCAGGTGAGGGAAGCCAGGAGGAAACTGATTCAGGTGGGGAAGAGAGAAAGTAATGAATCTAGTTTTAAAAATGTAGAACTGGAGATGAAGGTGGAACATCCTAGTGGAGAGGCCCAGATGAGGGCTGACAGAATTTTAGATTTGAAAGATCATCTGGTCTACCCCCTCATATTCAAGAAATATGAGCCTGCAGTGGTGGCCTCTCATTCTTACCCTGTTCTCCACCTGCTACCAAGTTTCTGCATCTTGCCATCCCTCCCTACTCCTAGGTTGCTTGCTTGTCCCTTCTCTACCTCCAGGACTTACCTCCAAGCCCAGCTCCTTTGGTAATGTTAACTGGCCCCGTCTCTCTATGATTTTATCCTCTTCAGGATTCCTCTGTCCTTTATGATCTGATATTTCACAATATCTAGGGAAAAGGTATGTAAGTTTTAATAGAGAAAAGTACAGAGAAAAGAATGCAAGTTTTGGAAGCAGACAGGATTAAAATCTCAGCTCAGCCACTTCCTAATATGTGATCTTAGGAATTCATTCATCCTCCCTGGGCCTTAGTTTCTTCATATTAAAATGTTCTTAAAGGACTGAAATGATAAGTCTACTTCATAGACCCATGTGAGTATCCAAAGAATAAGTCTACAAAGCACCTGGTATGTATTAGGCCCTCAGTAAATACTGATTCCTCCTTCTCAGACTGCTTGCCCCTTGTCCACAGTTCCACTCTCTGCAGTTGGCATTTTTATCCTTTTCCCTTTTCCCTTATTATATTTAGTTAATGTTTTATTTATAAATACACATTTGTAACACATTTTATTCCAGGCCACAGTAGCACAGATAAGAATGCAAGATTATGGGAAACCTTTTCTTGTAATTATCTACTTGAATATACAGAAAAATAACCTGTACAATTTTCCCTGTCAATTTTTAAAAACTTATTTGGATTTTTTTTTTTTTTTAAGACGGGGTTTCACCATGTTGGTCAGGCTGGTCTTGAACTCCCGACCTCAGGTGATCCGCCCGCCTTGGCTGGATTTGGTTTTTTTTTTTGAGTTGGATCCTTGCTCCTGTCGAGCAGGCTGGAGAGCAGTGGCACAATCTCTGCTCACTGCAACCTCCATCTTCCGGGTTCAAGTGATTCTCCTTACTCAGCCTCCCAAGTAGCTGGGACTACAGGCATGTGCCACCATGCCCAGCTAATTTTTGTATTTTTAGTAGAGATGGGGTTTCTCCATGTTGGTCAGTCTGGTATCAAACTCCCAACCTCAGGTGATCTGCCCACCCCAGCCTCCCAAAGTGCTGGGATTACAGGCATGAGCCACTGTGCATGGCCTTGGAGATTTTCAAACATAGTCCACAGTAGAAAAGAATAGCACACTGTACCTCCAAGTTCTTGTTACCCAGCTCCAATAACTGTCAACCTTAGCTAGTCTTGTTTTGTCTATCTGCTATCCTCAATTTTTATTTCTGGAGTATTTTAAAGCAAAATTTTAGACATCATATTATTCCACTCATAAGTAATTCAGTGGGTATCTCTAATATATATGGATTCATTTTAGTTTGCTAATGCTTCCATAACAAATGCCATAGGCTGGGTGGCTAAAGCAATAGACTTTTTTTTCCTCTCACTTTTAGAGGCTACAAGTCCAGATGAAGGTGCTGGCAGGGTAAGTATCTCCTGAGGCCTCTCTCCTTGGCTTGCAGATGGCCACATTTTCACTGTGTCCGCCACATAGCCTTTTCTTTATGCTAGTGCCCCACCCCATGGCTCTTATACCTATAAGGACAGCAGTCCTATTAGTTAGGACCCCACCCCATTCCTACTAGATTAGGTCCTCATTTACCCCAGTTACCTCTTTAAAGGTCCTTCTTCTTTTTTTTTTTTTTTTTTTTTTTTTTTTTTTTTTTTTTTTTTTTTTTTTTTTTTTTTTTGAGACGGAGTTTCGCTCTTGTTACCCAGGCTGGAGTGCAATGGCGTGATCTCGGCTCACCGCAACCTCCGCCTCCTGGGTCCAAGCAATTCTCCTGCCTCAGCCTCCTGAGTAGCTGGGACTACAGGCACGCACCACCATGCCTAGCTAATTTTTTGTAGTTTTAGTAGAGACGGGGTTTCACCGTGTTGACCAGGATGGTCTCGATCTCTTGACCTCGTGATCCACCCGCCTCGGCCTCCCAAAGTGCTGGGATTACAGGCTTGAGCCACCGCGCCCGGCCTTCTTCTAATACAGTCGCAATGGAGGTTGAGGCTTCAACATGTGAATTTTGGGGGCATACAGTGCAGTCCATAACTAAAAATATATGACCACAATACCATCATCGTGCTTATAATAATAATAATAATGGCATAATACTCTCCAGCATCCTGTCAATGTTCAAATTTTTCTGGTTATTCCCCAAACATTTCGTTACTAGTTGGTTCATTTACATTATAGTTCAAAAGATGGAGGGGTTTTTATGTTTTTGATTTTTTAAAAGAAATACAGATTCCTAAGCCCCACCCTGTTGGAGTTTTCACCTTGCTGCCTGTCAGCAGGCAGCCCCTATGGGGTCATGATATTTTTCACTGTTATTGCTACCCCAGTAGAAATTTCACTAGATTCTCATCAGAATTATGCCAACGTTGACAGACTTCCATCAAGAAAGTGTGTCTCTAGAACAAATGTCATTAGTAATGAAATTCACTGATCAATTTTTCATACAGCACAGTTTCCAGTTTTTACCATTTTATATATAGTTTATTGATGTTATTTTCATTGGCATCAATTATTACTATTATTATTTTTGAGACGAAGTTTTGCTCTGTTGTCCAGGCTGGAGTGCAGTGGTGCGATCTCGGCTCACTGCAACTTCTGCCTTCTAGGTTTAAGTGATTCTCCTGCCTCAGCCTCCCAAGTAGCTTGGAACATAGGCACCCACCACCACGCCTGGTTAATTTTTGTATTTTTTTTTTAGTAGAGACGGAGTTTCACCATGTTGACCAGGCTGGTCTTGAACTCCTCTCCTCAAGTGATCCGCCCCACTCAGCCTCCCAAAGTGCTGGGATTACAGGCATGAGCTACCATGCCCAGCCTCTTTTTTTTTTTTTTTTCAATACAGATGGAGTCTCACTCTATTGTCCAGGCTGGTTTTGAACTCCTAGCCTCAAGCAATCCTCCTGCCTCTGTTTAAATTTTACAACAAAATTTGATTCATTATCAAGTTTTTGTCCATGTCAAATTTTACCAATTATAACATCTGCCTTCATGGATTTTACTTCGTGGCCATTATTTCTACCAAACCCAATTTTTCTTGATCCTATTTGGATGTCTACATTTTGTCAAGAAGATTTGACTCTTCAGGCAATTTTCCATCTATAACCATTTTTTTCCTATATGTAATTTTAGCTGTTAATTTGTGTTGGTCATTTCCACCAATAATATTCATTATTAGTTTGATAAACGGCTGAGAGCTTGGATTTACTTCTTTACGTATTCGTGAAAAAATGTTATGTATCTAAGAGATAGCAAGGGAGATAAAGTGTGGGAATTAGAAAGTGACAAAAAGACACACGCGCAGAGGGAGATGGAGATGGATTGAGAAAGAAGCTGCAGCTGTCTTAGGATAATGTTTGCTAAGCTCTCTGAGGGGCCCCCAAAATACCTTGGAGGTCAAATGACAAGATTAAAACAACATGGTGGCTCCAATATGGTTGGTGAGAATGGACTGGACAAATAGTTTAGGACTTTAAGTCCTGGGAAGTTAAACACACAGCTGTCATCCTTCTACCCCTAACCCTTTTCGCTTTTATGGCTTTTTATTTCCTTCCTATTCCTATTCCCCTCTCTTCCTGTCTCCTTCTATTGCCCATAAAATACCCTCAGGAGAGGTGACCTTACATTTGGGTTTAATCAGTGCCTAGCACAGTGCCCTGCATGCAATGAATGTTTGATAATTCTTTGTTGACTAGTTTATTTTAAAGCATCATCCTTATGAGTTAAACTCCCATAAGCTAGGCCACTGTTAACAAATCAAAACACATCGAACTCGATCTACCACTTCCTGGGGGGGTAAGTGGGTGGATGGAGACAGATTCAGCAATTCTGAACTGTTGGGAGGCCTCTCAATCTGTCTGCAGAATTGAAGCTTGAAAAGTTTTATTTTTTGCCCACGTTCCCTAGCAAATGCCTGCTGCACACCCACACACTTAGCCAGCAAGAAAAAAAGAAGAGCTGCTGGAAGAATTATTCCTGTGGGACCAATAATCATAGGAGCAGCGTCCCCAAAGCTTTCCATCCAGTCTGAGCTCCCAGTTCCTCGAGTCCAGCCTCACAGTCATCTGGGACTGAAGCCAAGGAGGAGGGAGGCTTTGATAGAAGGGCTAGAAATGGTAGCCCCTCCTGGGAGAGTGAGGCCTGGGTGGGAGTTGAGGGCGGCACTGGTGAAGGAAGCAAAGACTCAGCCGAGCTGAGAGAGAGAGAGAAGAGTAGATCAGAAGGGGAACACAAAGCTAAGTTTTTGGCTAATGTTTTAAATGGCTTGGAATGGCAGCAGCCTGAACTTAACCATGTGATTGCAATGTTAAAACCTGAGGATTAGGCCAGGTAGCTCATGCCTGTAATCCCACCACTTTGGGAGGCTGAGGCGGGCAGATCACAAGGTCAGGAGTTCGAGACCAGGCTGGCCAATATGGTGAAACGCATCTCTACTAACATGACAAAAATTAGCTGGGCATGGTGGTACACACCTGTAGTCCCAGTTACTCAGGAGGCTGAGGTAGAAGAATTGCTTGAACGTGGGAGATGGAGGTTGCAGTGAGCCAAAATTGTGCCACTGCACTCTAGCCTGGGCAACAGAGTGACACTCTGTCAAAAAAAACCAAAAAACAAAAAACAAAAAAAAAAACCAGAAAAACCCCCCTGAGGATTAGAAAAAAAAGAAACAGAGGGAGCAAGAGAAGGATGCCGGCTGGCCGTCAAGAAAATAGGAAAAACGAGAAAGAAGGGCTAGACTCATGTTTCTCAAACTTAGCTGCAAGTTGGAACCACCTAGGGAGCTTTAAAACACTGAAGCCTGGGCCTGCCACCAGACTGATTTAATTGACCTGGGGTGAGTTTTGAGTGTCAAAATTTTTCAGAAGCTCCCCAGGGGGTCTACTGTGCAGCCAGGGCAGAAAGCAGCTGGGCTTGCTCATTGAAGATGGAAAAGGAAAGGAAACATGATCTCCCTGTGTCTTCTGTGACCCAGCAGTGCAGGAGAGAGGGACCTTGGGCCTGCCTACTCCCTGGTATCCCTGTGACAAGTTGTTGTGGCTCCATGAAAAGAACTCGGTATGTGCATCTCAAGGCCTGAGTTCTCGTTTCAGATTGGCCACTAGCCACTGTGTGACCTAGAGGGCACAGGATACAGAAGACCTGAGCTCACTAACTCACTGAGTTGTGGGCTGGTCATTTCCTCTCCCTGCCTTCGGTTCTCTCATGAAAACTGAGGGTGTTGATCTCCAGCTCTAAAACATTCCAAATCTCTACTTTCATTAAAATAGCCCAGTCACTTTAGTTCAACAGATTTTTTTTCATGAATTATTCAAAGTTAGGAGTTGAATGTTGAAAATAACATGTTTGCAGTGTCCTCATTAGGAAGCGTTTAGCTGTGAATCTCCTTTCTTCCACTATATTTACAAAGCCTGACTTCTGCAAAGTTTCGGGGATGAACACAGTCAGTCACAAAGTCTCTAGAGAATGCCACGTGGAAATAAAGTAAATAATAAACAACCACCTGATAAACAGAGATGGTATAATAAAGTGAGGAGGAGGGAGTATCTGTGGATGCTCAGAAGAGCTCCCCAGCTTTCCATGAGCCGCTCAGCCTTGCTGGCTTCAGTGTCAGTCCTGTTCGTGAACATCTACTGGAAGCCTATTTTGTAGAAGGGGAATGAGACAAATAACTCTTGCCCCTAATAAGCCCAATCTGGGAGGCTGAGGCAGACACATAAACAACCAATGATGAGAGAGAATATGAATAAGAGGGAGACTGTGGTATAGGCTTTTCATTTCTGTCTTTCTCTTTGACTTTTAACCATCAAACAGGAAATTCAAAATAAGCAGAAGTTGGGCCTGAATGATGACACCCTTCAGAGGGGCCCAGAGAGTCTGTCATCACACATCCAGACAACACAGGGCTTTGGTGTAACTGCTTCTAGAGATAGGATTGTGAAGGTAAGGAAATAAAAACAGTGATTTGTATATAATTTGTTATAAGGTTATAAATATATTGTAACACTGGAGGAAAGATAGTTGTGAGTTGTGTTTTTTTTTTAAGAGACGGGGTCTCACTGTGTTGCTCAGGCTGGTCTCAAACTTCTGGTCTCAAGTTATCTCTTACCTCAGCCTCCCAAAGGGCTAGGATTACAGGCATGAGCCACTGCACCCAGTCTAGGAAAGGTATTTCTAAAGAACCAAAGTGACAGCAGATTCATTTAGTTAATTTTCAGAATCCTTCTCTTATATTACTGTTTCATGATTAAACAACAGCCACCCAGGGCAACTGAGGAAGTTCTACCTGGTGACTATGCTCATGCTTCTCACTGCAAGAATCAGAAGACAATAATATCTGGGAATTTTCACAGTATGTGTCAAGGAGGTAAGGAATTTAAAATGCTAAGACATTTGTGATTCCACTTTGCTTTGCATTGGAAAAGATGGTTGTAAGCTGTTAAAATGTAAACCAGTAATTCCCAAACTCTAGCGTTCATCTGAATCACATGCAAAGCTTGCTTAAAACACTGATTGCTGGCCTCACTCCCAGGGTTTCTGATTCAGCAGGTCTGGGGTAAGGCCAGAGAATTTGCATTTCTAACAAGTTCCCAGGTGATGCTGATGCTGCTGGTCAGGGACCAAGTTTTGTGAACCACTGACATTAACGCATAATTTTGCTATTCAAAGTGCTGTTCAAAGTAGCAAATAAAGTGCATTCAAGGACTCTCGGTATTGTGCTCCTTCTGCTCTATGTATTATTCCTCTGTCTATTCATGTTCTGCCTTTCTAGTTCTCTAACTCATAGCACTGATCTGTGGCTAATCAGCTGTAGAGAAATGGGTCCCTTCCTAGACACCATCATCTTAAATTATCATTAGTGCATAGGCACTACGGTAAAATCTGAAACTTGGCTCATCAGTGTAGGTTCATTTTTTTCCCTCTAGTTTCTTCTACAGCAAATGTCATGATTTTAAAGAATATTCCCCAGCCTAAGGTCCTATGATTTTATGAAGTATTGATTTTAAGCAGCACTGTCTACTTGTTTGAAAGGAGGAGGAAAATCACTTTTTTAGAGTATCCACCTACCTACACAGGTACTCAGTCTCATTTAATTTTCCCATAGCCATTTGAGTTGATGCCATTTTAGAGATAGAGACACAGAAGTCCAGAGAGTTTAGGTAACCAGGCAGGATTTGAACTCTGAGCATCCTTGTTCTTCCCAGGACACTGCAGGATTTTCTGCTGGGAGCACAAAGAGAAAATAATGTTGGGGAACGCTTCCTCCCATGGAGTGTTCCTCTGCTTCCAAACACCACTGACACTCCCAAGAGGGAGGCTTTGGCACTAGGCCCCCTTGTTTACAGATCTGGAATCCCACATACACAAAAAGTGAATGCAGAACCAAGAGGGAGGGCCAAGGGCTAGGTCAAGCCTGGATGGCACAGCTGTCAACACAGCAAAAATACAGGGAAAGGCAAAGACATTTCAAAAAATACAATCAGCCATTTTCTTCTTGCTAGTACCAGCAGCTTTTGACGCTCTGCTTTAATAGGCTTTTATTTTCCTTAAAAAAAATATTCTTCTATTTATAGCTCTCCTAATGACAAGGTCAGAATGTTCAATGGGATGATAGGAGGAAACCTCTCCGTGACACACACAGGTCTTGCCAGTCTTAGAATCCAGTAATTCAAAATCACAGGCTCAAGTGACACTCAAGTAGGAAAAAGGATCTCTTACCCAAATCTGACCATTAGTGAGAAGAAAATGATAACTATCAGCTACCACTTACTGAGGGTTCCTTAGGGACCATCATAAGCAGTGTTTAAATTATTTGCAGAGTTAGAAAGCCTGGCCCAGTAGGCCTCACAGACTGCTGGAAGCTAAACCAGTTTACTTCTTGGAGAACAAACGTGAAAATTATGAGCAGAGGTTACTAAAGAGGTATGTAAATGACTGCCTACACTGGGAAGGAATCTGCATAATAGCCAATGTGTGCACTACAAAGTTTTGAGGGGAAGGAAATGGCAGCAATCTGGACTTTCATGTGCTTGTGAATCGCCCTGGGATTTTGCAGATTCAGCTTCAGGAGGCCTGGGCCGGGGTTGAGATTCTGCATTTCTAAGAGCTCCCAGGTGTGCCAATGTTGCTAGCCCACATACCACACTAAAAGTAGCAACAAGCTGGAAAACTTTACACGTAGAATCTTGAGTGGTTTTAAGGAAATCAATTTCCAGATCCTCAAAGCCTATTTGTACTCTTTCCTAAAATCTAAGAGACAGTGAGGTCAAGCTGTAGATTCTTTTACAAGGGATTTCTTCCCACTTTACAGAAGAAAGGCCCTTCTCTCTTCCACCCTAAATCTTACAGTGGCATGTTGTTGCCTCAGGGTGAAAAAACCCCTAGGTTTCTAAGCAAAGGAGCAATTTGAGATATTGGTATGAGAAAAAAAAAAAACAACTTTTTATCTGAGGGATGTGAACCCCTCTAAATTATCAGGCCCAGAGAAGCATTGAAGATATAAAAGTAGTCATGTCTCACTCCTCCTTGAGCTAGATAATTACCTCTTGAAGCCATTTGCTGTGCGGGCTCCAGACTAATGCCAAGTAGCCATAAAGCGCCATACATTCTATAGTTCAACAATGTATAGCCAATCACTAACAAATGTTATTTCTGTAAACCAATTAGGATTCCTGAAGAATTCAGGAACAAATCACTCTCTTGATTTATTCCTTTTTTTCTTTAAAAACTTGAGCCTCTCCTGTGTTCCCCCAGGGCACCCTCCAAGGCAATCTGGAAGTGTGTCCTGGGCTGCAGTCTTCAGCCCTGGCCCAAATAAACTCTCTATAGTAATTTTGCTTAGCTTCTTCCTTTTAGGTCTACTGTTATTATTGTTGAGAAAGTGACTAACTCTAAATAACTGGTTGCAAATATTTTCACAAGTCAACTGATATTGAGTCATTGCTGTCAACAAAGTTGCAAGAGATATGAATTATATAATATCAGCTGTTTAAAAATAATTTTAAGAGAATAATCACTAAATAATTTCTGCTTTTTAACTCGAAAAGAATTCAATCATTAAATGACATTTATTTTTATTTTTTGGAGACAGAGTCTTGTTCTTTCACCCAGGCTGGAGTGCAGTGGCACCAACTCAGCTCACTGCAACCTCCAACCCCTGAGTTCAAGCCATTCTCCATGCCTCAGCCTCCCAAGTAGCTGGGATTACAGGCGCCTGCCACCATGCCCAGCTAACTTTTATATTTTTAGTGGAGAAGAGATGTTTTAACACTTAGAGCTTTATAGACTGTATATACTTGCTCGTTGTTACAGAGAAATATGACACAACGTATGTTTCATAGGATAAAGTTCTGTAAGGTAAAGGAATGGAAATACAAATCCAAGGAGAAGAAAACATGTTGTAAAATTTAAGAAGAGCTTGTTCTGCTACTTCTAAAAAGATGATAATATCACTTGGTATATAGATTCCATTAGAAACATTTCTTAAATGATATACAAAATGTCAATACATTAAGAAGAGCTTGTATTTTTTTAAAAGGATGAATATATATCAAACACTATACTACATAGATTCCGTTGGAAACATTTTTAAAATATCAGGGGCTTGTTTTAAAATGTCAATACTTGTTATAACAGGGAATTTCTTTACAATTGCTTAAACTTATAATAAAAAATTTTAGATGTCAGCATAAAAAACTGTGAGCAATGCATAGCTTTTCAGATTTCCTTTAGAGGTCCACAAGCAAAACATAAATGTTTGAAGACCTCAGGTCTGAAAGCTTTTCCTCTGTCTTCCAAGACACATCAGGGCACAGAGTCATCAGGACCGTGATGAAGCTGCTGTTACCTCTCAGCAGGCAGAGCTAACCACCTGTGACCTCGTGCCCCAAACTCTGCTAGAGACCTGACTCCAATCTCACACCATTATCCTGCAATGTGATTAGCTCCGCCTTTTCTTTTTGTCACCTCTAGCCCCTGGCATAAAGGGCAAACTCAACGAATGCTGGAGGAAAGATAAAGGATGGATAGATGAATGAATACATAGATATCTGCATGCATGCACAAAGAGATTCCAGACTTTGTAGCCAGCTATTCTGAGTTATTCTGAGCAAAAACACTTACTCTGAGGGTTAAACAACAAGCTCTTCAAGAACCTGACTCCATGGTTTCTCTATATATAACTACATTTCACCAGATTATCACCACCTGATGTTCACATCATACAGTACAGGGTATATACCTGTGATATAGTTTGGATATTTGTTCCCACCCAAATCTCATGTTGGATTGTAATCCCCAGTGCTGAAGGTGAGGCCTGGTGGGAGTTGTCTCTGTCATGGGGGCAGATTCCTCATGGCTTGGTGCTGTCCTGGGATCATGAGTGAGTTTTCACGAGATCTGGTTGTTGTAAAGTGTGGCATCTCCCCTCCCTGCCATTCTCTCTTGTTCCTGTCATTGCCATGTGGAGTGCCTGCTCCCACTTCACCTTCTGTCATGAGTAAAACTCCCTGAGGCCTTCCCAGAAGCCGAGGAGATGCCAGTACCAAGCTTCTCATACAACCTGTGAACCATAAGCCAATTAAACTTTGTTTCTTTTTTTTGTGTGTGTGGGGGTGTGGGGAAAACAGAGTCTCACTCTGTCACCCAGGCTGGAGTGCAGTGATGTGATCTCAGCTTACTGCAACCTCCACGTACCAGGCTCAAGTGATTTTCCTGCCTCAGCATCCCAAGTAGCTGGGCTTACAGGTACATGACACCATGCCCAGCTAATTTTTGAATTTTTAGTAGAGACAGGGTTTCACTATGTTGGTCAGACAGGTCTCGAACTCTTGGCCTCAAGCGATCTGCCCGCCTCAGCCTCCCAAAGTGCCGAGATTACAGGCATCAGCCACCGCCCCCAGACATATATCTTGTTTCTTTATAAATTACATAGCCTCAAGTATTTATTTATAGCAACACAAGAATGGCCTAATACAATCTGGCTTGGAAGAGTCGATGTCACGGCAGAACATTTCCCTCAGCCTTCAGAAGGATATCTTCTATTTGGTTATCTTGATTTTATAGATCAGTATTTTATTTGTTTGCTTCTTAAGTGATTGATTCTATCCTTATTATAGGTTATTTTTTTAAATTTCCTTTTTTCTGTTTTTGTTTTTGGTAGAGGAAAGAAGAAGGAATGAGAAAGGGTTATAGAGAAGATAAAAGTGAATATTGGGCTGGTATCTCCAAAAGATATTGCTTCTTTGGGTTATTACATATATAGCCACTCATTCTAGTCATCTTCTCATCGCTCATCTCCATTTTTCTTCCTCATTTCATACTTAGAAAAATGTATAAAATGTATAAGGTATTAACAATAACAATATGAACCCCTCTAGATATATACAAGAAAGAAAATGTTATCAGCTCTTTTGAAATTCCCTCTATGCCCCTCCTCTATGTCATTGTCCTGCCTTTCCTTCTCCCAAAAGTAATTTTGCTTTATCATCCCATTACTTTTACCACACACCTTAAACAATAAATGGTTCCATTTTACCTGTCTTTATACTTCATATAAATGTTACATTGTATATATTTCCTGTAAGGATTTTTTTCACCTGGCATTTTGTTTGAAAGATGCATTCATATTGATACACATAGCTGAAGTTCATTCACTTTCAGTGCAGCAAAGTATTCATTGAACAAATATAGCAAAAATTATCCATTCTCCTATCAATAGTCATTTAAATTGTTTCTTATTGGTTACTGCAAAAAAGTTATTATGATCATTTTTGTACATAGCTCAGGTTGCACATGTGCAAGAGTTGGTCTAAGGGGTTTGTGTGCATGCATGCATTTGTGCATACACACACACATCCCTAGGAATTGCTGGCTCATGGAACATTTTATGTCTATACTCAACTTGCCTACACAATGCCAAATTATTTTCAAAAGTGGTTGAAATAATTTGTACTCCCACCAATAGTGTATAAAGTTTCTGTTATTCCACAGCTTCACCAACAGTTTTTTAAAAATACCGTATCAATTTGGCACAAGTGGCTCAAGCTTGTAATCCCAGCACTTTGGGAGATTGAGGCCAACGGATCACCGGAGGTCAGGGGTTCAAGACCAGCCTGGCCAACATGGTGAAACCCCGTCTCTACTGAAAATACAAAAATTAGCTGAGCATGGCATTACATGCTGTAATTCCACCTACTAGCGAGGCTGAAACAGGAGAATCACTTGAACCCGGGAGATAGAGGCTACAGTGAGCTGAGATCACACCACTGCACTTCAGCCTGGGTGACAAAGGGAGATTCCATGTCAAGAAAGGAAAAAAAATTATCAATTTTGGGGCTATAAAGTAGTCTCTTATTCTGGTTTAATGTGCATTTTTCTTATTATAAATGAACTTCAGCCTGTTTGCCTATTGTTCATTGGACATCCTTGGTTCTCTTCTGTGCAATGCCCTTTGTATATTTTTTCTACTGATTTTTTCTTATTGATTTTTAATATATTTGTTGTGCGTGATGCATGCATGTGTTACAAAATGCATCTATGTGTCATGTATAAAAATATATATTATAAGCTGAGTACGGTGACTCATGCCTATAATCCCAGCACTTTGGGAGGCCAAGGCGGGTGGATCACCTGAGGTCAGAAGTTCGAGACCAGTCTGGCCAACATAGTGAAACCCTGTCTCTACTAAAAATACAAAAAAGATTTAGCCAAGTGCGGTGGCAGGCGCCTGTAATTCCAGCTACTTGGGAGGCTGAGGCAGGAGAATCACTTGAACCCAGGAGGTGGAGGTTGCAGTGTGCCAAGATCATGCCACTGCACTCCAGCCTGGGTGCATAAATATACAAATAAATATATATATTTATATAATAAAAAATATTTTTTTCTGGATAAAATTCCTTTGTTATATGTTTTGCAAATTTCTTCTCCCAGATCATAGCCCATCTTTCACATTCTTTCTGCCAGCTTTCAATAAACACCAGTTCTTGATTTCAGTAAAGTTTGACAATACTTTCCTTCATGTTTTGCACTTTTTGTTCTTTGTTTAGGAAATTATTTTCTACACTGAGGTCTGACATATATTCTTCTGTATTTTCTTCTAAAAGTTTTGAAGTTTTGCTTTTCACACTCAAATTATTTGATTTACCTAGAATTAATTATTGGTAAAGTGTGAGGTAGGACCAATTTTTTTTCATATGGACATCTGATTTTCTTTACATCAGTGACTGAATGCGCCATCTTTCTCCACCAATCTGCAATGCCAGAACCATTGCATATAAAGTTCCCATCCATGGATGGGGCTGCTTCTGGGAATCTATTCTCCTCCACTGGTTTAATTTTTTTTTCAGCCCTCTTTCCTACAGTTTCTTTCCAATTATGCTTCAATCAATGTATGGAAGTAATACCTTTATTCTTATGTTGGCTTAGAGTTTTTAAGGATATCTGGTAACTCTATATCTACCTCATATCATTTAAGTAAAGTAATCAAACAGGATATACAAAGTGTTTAGTAAAGTGCCTGGCACAGACTAGCCTCAATACACTGTAATTATCATTATCATAACAGTGTTCATAATTTACTAGCTTTAACATTACAGAAGCTAGATCCCTCAAAATAAATTATTTAAGCATCTTCAGGAAGGAGCCAGCCATGTAGCATAAATTGCCTGCTTTATTCAGCAAAACTAATTAAAAGAAAAGAGGAGTTAAGTAATAAAAAATATGTGTACATCATAAGGAAAAATATGAAATGGCCAGGAAGAGTAGAGGTTTCTATGTTCAAATGATATTTGCTAGAAAGGAGAAGTACTCTCTCACTTGTTTATCTTGCTTATTTTTATCAGGGAGGAAGAACAATGACTTAGAATTGACAGGAGACTGATTTTTATAAAATGCTCCTAGACTCTATGGCAAATAGGAAAAGGGAAAATGAGCAACTTGTACTCCCAAGTGCTACAAGTTAGTGTGTACTGAAAGGGAGACCTGCCTGAATTTCAATTAAGGTGAAGAACATTTTACTGCGTACCAGGAACATTTTAAAGCATTTTAGGTGCATCATGTCATTTCATCTTTGTCAACAAATATCTTTACTTTATACATGAAGAAACTAAAACAGAGTTACACAACCAGTAAGTGGGAGTCTGCCAAGCTCCAAGCCCACACTGTTAAGTTTGTGTTATACTGGAAGCTTATATGATAAGCACAGACAATTGGTCTTATCATAGAATATCTAATTTCTACTATCTAATTTCAAGAACACTTATGGAATGGCCACAATGTAAGCACCTCACTACTCATTGTGACCCCAAATTAAAACTGAGTCAGTTCCTGCCCTTGAGTTGTGCACAATCTTAAAATGTACTCAAGAGTTATCTATTTCTCCACTTCAGCTGGTACATTCTAGACCAAGGCACCATCATTCCTCATGCACAACTCTACAAACAGCCACTCCTGACAGGTTTCCTTGCTGTATTCCTGCCCTGCTCCCATTCATTTTCCATACAACAAACAACATGATCTTGTGAAAATACCATTTTGATCATGCCACACACCTGTTAAAATTCACCAGTGAATTTTCATGGCACTTAGAGTAAAAGCCTATCCTCTCACCATGACCTGGAAAGCCCCACAAGATCTAGTCCCTGTCTGTCTCCAACTTTCCTTTCTGCTCCATTACCCTCATCCTCCAGCCACACAGGCCACTTCTCCAGTCCTCAGGCCTCCAGGCTCCCTTCTTCCAGGGAAGCTGATCCCACTCTTCCCATTCTTTGGATATTAGCTTAAATGTCACCTCCTCAGGGGAGGCTTTTCCAACCACCTGTTTCAGTAGGGTCCACTTACCCAACCCACTTTTCCATGTCAGCACATTCTGGGTTTCCTTACAGCACTGTCAACATTTTATATATTAATACATTTGTTTGTTTATTTTCTGTCTTCCTCACTGGAATGTAAACTCCTTGAGGACAAAAACATGTTCACCTAATCACACTATTTTATGTCCTACTTACCTCTGTGCCTGCATACAGTGGGTGCTGAATAAATATTTGTTGAACGAATCAATCAATCAACCAAGTGGGGGAAAGAGTCAACAAACAATTACAACACAGGAGTCAACCATAATGGTTACCATTTCTCTAATGCCCTCAATGAGCCATGCAATGTACCACACATTTAAATTTTTCATTTATTTATTTATTTAAGACAGAGTCTCACTCCATCACTCAGGCTGGAGTACAGCAGCATGACCTTGGCTCACTGTAACCTCTCCCACTTGGGTTCAAGTAATTCTTGTGCCTCGGCCTCCCCAGGAGGTGGAATTACAGCATGTACCACCACGCTCAGCTAATTTTTGTATTTTTAGTAGAGATGGGGTTTTGCCATGTTGGCCAGGCTGGTCTTGAACTCCAAACTTCAAGTGATCCACTCACCTCTGCCTCCCAAAGTTTGGGACTACAGGCATGAGCCACTGTGCCTGGCCGAAATTTTTATTTATTGAGTTCCTATAATGTTCCAAAAGCTTTGCTAGGTCTTAGAAGTATCATCTGTTGTTTCCACAACAACTCTGCAAAGAAAATACCATCATTCTCATTATTACAGATGAGTGCTCTGAGGCCCAGAGAAGTAATGCGATTTATAAAAGGCTACTCGACCAGAAAGTGGCAAAGCCAAGATGCAAACAGAGCAACCTTACTACAAAGACCACATTTTTGACCTGTATCACATTGTCTCTCTAAAATTTGGTAACTTACAAAATACATTGGCTAAGATCAAATCCTTGCATCTCCATCTTGCTATTCTAACCAGCAAATAAAGAACCAGCTATAACCAGGGGATATTCAAAGTGCTCTAGAACACCCTACATGCACTTAATGAAATATAATCACATGTTAGTGTGTTTATGTATATGAAGCATTTGGTGTTGTGCCAAACAGAAGACAAATGGTTACTACACTCAACAGGTGGTTACTATAATGAGAGATACATGCTCAAGGTGGTCAACGGCAAGAACTTTGCAGCCAGGCTAAATCTGAATTTGAATCCTGGTCTCTCCAACTTACTAATTACATGACCTTGGGTAAATTGCCTCACATCTTCAGGCCTCAATTTCTTTGTAAGTTTGCTGTAAGAATGAAATACATTTTAAATGCATTTAATTAATTAAACTCACACATGATAAACACCAATAATCAAGAATTTTCATTGCCATTAGTTATTGAAGTATATCATATAAGGCATGATTAAATCCCCTTGGTGCAGCTGCCTACTATGCTACCTGATGTTAGTACCTCTGTATTTCTGGGGTCACACAAAGCATTGTGGTCAATGACACCAATTGTCAATGACACCAATGGCCAATCTATGATGTCATTGAACTCAACCACACCCTCCACTAGAGAGAGCTCCAAGGGACAGTTATTCAAGTTAGCCCTGGAGAACACCACCAACATTTTATTCACTTGAAGCCTTGTCTCTCATTTGTCTAAGATCCATGCAGATGTAGTTCAGTCCAAGTCCTCTTGTCTAACAAAATTGAGAAATGTAGTTTGTCAACAGAATTTTTTTTTTTTCTTGAGACAGAATCTTGCTTTGTTGCCAGGCTGGAGTGCAGTGGCATGATCTCGGCTCACTGCAACCTCCACCTCCCAGGTTCAAGCAATTCCCCTGTCTCAGCATCCTGAGTAGCTGGGACTACAGGTGCACGCCACCATGTCCAGCTAATTTTTTGCATTTTAGTAGAGACAGGGTTTCACCATGTTGGCCAGGATAGTCTCGATCCCCTGACCTTGTGATCCGCCTACCTTGGCCTCCCAAAGTGCTGGGATCACAGGCATGAGCCACCATGCCTGGCCTGTCAACAGAATTTTAAAAACTACATTTAAAAAAAGATAATTGGAAAAAATGAGGAAATCATTAAAAAAGAATGTATTTAACATTTTAGTCTGCAGCATTTAACTGTACCTTAATTGCCAATTTTTAAATATAGTGCTAAGGCCTTTTCTTTAAAACTGACCTCATTTCTCTTACATAAAGCCCACCCATAAGGTATTATCTACAATTTCCAGTTATCGAAATTCTTTAAAGTGGATCAAGAATATAAAGACCCTTGTGAAACAACTTGAGAGCAGAATTCTTCCAAATTTTTACAATTCTTGAACGATCACCTTTGTCTCGCTTACATATTATTCAATACCAACTTCATTTTATATATGTATTTATTTTTTGAGGCAGGGTCTCACTCCATCACCCAGGCTGGAGTGCAGTACCACAATCTTGGCTCATTGCAACCTCCACCTCCTGGGCTCAAGCAATCCTCCCACCTCAGCCTCTGAAGTAACTGGGACCACAGGCGTGAGCCACAACACCCAGCTAATTTTCATTTTTGTTTATAGAGACAGAGTTTCGCTATGTTGCCCAGGCTGGACTCAAACTCCTGAGCTCAAGTGATCCGCCTATCTTGGCCTCCCAAAGTGCTAGAATCATAGGTACAAGCCACCGTACCCAGCCTGCAACTTTATTTTAATCAAAACACTTTTGTCAAGTTTTTTCATAGCATCCAACTTAATTTTCATAAAAGCAAGAGCTCACTGTTTGTACTTATTATTCAATTAGTTGGCCCAGTGTTTTATTTGGCTATGTAATTATAAAATAGTACAACTAGCATAAGCAGGTTTGGGAATGAACTCAATTTTGACTCTAGGAAGAAAGCACATAATGTAATTGGTCAGAACAGAAGTGCTGAGCCTAGAAGAGACTGGACTGTCAGTCAGAAGATTTTAGAGATGTGGATATTCATCAGCATATTTTATAGAGAAAACAGCACATCTGCTAAACTGGCTAGTCTTCTTTCGGAATGTCTTCTTTCTCATCAGTTCTAGAGCATGGGTTGCAAATTGGTGGTTTCATTTGGACAACATGGAGTATTAAAACTTTTTGAGTCTTTTGCCAACATTCAATAATTGGCAGAGATATTAACACTGTTAGATGACTTCCACCCTCTTTGACGTATGTTTTCACTAGAAACAGTAAGTATTTAAGAGGCAGTCAGTATTGTCTCCTATATTTAAACACTATTGTGATAATTCACTGAGTGGGGGTCAGTTAAAAGAACACATTTCATAAACATTCTTTTTTTTCCCCCTTCAAATCATGTCTTGTGTAACTGACTGTATTAAGCTGTCTTAGATGTAGTCACATTCCTCTCTTGCTTTCCTGAGACTACACTCACCTCTTTAGCCACCCAATGAACAATCCTAAGTCAGGAAGATTTCCTTTTAGTTTATTACAAACTCATTCTACAGATCCAAGTTTGGGACTTACCTTGCTGCAGCCACAATGTGCTGCTCCCAGGAACTGCTAGCAGTAAGGATAAAATGAAACTATATGTAAAAACACTGTTTAAACTCAAAAAGCCCTGATCTAAGGGTGAAGTCAATTATTTTGTATGTATTTATCATATCATCCCACTAGATTTTGGGTTCCTCGAGGATATGAATAAAATCACAATTTTATATGTATGCTGGTACAAAGCCAGCCTCAGTACTGACTACATAGTGATGATCCAGGTTACATGGGGATTTATCCTGTATGGATATATACAAATATTCCTTGTTGTCCTTATCTACCAGTATAAGCATGCATAGGGCAGAGGATCTCATCAATTCGGACTGTCCTGTAAGTCCCAGAGCATTATGGGTGCCCAAGAAAACCATGAATTTTACAAGATTCTCCACTCCAGAAAGAAACACTCTTGGTGGCAGCTTCTGGGAATCATCAGGATGACAATGGAGATTGACAAAGAGAACGAACATGTGGTTTTATCTGGGAGGAGTAACAGTTTCACATCACACCAAAGTGTTGGTTTTTTTGTTTTGTTTTTTGCTGTTGTTTGTTTTGAAACAGAGTTTCGCTCTTGTTACCCAAGCTGGAGTGCAATGGCATCATCTCGGCTCACTGCATTCTCTGCCTCCCAGGCTCAAGTGATTCTCTTGCCTCAGCCTCCCAAGTAGCTAGGATTACAGGTACGTGCCATCACGCCTGGCTAATTTTTTTGTATTTTTAATAGAAATGAGGTTTCATCATGTTAGCCAGGCTGGTCTTAGAACTCCTGACATCAGGTGATCTGCCCACCTTTGCCTCCCAAAGTGCTGGGATTACAGGTGTGAGCCACTGTGCCCAGCCTTTTTTACATTTTTATTTGCTCTCTTTCTTTAAAACATCTATTTTTAAAATCATTGAATATATTCTTCACAGGCAAAGTTTCTGTTATTTTCAGGAAGGAAAGCAACTTGCCATGACTTGTTTATTTTTTCCTGGTCACTGGTAATACCTTTATGGTATTTTTTTTTCTTTTTTCTTTCTATCTTTGTTCTTTTGTCAAGGGGTGGGGGATAATAGAAGAAAATAAGGATGTGTCTGTTATAAGATAAAAAGAAGCTTAGTTCTTGAAGTCCTGTAGGAGGCCAATGCAAATCTTAGTCTTAGTTTCAAATATCCTAAAACAATGATTCTCAAACTTTAACCTGCGTCAGAATCTCCTGGAGGGCTTGTTAAAACACAGGTTGCTGGACTCTGTCTCTATAATTTCTAATTCAGTAGGTATGGGATGAGACCCATGAATTTGCATTTCTACCAAGTTCCCAGCTCATGCTCTAGGTCCAAGGATCATACGTTCAGAATCACCACCCTAAGCTCTAGAATGCTATTTCAGCTACTGTATATGAACAACACTTAGAGTATGCCAGGCACTATGCTGAGTATACTAAGATGGGTGAGACTCAGCCCATGCCCTCGAGGAGCTCAAATTCTAGGTGGGGAAACAAATAGACATACACATGAATATATTTATTTGTTGAGAACAGATAAGGAAATACAGGATCAGTGTTCTTTCTCTGGACCTCAGTTTCCCTCCTCATATCCCAGGCCTCTACTAGTGCCATTCATTCTACTGACCATTTCAACAGGAGAGCTGTTTCTAGATCCTAGTTGATAAGGAACCTTGAGGGGTAGGTGGATGGAGAAGCCTAAAGCCATTTTTATTAAAATGTCAATGCCACTAGCTGCCTTTGGGGCCAGGAAAGCACTAAGGAAAGATCCAAGAGGGTGTGGGCACAAGTCAGCAGCACATTGATGGGGAAGGCAGAGTGGGTTGGCTGGGGATTACTTCTTTACTCAGTCTCAAAACCCCCAATTTTTCTCTCTTCATGTGTAAATGTCACTCTTATTTAAGGCTTGGCTTAGATGCCCCCCATTTCTGTAAAGTTTTTCACAACCCTCTACTCTCTACTGTCCCCAGTGATACCCCAACTCTGAACAGTTATAGCATTTGATTTTTGCCTCTTCCAAGAAAAGTGAGTTCTACTTTTGCTCAGAGTTCTTCACTGCACATAGCACTGCATCTGGAATAGCATTCAATACACGTCAAATAATTAAAGAATAAGTAAACAGAGAGTTGATGCTACAGAAACTATTTCAACCCCCAAATTCACAATATAAAAATGGGGGGAAAAAGGCAAAAGGGAAGTTGGGATAGAAACAGATCAGAACTGACCAGTTCCAGAATTTGTCTGGAGGTTAGGTAGAAGTAATTCTAGGTTTGCCAGGGGTTATGATTAGCCAGTGGAAGGTTATAGGAATTCTAGGATCCATTCAACCATCCATTCATTATTTAGCTTTTCCTTTGTTCACTAGTATTCCAAGTGTGGCTCCCTTGGGCAGTATCTTCTCTCATCCCGAACCTTCCTGAAAACAGAACTCAGCATTTGATGGATCCCTGAAAACAGATCCACAATGTGTTAACAAAATAAGTAATTTACTGAAAATTTTCCTGAAGAGAAGGGAAAGGGAATTGACTTCATACACCATACAACAAAGACTTCTCAAACTCCTCATTAATCATTTTGGTTTCCTTCAGCATCTTCTTAGGTCAGCCCTCTCAGATTTTAGCATGTATTCCCTAACAGCCTCTGAAATCCTGTCTGCTGCCCCAGGTACTTTAGATGTTTTCAAATTGCAACAATCCGCTATACAAAATGGACGGCTAAGAGTTGGCCCAACTGTTATAGGTAGCCAGGCATGAGCTGGGCAATAGTAGGCTCTTCCTCGACCCACTAGAAATGTCAGGTGATGGTTCGACCATTATCACATTGCCTCTCTAAAAGTGATAAATTGGCAGCCAGCCAGCACCAGGGAGGGCTCATTTCCTGATGGTCCACACCTGTTAACATTAAAGGGTTAATTAAAGGCAGACCCCAGGGAGAAGAAATTTCCTGTGCATGCACATTAAGAGGTAAAAATGGCAAAGTATGATTGCCTGGGAAAAAGGAAGAAAGCCTCTGATGGGCATGTGTACAACTTCCTAAACTCACTGCACATGTTCACCTCCCAAGGGTAGGGAGGGCTCTGCACATGCGGGCATCCCACCCTGAGGGAGGAATCATGGGAAAGAGGCAAACCTATGAAAGTCCCAGGACCATGATTAAATGGGGCACTTGACCTTCTCTCTCTCTTCAACCTTCACATGCCCTCTTGGATCTCTTCCAAGTGAACTTTCCTTTCTTTCCTGCTCTAAGGCCTTTTAAATAAACTTCCACTTTTGCTCTGGAACTTGCCTCAGTCTCTTTTTCTGACTTATGCCCCTCAGTCGAATTCTTTCTTCTGAGAAGGCAAAAATTGAAGTTGCTGCAGACCCATAAGGATTCACCACCGGCATAAATCAGATCTCACCCACAGGTAATGCAACCACGATCATCTATGCTTCCCTGAGCGTGTCCCTTTGGGATCTCCACATTCAGTGTATACAACTGTAGAAACTCTTGTTAGCCAGTCTCCAAGCTGCTCCCCGCTCAATGATCATGCCCTGAGGTGGTCCCTTTCCATAAAGAATTAGAGCTGGCCCTTGTGACAAACAGAATCAGGTAGAAGTAGACTGTGTAACTCTAGAGTTAGGTCCAAATGTCCTTGAAACATCCACTGTGTTCTGTGGGAGCATATGCTTTTGCAGCTCTGAATTGTGATATGAGACGTCCAACTCACCAGAGGCCACCACACTGGAAAGACTACTCAAGAAACCTCACAGTGTGGCCCAGAGACTACAAGACAGTGAGAGGCCCAGCTGGCCCTCGACTGTGCCAGCCTCAGCCATTTCCATCATCCCAGCCGAGGCCCCAGACATGGCATGGAGTAGGGACAAATCATCCCCTTAGGTACAAATTGCAGATTCCTGAGAAATGCCTGTGGCATTAAGCTATTAAATTTTGGATGGTCTGTTATACAACAACAGATTACAAGAATATCCTCCTACTTAACAACCAGCTCCCAGGGCACTGGGCAAGCCAGGAAGACCCCCCTCTCTTGAGGCTGCTGATACATCGCACACCTTGGAAGATCCCACTATTGGCTCATGAGTCCTCCAGGCAGCTCCAGGGCCTTAATGGCCCTCTTCCCATGCTCCTTCAGGCTCTCTCTTCCAGGCCACCCTTCCTCAAACTTCCACTCTACTCCTGTGGCAAATCAAGCCCTTTCTTAGAATCCCCAGTGGATCCCATAGGTCCTAGAATAAAATCCAGGCTCCTCACTGTGGCCTAAAAGGTGATACATGATTTAGCCCCTACCTAGGTCTCTCACCTCATCTTAGATATTTTACTTCATATTTTCTCAGGTCATCACACCTCAGGTGGTACTAGCTTTCTTCAGTTCCTCCGACAAACCAAACTCGCAATCAGTTTGACCAGTTTCCTCACTTGAATGTTCCTTCTACACCGTCCCCAGGACTGGCTCTTCTATCTCATCTTGTCGGTGTCTCTCAGCTTAAATGACACTCCTGTGGAAAGGTTTTTTTTCTGAGCCCCCATGTGCCTATCTCAGTCCTTACCAGTGGTATAACACTTACCATAACTCAAATATATTTTTAAAATCTATCAGCTTACTTGCTTTTCGTCAATCAGCTTCACTAGAATATAGGCCCTGAGAAGTCAAGGAATGTGTCCATCTTATTAGTAGCACTCAGGAATACACCTCACTATAGTAGATGCTTAATAAACATTTATTGAATGCTAATGTCAAGAACTCTTCTTGCACATGCTTTCATGGAAGTTTTTATATATCCAGCAGACCTTCCTAGCAAGGCCTCCCTTGCTTGTAAAATCCTTTTATTGTCAATAAACCATAAATAAATGGTAGATCTAGATATTTCTGAGTTTGAGAGAAAATATTTTTTCTGGTTTTTATAAAACCATTTTAAAACTTTTTATTATGGATAATTTCAAACACGTACGGAAGTAGAGAAAATAGTATAATGAATCCACATGAACCCATTACTGGCTTCAACAGCTATCAACTCACAGCCAATCTTGTTTCATTTATTCTATCACCTGCTACATGATATTTTTAAATATTTTTTTACCTGACACATAATAATTGTACATATTTATGAGGTACAATGTGATATTTCAATACATGGGTGGAAACTGTAATGGACAAATCAGGGTAATTAGCAAATCTATCACCTCCAACATTTATTTCTTTGTGTCGGAACATTCAAAATCCTCTCTTCTATCTATTTGAAAATACACAAAAAATTGTTAACCATAATCACTCCACAATGCTATAGAACACTAGAACTTACTTCTATCTAGCTGTAAGTGTGTATCTTTTAGACAACCTCTCCCTATCTCTTCTCTTCCATATCCTTCCCCACCTCTAGTAACCACTATTCTACTCTCTCTGAGATTAACTTTTTTTTTTTTAATTTATTTATTGCATTTTAGGTTTTGGGGTACATGTGAAGAACATGCAAGATTGTTGCATAGGTACACACATGGCAGTGTGATTTGCTGCCATCCTCCCCTTCACCTATATCTGGCATTTCTCCCCATGCTATCTCTCCCCACCTCCCCACCCCACGTCCCTCCCCCATTTCCCCCCAACAGACCGCAGTGTGTAGTGCTCCCCTCCCTGTGTCCATGTGTTCTCATTGTTCAACACCTGCCTATGAGTGAGAACATGTGGTGTTTGATTTTCTGCTCTTGTGTCAGTTTGCTGAGAATGATGCTTTCCAGGTTCATCCATGTCCCCACAAAGGACACACACTCATCATTTTTGATGGCTGCATAATATTCCGTGGTGTATATGTACCACATTTTCCCTGTCCAGTCTATCATCGATGGGCATTTGGGTTGGTTCCAGGTCTTTGCTATTGTAAACGGTGCTGCAATGAACATTCGTGTGCATGTGTCCTTATAGTAGAATGATTTATAATCCTTTGGATATATACCCAGTAATGGGATTGCTGGGTCAAATGGAATTTCTATTTCCAGGTCCTTAAGGAATCGCCACACTGTCTTCCACAATGGTTGGACTAATTTACACTCCCACCTAACACCATAAAAACCCTAGAAGAAAATCTAGGCAAAACCATTCAGGACATAGGTGTAGGCAAGGACTTCATGACCAAAACACCAAAAGCAGTGGCAACAAAAGCCAAAATAGACAAATGGGACCCAATCAAACTCCACAGCTTCTGCACAGCAAAAGAAACAGTCATTAAAGTGAATCAGCAACCAACAGAATGGGAGAAAATTCTTGCAGTCTACCCATCTGACAAAGGGCTGATATCCAGAATATATTACTATTTGGATCTATATATATATATTTTTTGATACTCAAGATTAATCCATTCACACTTATTCTGGTAACTAATGTGCTTGGTTTTTACTTTTGTTTTTTTCTTTTTTCCTTTTTCTTTCCTTCTCACATTTCCCAAATGATACGATTCCATCTTTTATTTACATTACATACAGATCAACTTTTTAAACTTCCACATTCCCCTATATTTTTAAAGCCAGTTCCAGACATCACATTATCTGTAAAACTTTCCGTGTGTACCTGAATAAACTTGATTATGCTTAAATGAAATAAAAAATTTCCTTCTTATAACATATTCAGTGTTCAAATTTACAATTGTCTCATAAATGTTATAGTGCAGTTATCTCTTTCTGTCTTTCTATTTCTTCCTTCCAGTTTGTTTGTATCAGCTCCCAAATAAGGCCCACACATTGCTACTGGTGGTTGTATCTAATTTGTAAGATCCCCCTTCACCTAGTGTGCGCTATCTCTGACACACACACACACACACACACACACACACGCTTTCTTGTTGCAACTTATTTGTTAAAGAAGCTAGGTAGTCCTGGAAAGTTTCCTACTGTATAAGTCTGCTTGGGCAGCCATAACAAAACACAGTAGTCCCTCGTTATTCACAAGGGATTGGTTCCAGAACCTCCCCTGAAAGCAAAAATCTGCAGATGCTCAAGTCCCTTATATAAAATAATGTGGTATTTTCCTATATGCTACACACATCAACCTATATACTTTAAATCATCTCTAGAGTACTTGGAGTAATTTAGTCTAGTAATCTCTACAGTAAATAATACAATATAAATGTTATATGTAAATAGTTGTTATACTGTATTGTTTACCATATGACAAGAAAAAAGTCTGTGCATGCCCAGTACAGATGCAACTTTTTTCTTTTTAGAGTCAAGGTCTCGCTCTGTCACCTAGGCTGGAGTGCTGTGGCACACTCATAGCTCACTGCAGCCTTCATCCCCTGGGCTCAAGCAGTCCTCCCTTAGCCTCCTGAGTAACCAGGATTACAGGTGTGTGCCCCCTTTTTTTTTTTTTGAGATGGAGTCTCGCTCTGTCACCCAGGCTAGAGTGCAGTGGCATAATCTCGGCTCACTGCAACCACTGCCTCCCAGCAGTGATTCTCCTGCCTCAGCCTACCGAGTAGCTGGGATTACAGGCATGCACCACCACACCCGGCTCATTTTTGTGTTTTTAGTAGAGATGGGGTTTTACCATGTTGGCCAGGCTGGTCTCCAACTCCTGACCTCATGATCCATCTGCCTTGGCCTCCCAAAGTGATGGCATTACAGGAATGAGCCACCGTGCCTGGTCTATCTTAATTACCTTCTTAAAAGCTGGTATATTTTCACTCTGTGCCTCCATCCAAATCTCATCTCAAATTGTAATCCCCACATGTTGGGACAGGGGCCCAGTGGGAAGTCACTGAATCATGGGAGAGGACTTTCTCTTTGCTGTTCTCCTGTGAGTGAGTGACTTCTCATGAAATCTAGTTGTTGGAAGGTGTGTGGCACTTCCCCCTTCACGCTATAACTCTCTCTCTCTCTCTCTCTCTCTCTCTCATCCTCTCTCCCCACCTGCTCCACATGGTAAGACATACCTGCTTCCCCTTTGCCTTCCACCATGATTGTAAGTTAACTGAGGCTTCCCAGTCATACTTCCTGTTAAGCCTGCAAAATTGAGTCAATCAAATCTCTTTCTTCATAAATTACCCAGTCTTGGTAGTTTTTTTACATAATAGCAGTGTGAAAACAGACTAATACAAAGCCCTATCACCAAATACAGTCACATTTGGGGTTAGGGCTTTAATACATGAATTTTGAGGGATATAATTTAGTCCATAAAATCTACAGTCTGGATTTGTTGATTGCATCCCTGTGGTGTTAACATGTTCTTATCTCTATCTTTATCTTGGTAGTTGGAGCTAGTAACTTGATAAAATTAAGGCTTAATGTTTTGATAAAATGATTTCATAGTAGTGCTGTATTCCTCCATCTGAAAATACTGATTTATATAAATACCCCATGCCAGGTGTGGTGGATCATGCCTGTAATCCCAGCACTTTGGGAGGCTGAGGCAGGTGAATCACTTGAACCAGGAGTTTCAGACCAGCCTGGGCAACATAGCAAAACCCCATCTCTACAAAAATACAAAAATTAGCTGAGCATGGTGCTACATCCCTATAATCCAAGATACTCAGGAGGATAAGGCACAAGAATCATTTGAACCCAGGAGGTGGAAGTTGCAGTGAACCAAAATCGTGCCACTGCACTCCAGCCTAGGGGAAAGAGCAAAATTCTGTATCAAAAATAAATAAATAAGCAAATAAACCCCATAATTATTAATAGACTTACAGTCTAACTATTCAAAACTGGAACCCAGTTTCTCAAGGCAGCCAAAATACTAGATATATATTTTTATATAATCCTGTCAAAACTTTCAAAGGTTAAATCATAGGTAACAATAATGGTAGCTGATATTTATTGAGCACCAGGTACCAGACACTTTGGGTTTGTTTTTCAGAATAATCTTGTCATTCAGGAATATTATTTTCTAATTTCTCCAGTGGAGAAAATAATATTTTAGGAAATTTTCTTAAATTGATTTTTTAAAACATCTTCTCAAATATTTAGTCAAATACCAAGTGAAATGAATTCTCTTTTGGAAAAACTATAGATGTGAATTTGGTGAGGCATTAAATCATTAGAGATTCTCCTTGAGAGAGCTAGATCAGGTGGTCAATAAATCTTCACCAATTTAAAGATAAGTTTGACCACAGCTGACTGATTCTTGGTGAAACTGAAATGTAAGGTGCAGATACATATACTAGATAGATTTACCAATCTGATTAATTATATTTCCTATTATTTGAGTTTCTACCACATGCCTATATTTTCTTCCATTTAAATACATTTTTTACCAATTTTTGGTAAAAATCTTCATTTGGTTGGACATTATCCCTGCAAGGCCTTTAAATTTTGTTTTTATATGGTGATTACTATATGCCAGATTGGGCTCTAAAATCCAGTTTGTGAATTAACTCACTTTGTTCTCACAACAAAGTACTTATGAGGTAGGTACTATTATTATTCCCATACTATGGATGAGGAAAACGAGGCTTGGAGAAGTTACATAATTGGCCCAAGGTTACCCAGCCAGTGAGTGCCTAGATTTGAATCCAAACAATTGGCTCCAGAGTCTGTTCTTATAATGCCAAAGGCTTCACATGCTTAGAACTCCCTTGACATTCAGATGCCCAGTATGTGGGCCTCACAGACTACGGTTCTTCGGGGGCCACGATGCCACTGGCACCACAGGCACGCCGGCACAACATCTGCTTCACCACTGCCTTTCTCAGTCTGTATCTTCTGGTCCTCCATTACTCAGGCATGGCTCACACTCAGCTTCCTGCTGGAGCAATGCAAATCTTGAAAACTGGCTTACACATCCAGAAAGTTGACATGCAAGCAAAACAGGACCCTTCTGTTGACCAGTCTTCCATTTTCCTTATAGCAAGGACGTCTCATTAGAAAAAGAACTTTAGGACAGAAAACCCAGAGCCAAGGGAATGAATGATGCAAGTTACACTGGATCAGGAATTACGGCCCAGCACGGGAAATTACAGTGGGCTGGAGAGAAGGGTCCGCCCAGTACTGCTGGAATGGAAGGAAAGAACCAACAAGATCCTGTGCTGATTACTCTCTGCTTGCCCCCTGCCCTCTTCCATGCATGCTCTACATGTCTCTGCCCTTTTCTGTGTTCAGGGGGCTGACTTCAGTAGACTGCATCAGCCAGGCTTGCGAATCAGTTTGGCTTCTAATTGGACTCAGCAATGAGAGGTCCTGGCAGGCAAATATAAGGTAGGAGAGAAAATTCAGGGTACTTCTTTCCCTCTCTCTCCCTCTTTGCACCATATCTCTGGCCTTGGCCATGTCCTTCTTGGTGTTACCTGAGCCCAGGAAGTCAAGCTACAGCTCCTCCATGGCTCTAGCTCACAAAAGCTCTAGTGACACCCTCCTTTCCCCTTGCACTTTCCAAGCTGCTACTCTCTGGATGCCTCAACATCCCACTTGTTCCTTTAACCTGAATTATATCTCTGTATAAGCAGTTGCTTCATTAAGGACTTTCCATTTGTACCATCTGGGGTGAACTTGGTTTCATGCTGCAATTGTAATTCAGGCACCCAAATGATGCACATGTACTGTACTTAGAGAGGCTGGGCAAGGGTGTGTCAGAAGACCTAGCACAAGGCAGACTAGGGTGGTAATATTTGGGAGCTGGCCCTGCACCAAAATGTGTCAGATATTTTCCAATTGTGGAGGTCTTGCATATCATCTACGTATTTTAGTAACCACTTCCTCCCATATAAGAATAACAAAACCCTCCTTTTATATGAGAATGAAAAGTCCAAGCCTCTTACTGTGGCTGGTGAGGGACCATTATTCTAGAATCAGTCCTGTTCTAGAATAATGGTCCCTCACCAGCCACAGTAAGAGGCTTGGACTTCTCATTCTCATATAAAAGGAGGGTTTTGCTATTCTGGGCTGGGCACTATGTGAGGCTGTGAAGGCAAATTCCAAGGAGCAATTCCAAGGCCATTTTGAGCAATGGCAACGTGACTAAAATAATTGCTGCTGTGGGGTCTTAGGTATCCACAAGAAGGGACAGGCCAAGAAAGGTGGGGCTTGGCCTCACAAATGTTTTTGCTTTTCCTATGACCCCAAACACAGCAGAATGCCCTTTCTAGTGTAGCAGTTAGAAGTACCAGTGCTAGAACTAGAGTACCTTGGTTCAGATGCTGGCTCCATGCCTGGCTAGCCCCGTGACTTTGAATAAGTAAGTAATTCCTCTAGGCCTCAGTGTTCTTATCTATAAAATGTGGATAATAATGGAATTGGGGCAAGAACTAAATGTCCTGTTACATATAAAGCTCTTAGCACAGTGTATGATGCCAGCAAACACTTTTAAGATGTTTTCTCCACTACTTCTTAGCCACATGACCCTGGGCAACTTACTCAACTTTCTATGCCTCCATTTCCTTCTCTATGAACTGGAACAATAACACTGACCTTCTGGGTTGTATGCAAATCAAAAGGAAGAAAATGTCAGTGAAAATATTCTAGAAACAATAAAGTATTCTATGAATCCAAGGTCTTTTTAAAAAAGATACAATCATAATTATGTTAATTTAAAAAGTAGCCAGGGCCCCAAAGCAATGTCTCGGTAAGCCTTAGCACCAATATCCATAATTAGAGGAGAAAATTTAATAAAAAGGTCATGAGAAGGTCTTAAAGAATAGACTATTAAAAAAAAAAGATCGCTGGCCGGGCGCGGTGGCTCAAGCCCGTAATCCCAGCACTTTGGGAGGCCGAGGCGGGTGGATCACGAGGTCAAGAGATCGAGACCATCCTGGTCAACATGGTGAAACCCTGTCTCTACTAAAAATACAAAACATTAGCTGGGCATGGTGGTGCGTGCCTGTAATCCCAGCTGCTCAGGAGGCTGAGGCAGGAGAATTGCCTGAACCCAGGAGGCGGAGGTTGCGGTGAGCCGAGATCGCGCCATTGCACTCCAGCCTGGGTAACAAGAGCGAAACTCCGTCTCAAAAAAAAAAAAAAAAAAAAAAAAAAAAACTCCGTCTCAAAAAAAAAAAAAAAAAAAAAGATCAAGAGAACTACTGAGAAATGGCTTTGGTTTCATTCTGAGGCTAAGTAGCTGCTGGAATGTTATTTCCACCACAATGTATCCGATCATTAAGCCAAGTATGAACAATGACTATAAAATACACTGGATCAGATGCATTGAAATTAGTATAGTCACCCCAGAAGAACTCTTTCCAGAGGTCCCGTTCCTACTTTCCAAGCAATCAGAGTGGGTCACTCCACCCTTCAGAGCAGCACACCTCCCTGCCCGCAACCGCCCATGCCTGCCTTCATTCATGAGTGCAGACACAGTCCAGGGCCTATGGTCATGACTTTGTTTGGAAGACTGGTCTCTCAAACTAGACTACTTTTGTCTTCTTGCCCTTCATTCTCTGCCTTTTCCTTCTTAATAAAAGCATTGACGTCATGGTCAGGGTTCTAACCTCTTACTACTCCAAATACGATCTGTGGACCAGAAATATCAGTATCGCCTGGGAGCTTGTCAGAAATGTACAATCTTGGGCCCCATCCTAGACCTACTACATCAGAATCTTCATTTTAACATGATCCACGGCTGATTCATATGCTCATTAAAGTTTTAGAAGCACTGTTTCAGTCTTTCTGAAACTTATGCTTATCATGCAAGGTTATTGTGAGGATTAAATGTATTAAAAGTACCTGGCAAACAGTAGGTGCCAAATATGTTATCATCTTCCTTCAGCCAGCACCTGGCACTGCCCATGTCCCTGCCTGAGCCCTTCTTCCTGGCCTAGGCTCTGAATGCTGACCTTAACTTGCTTTCTCAGACTTGGCCACTGCCCTAGATTCTGACCTCAGCTTTTCCCTTAGAGTCCCTGGCAGGCTGGCTGTGGCCTGTTGCTATACTTTCCAGTACTCTCCACTGACCTACAGCTTCCCAAGCCCCACCTTTCTTGGCCTCTCCCTTCTTGTGGATACCTAGGACCCCACAGCAGCACTTATTTTAGTCATGTTGCCATTGCTCAAAATGGCCTTGGAACTGCTCCTTGGAATTTGCCTTCACAGCCTCACACAGTGCCCAGCCCAGCACAAGCACTCAACTAAAGATTCCTTAGTGGAAAGAATCAAGAACAAGGATTTGCTTCATAGTGAGCCATGCTGTTAGGGTTTAGTATCTCCCTTTGTGGATTCTCTTTGCTTTTCCTTATTTCCACTTTTCTTTGGCATTCAAAAAGTATATACAGAAGGCTGAGATTTAATGTCTACCTAGAAAAAAAGGGCCAAGGAGAATGCCTGACCTGTTTAGATTCTAGGCCTGAAGCTCTATACCAGGGAGCCTTGTGACCCCACTTTCCAGGCCTGCTCACTATGATTCCACACCGAGGCTTAAGAACATATTGCAAGGAAGTAATAAAATGTTCTGATCCTGGCCTGTTACTCTATGCATAAGTCACTGTAGGCTGTTGATGTCCTGCCAAAATCTCCTCACTAGCCAATGCACACAATGCTACAACTGAAAGCTTCTTCTACCTGTGACCTTCTTTGGACAAGTGCTCTTGGATGAGCTGTATTACCTAGAAAAGCTTGGTATGCAGCCAACGACTGACGGATATAGGGGCACAAAAGCCTGGTCCCCTTGCCTCAAGGTGGAACAACTCTGTAGTACAATTAGCATTTGTACTCCTGAGTCCCCATGGATCAAGCCAAGGCTAGAATTTACCCGAGAACACATCCCAGTGAGGCTCCTTCCCTTGCTCTCACTCCCTTAGAGCTTCTTTCCAGAGCATCCCTCAATAAATTCCATGTGCCTGAAACTTTGTCTCAAACTCTGTTTCTAACCTGAGACAGTGCTCTTGGGATTTATGGACGAGCGGCAGGACAAAATTCCTATTTTCAGGATCCCAAGCACCATGTCAACACCAGCTCAACATGACTTACACTGGGGTCTCCTCTCTACTTTCATCAGGCCACAGGGCACCAGAGACAAGTCCAAAGGTGAGGGATGAGGATTAGAGTTACACTGTCTAAAATGGTGCCCACCAGCCTAAGCAACATAGTGAGACTCTGTCTCTACAAAAAATGTTTAAAAATTAACCAGATGCCAGGTGCAGTGGCTCACCCCTGTAATCCCAGCACATTGAGAAGCCAAGGCTGGTGGATTGCTTGAGGTTAGGAGTTCATGACCAGCCTGGCCAACATGGCAAACCCCATCTCTACTAAAAATAAAAAAATTTAGCTGGGCCTAGTGGTACACACCTGTATCCCTAGCTCCTCAGAGGGCTAAGGCAGGAGAATTGTTTGAACCCAGGAGGCAGAGGTTGCAGTGACCTGAGATCAGGCCACTGCACTCCAGCCTGGGCAACAGAGGGAGATATCATCTCAAAAAAAAAAAAAAAAAAAATTAGCCATGCATGGCATGCATGGTGGCAAGCACCTGTGTACCTGTAGTTCTAGCTACTTAGGAGGCTAAGGCTGGAGGATAATTTGAACCCAGGAAGTCAAGGTTACAATGATCTATGATCACACCACTGTACTCCAGCCTGGGCGACAGACCAAGACCCTGTCTCTCTTAAATAAATAAATAAAATTATACCTACTAGTTACAGGCGGTAGTTGAGCACCTGAAATATGGCTAGTGCAAATGATTTCATTTAATTGTAATTTTTTAAAACTGGTACTCAAGTTGTTGGAAAACTTTTTTTTTTTGGGGGGGGTGACAGAGTCTCGGAGTGCAGTGGTCTGATCTCGGCTCACTGCAACCTCCACCTTCTGGGTCCAAGCAATTCTCCTGCCTCAGCCTCTCAAAGTGCTGGGATTACAGGTGTAAGCCACTGCACCCAGCTTGGAAAACTTTTAAACATGTTTGGAACTATGTGAGTGTGTAATCTACTTTTTCAATAGTAAATTTTATAAGACCTAATACAGATCAAATAGTTCTGGTGAAAATTTAGTGTCTACATTGACATATGTTGTAAGTGTAAGAAACGTAACACTGAAATCCAAAGATACAGTATTTAAAAATAACGTAGGCTGGGCACCATGGCTCATACCTATAACGCTAGCACTTTGGGAGGTCGAGGTGGGCAGATCACTTGAGCCCAGGAGTTCCAGAATAGCCTGGGCAACATGGTGAAACCCTGTCTTCACAAAAAATATTAATACAAAAATTACCTGGGTGTGGTGGCGTGTGCCTTCAGTCCCAGCTACTCAGGAAACTGAGATGAAAGGATCACTTCAGCCTTGGGGGGCTCCAGTAAGTCAAGGTCACGCCACAGCACTCCTGACCAACAGAGCAAGACCCTGTGTCAAAAAAATAAATATTGGCCAGGCACTCTGGTTCACACCTGTAATCCTGGCACTTTGGGAGGCCAAGGCAGGTGAATCACTTGAGGCCAGGAATTCAAGACCAATCTGACCAACATGCCAAAACCTGTCTCTACTAAAAATACAAAAAGTAGCTGGGCGTCGTGGCACGTGCCTGTAGTCCCAGCTACTTGAGAGGCTGAGGCAGAATTTCTTTAACCTGGGAGGTAGAGGTTGCAGTGAGCCCAGATTGTGCCACTGCACTCCAGCCTGGGCAACAGAGCAAGACTCTGCCTCATAAATAAAGTAAAAGATATTATTAACATTTTCAATATTGGTTTCTTATGAAATTATTTTGTTGAATAAAATGTTATTAAAATTAACTTGGCTGGGTGCAGTTGTTCACACCTGTAATTTCAGCACTTTGGGAAGCCAAGGTGGGAGGATCAATTGAGCCCTGGCGTTCAACACCAGCCTGGGCAATACAATGAGACTGTGTCTCTACAAAAAATTAAAAAAAAAAATAGCTGGTTGTGGTAGCATGCATTTGTGTTCCCAGCAACTTGAGAGGGTGAGGTGAGAGGATTGCTTGAGGCCAGGAGGTCAAGGCTGCAGTGACCTATGATTGCACCACTGCACTCCAGCCTGAGCAACAGAGCAAGATCCTATCTCAGAAAAAAACTAAAATTAAAATTAAAAATTAATTTAATAACTTTAAAAAATATTTTTAAAACTATGACTACCAGAAACTATTTAATTATATGTGTGGCTCACATTGTATTTCTTTTTTTTTTTTTTTTTTGAGAAAAAGTCTCACTCTGTTGCAATGGCATGATCCTGGCTCACTGCAACCTCTAGCTCCCAGGCTCAAGTGATTCTCCTGCCTCAGCCTCCTGAGCAGTTGGGACTATAGGCATGTACCACCATGCCAGACTAATTTTTGTATTTTTAATAGAAACGGGTTTCACCATGTTGGCCAGGCTGGTCTCCATCTCCTGACCTCAGGTGATCCACTCCTCTCAGCCTCCTAAAGTGCTGGGATGACAGGCGTGAGGAACTGCACCCAGCCAATATTTCTATTGACAACACTTGTCAAAAACTTCAGCCTGGATGGGAGCAGTGGCTCATGCCTGTCCTCCCAGCACTTTGGAAGGCCAAGGGAGGTGAGTTTGACAACAGCCTGGGCAATGTGGTGAAACTGCATCTCTACAAAACATACAAAAAAATTAGCCAGGTGTGGTGGTGCATGTCTGGAGCCCCAGCTAACTCCAGTGGCTGAGATGGGAGGATCTCTTGAGTCCAGGAAGTCAAGGCTGCAGTGGGCCATAATCAGGCCACTGTACTCCAACAGAGCCAGACTCTGTCTCAAAAGAAAAACAAAAAAGGAACCTCAGCCTGAGCAGGCAGAGATAAAGAAAAATAAGCTTCTATTTGTCTCCAAGTATGTGACACATACCTTCCAGTACCCTCCATGCCTCAGTCTCAGCTATTGAGGGCGTTAAGATTCCCTAGCCAGTAAAAGTCATTAAGGACTAACACTTTATCTAAATTTAGATGAGTCTTTACCTATGTTTAACTTTTTAGTCATTTCTCTTCAGTTAGTGGTTAGACTGAATAAACAAAATCAATGTCTGCAGCATTGTCAAGTGTGATAGACTATTACGTTGGTAGCCTCCAATCACTCATGCCTCCCTATATATTCACACCCTTGTAATCTATTCCCCATGAAGCTGAGCTGGTCATGTGACCTACTTCAACCAACTGAAGTGATGCTGAGTCAGATGCTTAAGAAGCCCTGACAGCTTCTGCTTTCGTGTTAAGCCAGCCACCATGTAAGAAATTGGAATTAATGTTCCTGGCCATCAACACCCACTGAGTTAGCACCAAAACTCAACAGTCAGCACCAAACTGCTAGGCGTGTGATGGAGGCCATCTTAGAAATGGATCCTCCAGCCTCAGTCAAGCTACTGCATCTGACACCACATGGAGCAAAGATGAGCCTCCCCCACTGAGTCCTGCCTAAGTTACAGAATCATGAATGAAAAATAAAATAGCTGTTACCTTGAGCCACTAAATTTGGTGTAGTTGTTTACAAGGCAATAGATTAACTGAAACATTAAGGGTACTGAGGGCAAATTTCTATATACATTACTGGAGACTTTTGCCCATCCTTTTAAAACCTAATGGACTGATGGCTGCAGTGGCTCATGCCTGTAATCCCAGCAGTTTGTGAGGTGGTAAGATCACTTGAGGCCGGAGCTCGAGACCAACCTGGCCAACATGACAAAACCTTGTCTCTACTAAAAATACAAAAATTAACCAGGTGTGGTAGTGCACACCTGTAATTCCAGCTACCTGGGAGGCTGAGGCAGAAGAATCGCTTAAACCCGGGAGGCAGAGATTGCAGTGAGCTCAGACCGCACCACTGCACTCCAACCTGGGGGAGAGAGCAAGACCCTATCACAAAACAAACAAACAAAACCTAAAAACCTAATGGACTAATATAGATTCATGCTCTTGAATTTACATCATCTTTGATAAGCTTTTTTTTAGCATATTAGGTAGCCCATTTATATTCATACAATATTTGATATTATTTCTGTGTCCTCAGGACAGATCCAGTTTTATACCAACCACTTCTATTTACCATGTCCTCAATCTTGCAGGAACAAGATTGAGACTTGTTGCACTGTGTCCTTGCCTTGTTCACTCTTTTCTCTGCTTCTACAAGCCATCCTTAATGAGAACTTACTATCACACCTCTCTGGATTTATAAAAGCTGTGTGCCCCAAAGAGGACTCTCTAGGGACTCAGTAAGAAAGCACCTGCCTCACCCACTGTTCTCTTCTGAGGAAAATGTCCCCAAGGTGTTCTTTTGACAAAACGTTTGTGTGGCTCCTGCCATGTAATTTGAATGACCCCACATGGATATCCTGACTCCACTTTGATAGGAATAGGGGTCAATGGCTGAGCTAAAGGCATTTAAGTGGAAATGGGTCAACTGCCTTTGAGGTGGCCTGGAGTAAAGCTCTATACATTAGAGGATTTTTGTGGTGCATGGTGGTATCAGGCCGGTCAGATTATCCTTTGGAAAGGATAAATGCCAGAACCACAGGAGGCAGGTAGGGCACTGAAGCCCAAGCTGAATGTGACCAGTGAGGGACTTGGAAACACCAGACACCAGAAATGCTGATATGTCTCAGGTGTCCATGTATTTTCCTAGGAAATCTCTATGCTTCAGTTTGGGTTCTTTGAAACAGGCACTGAAATGAGGAGTAACGTGCAAAGCAAAAATTAAAGTCATGTTCCCAGAAGCTGTTTTGGAAGTGAGGAAAGGAAGACAGGGAGGGGAGAACACCAAGTATGATGTTTTCTGATTTTCTGTAGGACTGATTTCAGGCAGTCCTACAGAGGCTGGGGTGGCTTCCACCTGATATGGCTAGAAGGGAATATAAGTTACACACCAGAGTTAGTCCCAACTCAAGGTGAGGGAGGTCAGAGAGCAGTTACTGTAACTACAATAGTTACATATAGTAGGTAAAACAGTTCCAATAACCCAAGGAGAGTTCTCAGAAGAAGAGTAACAAGTACAGACCTTTGAAGGCAAAAGCAAACTTCAACTGGGGAGGAGCAACCAGAAACTATAAAGAGATTTGAGAATTCTTGAAGTGCATTAACATTATCCACTGTGCTCCATCACGGAAGGACACCTGAGTGTGTCTCTTCCCTTCAGCTTAAAGCATATGTCTGGGTCAGCACTTCAATTTATTTAATAGTTTTCAGACTGTTCACAGAGTTTCCTCTTGGATCCCCATAAGTTCAGGAGAACTCAGGTGGGAAGGGATCCATTCCTTCTACCCAGCTGTAAATAGAGACATTCTACTTTTCTTTGTTTTATATATTGGGCTTCCATGTGTGCTTTTGCTTAAAAACAGGTCTGCATAACTAAAAAAAGGCTTGAAAACTACCGTGATTGACCATGGTAAAATGGACAGATTAGTTTTTTATTGTTGCACAACAAATTACCAAAAACTTTGAAGCTCAAAACAACACTCATTATCTCACAGTTTCTGTAGGTCAAAAGTCCAGATTCAGCTTATCTGCTCTGGGTCTCAAAAGGCTGCAACCCAGGTGCTGGTCAAGGCTGTGGGCTTATCAGAGGCTAGACTGGGGAAAGATCTGCTTCCAAGCTTCTTCATGTTCTTGGCAAAATTCATCTCCTTGTGGTTGTAGGACTGAGGTCCTGTTTTGTTGCTGGATGTCAGCTGGGGGTTACTCTTAGCAAATATAGGGCCACCTGCAGTTCCTTGCCATTAGTTCCCTCCATAGGCCCTCTCATAATGTGGCAACTTACTTCAAGGCAGCAATGGAAAGAGTCTTTCTAATGCATGATAGCAAGACAGAGCTATATATGAATACAATAATGTAATGATGAGAGTGACTCTCCATCACTTTCCCACCACATTTTATATTGGTTAGAAGCAAGTTCTTGGTCCCACCCACACTCAAAGGAAGGGATTATAGAGTCATAAAAATGAGATCACACTAGGGTCTAGTCTGTCTACCACAATGATTATGGAGAGAGGACTTTTAACAGGAGACATCGTGGCTTCCTAATTATTTCATTCATACCATGCTGGTCTTAAGCAAGCAAAGTCTTTCCTGTGCTTACACTAAACACTTGCGATCTATTGACTTGCTTTCTGACTTGTCATATCGTGTGAATTTTGACAACACATTCTCATTTGTCTCCTAAATACTGGTTCAGGCTGGGCTCTCTCTGGCTAATTATGTAATCTTGCCCTACCTCAGCATTCTTATAGCTGTTGCTTCTGGTCCCAAACTGATAATCTTTATTTCAGTTAATTTCCTGCCTCAGTTTTCTTATATCTGTGTTTGATCATAACTTTCATTTATTTGAAAGTAATTTAAATAATCATATGTAGCAAGTGACTACTACAGCAGACAGTATACCTTTCCAGCTTAAAAATAAGAAAATTGAGCTCCTAGACTGCATAGCTAGTTAATAACACAACTGCAACTAAAAGCTTTGTCTCCCCTCTCTTTTTCATTTTCCATTCTATTAATCTGAATTGGAGAAATCTGCATAAGTGATTTTCCCAGGTAATTCAAATTTGCCACTTTATTTATTTATTTGGAGACAGAGTCTAGCTCTGTCGCCCAGGCTGGAGTGCAGTGGCAGGATCTCAGCTTACTGCAACTTCTGCCTCCCAGGTTCAAGTGATTCTCCTGCCTCAGCCTCCTAAGTAGCTGGGATTACACGTGCCTGCCACCATGCCCAGCTAATTTTTTTTGTATTTTTAGTACAGATAGGGTTTCACTGTGTTAGCCAGACTGGTCTCAAACTCCTGACCTTGTGATCCGCCCACCTCAGCCTCCCAAAGTGCTGGGATTACAAGTGTGAGCCACCACACCCAGCCAAATTTGCCACTTTAAATGTTCTTACCTAGCTAGATGCAGTGGTTCATGCCTGCAATCCCAACACTTTAGGAGGCGAAGGCAGGAGGACCACTTGAGGCCAGCAGTTTGAGACCAGCCTGAACAACACAGTGAGACTCCACCTACAAACCATTTTTTAAATAGCCAGGCATGGCAGCGCATACCTGTAGTCCCAGCTACGTAGGAGGCTGAGGCGGGAGGATTGTTTGAGCCTAGGAAGTAGAGGGTGCACTAAGCTATGATAGTGCCACTGCACTCCAGCTTGGGTGACAGAGCAAGATCCTATCTCTAAAATAAAAATTAAAAAGTAAATAAATAAATAACAAATGTCCATACTTAACCATTAAAGAATGTGAAGTTTTCTAAAAGGTATTGCACACTTCTCTGCCTTAGAAAAAAAAAAAAAAAAAAACCATATGGGTATCATTTTAAACTTCTCCTTTTTTTTTTTTTTTTTTCTTTGAGACAGAGTCTTGCTCTGTCACTAGGCTAGAGTGCAGTGGTGTGATCTCAGCTCACTGCAACCTCCGAATCCTGGTTCAAGCGATTCTCCTGCCTCAGCATCCTGAGTAGCTGGGATACAGGCACAAGCCCAGCTAATTTTTGTATTATTTGTAGAGACAGGGTTTCACCATGTTGGCCAGGATGGTCTCGATCTTCTGACCTCATGATCCATCTGCCTTGGCCTCCCAAAGTGCGGGGATTACAGGCATGAGCCACCGTGCCCAGCCTATTGTAGACATCTCTTAACAGCACAAGGTTGCGATTGTGAACCTTATTTGTCATTCTGGGTTACAATGATGATGTCCTTAAAACATGACCTGGTGGGGATCACGGGGCGATCTTCCCCATACTTGCATCTCTACAGCTGGTATGTGATTTGGGTGCTGCTTCTCTGTTACATCTTGATGTGATAGCTTCTGACGGTATCCCTACTCCCTTCACTACCTCAGCAATGAACCAAGTACAGGAATTTGACCCATCACTGGCCTTCACTTCACCCACTATTTCGAGCCATTAGGCCTAAGGGATTGAGTGTTCACAATGAGTCAGGTACACAGGGTTTTGTGCAAATTTTTCCTTACCAGGCAATGAGTCAGGTACACAGGATTTTGTGCAAAATTTTCCATAATGTACAGGCTTTTTTCATACAGGTTTATAATGATTCAAGTTTAATAAACGCTGACTGCTGGATACATAGTATGAGACCTTATGTTACTTTGTGCCACTCTGGTTATGTTACTAGCATGATATCCAGGGTACCAAGGCAGGGTAGGATTGTGTGCAAAATATTTTCAGAAATGAGGCTGAAATTAGGTATTAATTATTTTAAATTCCTTTCCTGAGCTGTTTCTCCTTAGTTAGTCTCAGGTCATGAAATACGAACACTCTTATAAATCTTTTAAAAATATTCAAAAACCGGCCGGGCACGGTGGGTCATGCCTGTAATCCCAGCACTTTAGGAGACCAAGTGGGCGGATCACCTGAGGTCAGGAGTTCAAGACCTGCCTGGCTAACATGGTGAAACCCTGTCTGTAATAAAAATACAAAAATTAGCCGGGTGTGGTGGCAGGTGCCTGTAATCCCAGCTACTCAGGAGGCTGAGGCACGAGAATCACTTGAGCCTGGGAGGTGGAGGTTGCAGTGAGCCGAGACTATTCCACTGCACTCCAGCCTGGGCAACAGAGCAAGACTCCATATTAACAACAACAAAAATTCAAAAATGAAAGTTAATTTTAAGAGCACTAAAAAATAAGATAAAATACATTTACTACGGTAACTCTCCTAAACAGAAGCCAGACTTACAGTGACTTTATCTATCCAAAACATATCTGAGCACACGGGAGCCAGAAAGGGCTCAAAACAAGGGGAATAGTCTTCACAAATCCCATGCATTAGAGCCCATCACCTGTAACCAAGCAAAACGAGACATTGACGGCTTTAAGCCTATGTCTCATGCTCCACGCCTGGAGCTGAAACTGAGGGTGTGTGAAAAGGGTGGTGAAGAAAGAAATCCAGGTTCTGCTACCAAATCCTGAACCACTAAAAGCCAGCAAATGAAATGCACTCTGTTCGCCACCTCTGGAGAAAATATAACCCATTTTAGAAAGATTTCCCTTACACAACTAAAATGTTCAGAGTTTTGCCACTTACAAGGTAGCTTTCAGTTATCTGGAAAAATTATTTATGTAAAGTCACCACTGCCAGACAGGTGTTCCTGTATTTTTACTCAGCCTTCTGGAACAGCTTGAGGATTTGCTCCAGGAAAGCACTCATTTTGCCTGTACGCTGCTTTAGAAAATAGCTTCACTAAACACCTTCGTCGTTCCATTAGTTATTTATAGTCGAGTTTTGATTATCCACTAGGCAGGTTCCTGGCTCACTTTTCAGCCCTCTGTTTGCCTTTCTCACCTCCCACTGACACACACTTGCTGCAGCTTGTAGCAACTTAGACTTTCCCCTGAGTCACAGCTCCCCTTCCCCCAGTTCCAGCACAGCTGCTCCCCCATCCCCACCAAAAGATGTCTATAACCAAAACAACACTTACCTTCCTCTTCCCCAGCCTTTCCCAAGAATGGTACAAGGTTGCCAGAGAGAACTCGGCAGTGGAATAAGGCCACAACCAGGTATCAGGCAGAGAGCCCCAGAGCTCAGGTATACCTGCAGCCTGAATGCTGGGGAGGGGCCACTAGCCAGGGCAGGACAGGGATATTCAATAGCTTCCCATCTCTTTTCACAGTGTGGCGTCATTTTGTTGTTTGAAGTGTTATGTATTCCTAGACAAGTGACACACCTCCAGTCCTCAAGTTCCAGATGAGTACAAAAACACATGCCTGGCCTGGCACAGTGGCTCACGCCTGTAATCTCAGCACTTTGGGAGGCTGAGGCTGGCAGATTACCCGAGGTCAGGAGTTCAAGACCAGCCCGATCTACATGGTGAAAACCCATCTCCACTAAAAATAAAAAGTAGCCAGTCATGGCAGCGCATACCTATAATCGCAGCTACTCAGGAGGCTAAGTCAGGAGAATTGCTTGAACCCAGGAGAAAGAAGCTGCAGTGAGCCAATATCGTGCCACTGCACTCCAGCCTGGGTGACAGAGCAAGGGTCCACCTAAAAAAAATTAAAAATAAAAATAAATAAATAAAACACATTTCTAACTCCCATCAGATTTTTTTTCCCCAACTTATCTGCACTTTGAACATCTAGTGAAAGTGGCACTAGCACTTTGTTGTGCTGAGGGATTTCTTCTAGGTTTCCTAATTCCACAGATAGGGCAGTTTCCATGCTAGCTTAGAGTAGTGTTACTCAGCCTTGGAATTCTGATGCCTGGGCCTCAGCTCCAGAGATTATTTTTCTAATCTGAGATGAAGGCTGAGCATTGGGATTCTGAAATGTCTCCTAGGTCATTCTAACATGTCATCAAGGTTGAGAACCACTGGCTTGGACACTCACTTGGTTCATAGTGATTGCAAGTATGACTCTTAACTTGGACAGCTGTGGCTTCACTGATTTAGAATAAATGTTTAAATAGGAAGGGGAGGAAATGTGCATACACACAGATCAATTCAGAAGTTATTGTGCATTGCCAAGGTCAACACTTCATTCACTCCTTCACTTAACAAACACTTATTGAGGGTTGCTACTAAGAGAGGAGAATGCAAAAATGCATGATGAAGTTACTGCCCCTCAAGGACACACATTCCCTGGAAGAGCACTCAGACATGTTCTCTAGACTCCTACAGTCCCCCACAGGCATGGTCAACTCTAGCCCTTCCTTCTTCCTCATTCATCCCTAGTGTCTCATAATTCCCCTACATTTGCATATAATTTGACTGAACATACATAATCCTGATGCCTGTAGTCTCTGGTTGCTCTACAGAGTGCAACTGCTTGAATTATGACAGTTATCTCTGCTAATAAAGTTCACATTTTTCCTGCAGAGTTATAAATATATATGCAGCTTGCATACTCAAGAAAGCATGTAGGAGGAAATGCTGAGCTGTGGGGCCCTTCTAGAACAGAAGCCACTCCCTGGCACCTTCACATACATAGCTATCCTAATACCCTCCAAAGAGGCTTGTCCTTGGGGCTCTCTTATAAAAAGGCTTTACTCTAAGCAGCCCTGGTGAGAAAATCAGAAATTAGCACCCTTGACATTTGCATTCTTTTTTTGGGCCCCCAAATGGACTCACAGTTATCAGCTTTCCTTTCCCAGGGGAAGACTGGTCCTGGTGTCTCAGGGGAAATTGGAATGAAATTAACTGGGATGTAAAGTGGCAGCCAAATGAGATCAGGAAGATCAGCAGCAGAGAGAAGGGATAGCTGATTTTGTAAATTCGAGTCATGCAAGTAAATTCATTAAATCTAGGATCTGCTGGGGTGCTGGCAAGGCATATATAAAAGCAGCAGACAAATAAATCTGTCCTGTTATCTGAAGGAGAAGAGCTAATGGAGAAATTTTCTAAAAAGAAGCCTTTTTACAGAATACAATAGTACTATAAATTATCAATCAGCTGACTGTAGTTTTATAGTTTAGCCTGAAACCTGAACAACTTGTGGGAGTTTGTACCTTGTCGGTAATAACAGGTATGCGTGGTCAATGTTATACAGCATATTTCTTTAAACTATACAGCTAGCTACTTTGGTAACATATATGTTTATTTGCAAAGAATATTATGAATATGTTGTTATACAGTATGTAGTAGGCACTGCTGCTTGTCTAACCAACAGCTTTTTCTTTGTTTTCCTTACTAGTCAAGCCCTGAATTGGGTGGGTTTCAACCATTCCCCATGTGACACAGGTGAGAGTGCCACACTCTACCTTTAGGATGAAAGGATTAAATTATGAATGGGCCTAAGATAATCCCAGTGACCTGTTCCCCTTGCTGGGGCTGGTTTAGAGGTGAGTATGCTGAATTTTTCTGCTGCCAGCAAAGTACTACCACCACGTGTCCTAGAATCGCCATCTCTGTCTCGTTCCAGTTTATTACTCATAAGAACAGAGGTAAGATTTGGAAAGACAAGAACATTATTCCTCTGGATATGATTATAGCTGTATAGCAGAACAAATGAGAAATTCCTAGTAGCTGCCTGGTACAAACTTCAGGAAATATTAATATGCACCTAGGTGTTCCAGGCTTAGATCATTGAGGGTCAGCTCCTCTGACATTCAAGAATAGAGCTTTTGAACCTCATCCCCATCTTCCCACTCTCTCAGCAGTAGTGGGTATCATTAATTCTGTGTAGAGAATTATGGACCCTTCTACATCCAAAATGCATAGAGTGGTTTTAGTTTTTCATCCTGAACTCTAACTGCTACAGTGGCCATGTGGTATAGTCTGGCCAACAGGATGTGAGCGGAGATTGGCTGGAGGGCTTTGTCTTAGTCCATTTTGCATTGCTATAAAGGAGTACCCAAGCCAGGGTAAGAAAAAAAGTTTCTTTGGCTCATGATTCTGACAGCTAAAAAGTTCAAGATTGGGCATCTGCATCTGTTGAGGACCTCAAGCTGCTTCCATTCATGGCGGAAGGCAAAGGGGAACCAGTGTGTACACAGATCACAGGGAAAGACAGGAAGCAAAATAGGTGTGTGTTGAGGGGGGTGCCAGGCTCTTTGTTTTAGAGATGGGGTCTCACTGTGTTGACCAGGATGGAGGGCAATGGCAATTCACAGGTGTGGTCGTAGTCCATTACAGCCTCCAACTCCTGGGCTCAAGTGATCTTCCTGCCTCAGCCTTCTGAGTAGTTTGGACTACACGTGCACCACAACACCAGCTAACAATCAGCTCTCATGGAAACTAAGCAAGTGAGAACTCACTCACCCCTAAAGGAGAACATGAATCTATTCATGACATATCTGCTCTCATGACTCAAGTACCTCCCATTAGGCCCCACCTCCAACACTGGGAGTCAATTTTCAACATGAGGTTTGAAGTGGACAAATATCAAAACCATGGCAGGCTTCTTTTTACTCCTGAAGAGACTCTGGAAAAAAGACAGCCCCTATCAGCATTGGGATGTAATGCCTGGTACAACTGTCATGATGAGCTGCCAGCCTGAAATTGAGCCAATATGCAAGTAGATGGGAGGGCCGAGAGAAATGACCAGCAAGAGGAGCTGGAGTCCTGATGTACCCGCACCCAATGGCCTTCCAATTGCTATAGACTCATGACTCAAGGGAGCAAATGTTTAAGATAGGTTGACATTGGCTGCCATGTTTTCCAAGGATGAGACATACAATGGTCATTCATACCTGTCCTCTCTCTCCAGACAAATGAATACCCAGATAATCTCTGTCTCAAATGTGTCACACACCATTGAATAGCTACATCAATTAACGGTTTTCATTGGCAGGTGTGTCTACAATATTACTGTACCTTTTATCATTTTCCAAACTCCAATTATACTTTAAAATACACTTACATTGCTAAAACATAAGTATGATGCCATCATTTTGAATTCCTTGTTTTACCTATAACCAAGCCTCACTTAGCATGATAGTGCAGAGTCATACAGATGATCATGCAAGCAGACATTGTGCAAAGCGATATTATTAATCAATAGGAAAAATTATAATTGGTCCAAAAAATTCTTGGCCCAAACATTAAAAATCCTCTTACTTTCAGTTGTAATTATATAGGGATACTTTTAAAATAGTAAAACTAATATTTTTTTAACAGATTATGATTTTAAACATTAGAAACATTGATAATTAAAGTGTTTTGTTTGTTTGTAAAAATCTTGTCAGGAGTAGTTTGAATAGTACCTACCTTCAAAGCATCTTTTCTATGCCTTGGCAAATTGTCATATCCTTTCTAAACTTATACTAGCTTTCAACATTGAACTTTCAATATCGCATTTTCAATAACATGAAGTATCCTTGAGAGTTCCCTTAATGTGATGCTTTTGCCAGTGTTACTTCCTCTTGGACTTAATCTTTTTTTATCATAACCACTAACTTATGTTGCTAAATTTGCCTTCTAACCGCACACTTAAAAGTTTCTTGAATGGCAACAGTATCAATAGCATTTCTACTATAGAAACGCATACACCACACATACACATACACAACAGTGAGTGTGAGAAAGTGAGAAAGCAAGAGAGACAATGAGAGAGAGAGAGAGAGAGAGAGAGAGAGAGAGCATGTGTGTGAGAGAGTACATGTGTGCGTGCACAGAAACTTGGGCTTTGGAGTCAGATCTGGGATATAATATTGGCATTTAGAAATTCATATCCAATCAACATTCATTGTGTCCCTACTACAAACTGCTTGCTGGTCTTAAAAAGCAAAACAGTAACACAGTCATTGTTCTCCAGCAGAAAATAATCTAGTGAGCTCACTACTTAATTCCCTCTAAATGTCTTTTTTAGAGACATTTTCCATACAATGGTGAGACAGGCACAGCCATCAGTAAAATAAAGAAAACATCTATCCACCTAGGGGGATGAAGAATAAATAATAGAATGTGTGCAAAATGCTTAGCAAAGTACTGGGCTCATATTAAATGTTCCCTAAGCAATAACTGGTAGAAGTTTCTAGTTGTCCACTGACCATCCATTATTCCCTTCCTTCTCACTAACTTACTGTCTTATTATTGGAGTTGTCAATATATCTAGGTAAAGATTATACTTTCTAGGTTCTTTTGCAGCCATTTGTGGTCATTTGACTTAACTTTAGCCAATGGGATAAATTCTAGTCCATTCTCAATGAAAATTATTGAGAGGGACTTCTGGAAAGACTCCTGTACTAATTTCTTATTGCTGTTGTAATGAATTGCCAAATTTATTGGCTTACTAAAACCCAAATTTATTATTTTACAGTTCTGGAGGTCAGAAGTTGTCTTAGTCCATCTGAAATACTATAACAAAATACCTTAGGCTGGGTAATTTATAAACAACAGAAATTCATTGCATATAGTTCTGGAGGCTAAGAAGTCCAAGATCAAGGCACCAGATGATTTAGCATTTGGTGAGCTTCTATTCTTAATCCATAGTACCTTCTCACTGTGTTCTCTCTCACATGGAAGAAGAGGTGAGCAACTTTGACTTCTAAGGGCAATAATCCCATTTATGAGGGCTAAGCCCTCATGATCTAATCAACTCCAAAAGTCCCCACCTCTTATTACTATCACATTGGGGATTAAGTTTCAACCTATGAATTTTAGGGGAACATAAACATTCAGACTATAGTATTCCACCCTGCCTCCCCACCAGATTCATGTTCTCTCAAATACGAAATACATGTTTTCCATCCCAATAGCCCCAAAAGTTGTAACTCATTCCAGCATCAACTCAAAAGTCTGAAGTCCAGAGTCTCATCTAAATATGTAAATCAGAAGTGAGTAAGACTCCAGCATTCCCCTCCAGCATTGAGTCTGTGAAACCAAACAAGTTATGTGCTTCCAAAATACAATGGTGGGACAGGTACAGGATAGACATTCCCATTCTAAAAGGGAGAAAAAGGAAGGAAGAAATGGGTAACTGTTCCCAAATTAGTCCAAAATCCAACATGGCAAATAATAATGTTAAGGCTTGAAAAATAGTCTTCTTTGACTTGATGTTTCACCTTCTAGAGACATGGGAATGGGAGTTGGGTCCCCAAGTCTCCAAGTGGCCCTGTTCTCATGTCCTTGCTGTTCAAGTGACAGACAGCTCTCATGGGTTGGAGTCTGATGTATGCAGCTCTTCCAGGCTGGAGATGCACATTGGTGGCTCTACAATTCTAGGGTCTTGGGGTCAGTCCTGCTCCCACAGCTCTGCTAGGCAGTCCCCAGAGAAGGCTTTTTTCAGTGTCACCACCCCTGTGGCAATTTTCTGCCTGGGCTCTGAGGCTCTCTGGAACCCTGTGACATATAGGTGAAAGCAGCCAAGCCCCCACAGCTCTTGCACTGTGTGCCTGCAGAGTTAGCAGCACCTGGACACATGCCAAGGTTTACCACATGTGCCTTCTGGAGAGGCAGCCCAAGGCACACCTAGGACCACCTGAACCACTGGGTTGGCCAAAGAGCACTGCACTAGAATGTAAGAAGCATAGCCTTGAAATTGTTCTGCTGCCCCAAGGACCTGGTATTCTGGGCTTGTGATGGGTAGGGCTGCCCCAAAGATCTCTGAAATGTCTTTGGTATCAGTCATCATTGTCTTGATAAATAGCATCTGGCTTACTTCTAGCCATACTAATCTCCTTATCAAATGTTTGTTGGCTACACCCTTGGTGTTCTCTCCTGAATACATTTTCTCATTTTTTTACAGAATGAGAATTTTCCAAATCTTTAATTTTTGCTTCCTTTCTGATAGCAAATTCCATCTTAAAATTGTTTCTCTCTTCTTGCATTTACTATAAGCAGTCAAGAGAACCCATACTGCACTTTCAGTACTTTGCTTAGATATTTCCTCTACTAAATATCCTATTTCATCATTCAGAAGTTCTACTTTCTACAAAACACTAAGACACATACAATTCAGCCACGTTATTTGTCACTTTATAATAAGGATTGCCTTTCCTGAACTTTCCAATTATATATTTCTCATTTCTGTCTGAGACCTCATCAGATTGGCCTTTATCATCCATATTTCTACCAACTGTGTGATCATGAGCACTTAGGTAGCCTTTGAGAAAACTGAGCCTTTCTCTAAAGCTTTCCTCATCTTCTGAGACCCCACAAGAATCATCTTTTACAGTTTATTCATGGCTATATAGGCTTTCTCTAGTATGCTCTTCAAAACTCTTCCAGCCTCTACCTATTACCCAGTTCCAAAGCCACTCTACATTTGTAGGTATTTGCTATAGCAACACCTCACTCCTGGCACCAAAATCAGTATTAGTCAGGGTTTAGGAGAGAAACAAAGCTGATAGGATAAATGAATGAATAGATACTGCTTCTGTGTTTACACCTTCTCTGACTCTTTCATGCCCCTCTCTGATAAGGACCTTTATGATTATACTGGGCCCTCCAAAATAATGCAGGATAATCTCCCCATCTCAGCATCTCTAACTTAATCAAACCTGCAAAGTCCATTTTGTCACTGATATGGTTTGGCTCTGTATCCCTACCCAAATCTCATCTTAAATTACTCCCATAATCCTCCATTGTGGGAGATAATTGAAGCATGGGGGCAGTTTCCCCCATACTGTTCTCATGGTAGTGAATAAGTCTCATGAGAGCTGGTTTTATAATGGGTTTCCTCCTTTGCTTCTCATTATCTCTTGCCACTGCCATGTAAGAAGTGCCTTTCACGTTCTACCACTATTGTGAGTCCTCCCCAGCCGCATGGAACTGTTAGTCCATTAAAACTCTTTTTCTTCACAGTCGGGTATGTCTTTATCAGCAGTGTGAAAAAGGACTAGTAAGTCACATAAGGTAACATATTTATAGGCTATGGGAATTAGAATGGACATATTTGGGATAGCCATTATTCAGCCTACCACAACTTCTTAAACAGAGGAAATAACTGGATAAATCCTCCGGTCCTTCCTCCTGCTTCCTTCCCAGAGCAAATGTGCTTCAGCAGCCACACTTGCCCATGAAGTGATGTACAAATGGAAGGCTGGCCATTCTATATACTTTAAAATGACAAAATGATAGAAGGGATCTGTGTTCTTAATGGCCTTAGCCTCCTGAGTAGCTGGGACTACAGGCGTGCACCACCATATCCAGCTAATTTTTGTATTTTGAGTAGAGATGGTTTCACCATGTTAGCCAGGCTGGTCTCAAACTCCTGACCTCAGGTGATCTGCCCACCTCGGCCTCCCAAAGTGCTAGGATTACAGGTGTGCACCACCGCAACTGCCACCATGCCTGGCCTCATACAGCTTTATTATCCATTATCCCTTATCTATGTATTCTCACTCTCAGAGAATCACTTTTATACTTAGCTATTGGCCTTGGGTTTCTTGAATTAAGCATTGGTATCTTAGAGAAGGATACTGGAGACCTGATCCCCATAAATGTCTAGTCTGCGCTTGCTCCTGAGTGGCGGATAGCAGCTGCCCAGTTTAGTGTTTGTGGTTCTCTCCATGGAGCACTGTTTTCTCCACAACTATGGCTCTGCCAGGCCTCCAGCCTACTTTTTTTTTTTTTAACCTTAGATGCTCTCAAAATTTCCCCTATAATCATCTATTTTTTTTTTTAACTTGGCTAAAGGACAGGCTTCTTTCTCCTTTAAATTTATGAAACAATTACTAGTTTTATCTAAACCAGTGGTTCTCAAATGTGAGCAAGCATTAACATCACTTGGAAGGCATACTAAAACCTAGGTCACTGGTCCAGCTGCAGAGCTGCAGACTCAGTAGGTCTGGAGTGGAGCTTGAGCAGTTGCATTAACCAGTTTCCTGGGAATGGTGATGCTGCTTATCTAGGGATCGTACTGTGAGAACCACTGATATAGGTCATTCATTTTGGTTCAGATAAGATATAATAGGTATTTAAAAATGAAAGAATTTTATAACCTAAAAAGCATTAGGTTACATCTTTACTCCAAAATAAGCTATATCCAGTCTGTTGGTATTCTTTACCCAGAACCAGCATCTTAATAGGCTCTAACATCCCCTTTCAAGATTTCTCCTCTCATCTCCTGCTAGGGGAAGAGCAACCAGGCCCTTTCTGTGTCCTCTGAAAGACTTCAATTCTAGCCGCCCTGTTATTCCATGGTATTGTAAGTATCTGGGCATGCATGTTGACAATTCTGTGCTGTAGGGCTGCAGACTCCTGTTAACTAGCAGCACCATTTCCCCAATACCAGCAGCTCAAAAAATAAGTGTTAAGGCTGGGCACAGTGTCTCATGCCTATAATTCCAGCACTTTGGAGGCCAAAGCAGGAAGATGGTTTGAGCCTAGGAGTTTGAGACCAGCCTGGGTAACAACACAGTGAGACCCTGTCTCTACAAAAATATAATAAAATTAGCTGAACATAGTGGCACGTGTGTGTAGTCCTAGCTACTTGGAAGGTTGAGGCGTGAGGATTGCTTGAGCCCAGAAGTCAGAAGCTCAAGGCTGTAGTGAGTTGTGATTGTACCACTGTACTCTATGACATAGTGAGACCCTGTCTCAAAAAAATAAAAAAAGAAAAAGAAAAAGAATGTGTTAATTGAGTGAATGAATGACACATGTTTGGAAGAGGAAAAAAAGACTATTCATGTTAGTTAAAACTTTTACTAAGTATAAGAGACAATAGTGACACTGGAAATTATTATTTTAAAAAACCCAAAGCAAACTAACAAAAACATCTGGTCTTCTGAGAACTCATTATAACTTCAAAATCACTGACATGATGCAAATCACATATAGTTCTAAATACTCATCATGGTATTACAGATATAACTTCCATTTTATATAGATGGGGTTTACTTGGAGTAATAGACCTGAGGTATGATATCATGAAGAAAACAAATTCAGTGCCCTTAAAATGCTGGGTCTCAGAGGCTTTCCTTTTTAACTTTTTGTTTTGAAAAATTTCAAATACAGTCGGCCTTCCATATCCATGGGTTCTGCCTTTGTGTAGATTCAACCAACCATGGATGGAAACTATGTGATCCTAATACAAAGAAATAAATGTTTGAGGTGAAGGATATGCTAATTATCCTGATTTGATCATTACAGATTATATACATGTACCAAAATATCACACTGTATCCCATAAATATGTATGATTCTTATGTGTCAATTAAAATAAAAACAAAAAAAGGAATTGAAAAACTTTTTAAAATATTCAAAAAACAATAAAAATAATGATATAACAATAAAACAATACAAATTAAAAAACAATGCAATATAACAACTATTTATATAGCATTTATATTGTGTTAGCTATTATAAGTAATCTAGAGATAACTGAGTATACAAAAGGATGTGCATAGGTTAAATAATACTATTTTATACAAGGGACTTGAGCATCCACAAATTATGGTATCAGCAGGGGTCCTGGAACCAATTCCCCTTGGATAGCAAGGGATAACTATATATACAAAAGTAAAGAAGACAACAGAATGAACTTCTATGAACCAATTATCCAGATTCATTTATTAGCAACTCATGGCCAATCTTGTTTTATCTATAATTTCACCCACTTCACCAATTCATCTAATTATTTTGTAGTAATTCCTGGTATAATATTATTTCATCCATAAGAATTTCAGTATGTGTGTAAGATATAAAGCTTCTTTAAAAATGTAACCTTTCTATCATTATGATACCTAAATAATAATTCCCTTAATAGCACTGTATATCCAACCAGTGTTTAAATTTCCCCACTCTCTCATAAACTTTTTCAGTTTATTTATTCAAATTGGAATACAAATTGGTTCATAAATTGCAATTGGTTGGTATGCCTCTTAAGTTTCTCTTTTTAATCACAAGGTTCCCGTTCCATCCCTTTTTGTTTTCTTTAAATTTTACTTGTAGAAGAAACTAAATTTACTTGTAAATTTTACTTATAGAAGAAACCCGGTTATTTGTGCTATAGTTTCCTACGGTCTAGAGTTTGCAGACTGTATTTCTGTGTTATCATTTACCCCATTCCCTTCCTCCCTTAAGGTAATAACTTCTTTTAAAGTTTTTTTTTTTTTTTTTTTTTTTTTTTTTTTTTTTTTTTTTTTTTTTTTTTTTTTTTTTTTTTTTGAGACAGAGTCTTGTCTGTTACCCAGACTGGAGTGCAATGGCATAATCTCGGTTCACTGCAACTTCCGCCTCCTGGGTTCCAGAAATTCTTCTGTCTCAGCCTGCTGAGTAGCTGGGATTACAGGCGCCCACCACCACACCTGGCTAATTTTTGTATTTTTAGTAGAGACGTGGTTTCACCATATTGGCCAGGCTGGTCTCAAACTCCTGACCTCAGGTGATCCACCTGCCTCAGCTTCCCAAAGTGCTGGGATTGCAGGCGTGAGCCAGCGGGCACATCCTAAAGTTTTTCTATTTTATCTTTTCTTTAAAAAATAAGTTAAACAATAGCATATCATACCATACATAATTTTCTTTTTTTCATTCATTGCTTTTTTTCATTCAACCTCATACCTTGGTGATTATGGCAGTTTACAGAGGTGTTCTTCATTTCTTTTTTATAGCTGCATATTCCTTTATCATGTAGATGTTACATAACATATTTGATGAGTCCTCTACTGATAGACATTTGAATTGTTTAAAGTTTGCTGCTATTTTAGATAGCGCTGCAATGAATAGCCAATATGTCTCTTTGTATTTTTGCCAGAGTATATTTGGGATAGAATCCTAGAAGGATGACTGCTGGGACAAAAGATAATTACATCATAATTTTGCTACAAACTGTAGAAGCTGTTCTTTTAAATGCAATGTCTTTCTGGAAGTTTTGTCATAAAAGAAATCCTGAAACAGATCCTATTTCAGTTATCTACTGCTATATAATAAATCATGCCTAGAAGTATGGCTTAAAACAACAACTACCATTTATTATTTGTCATGATTGTGCAATTAGGGTGGGACTCCTCAAGAATGGCTTGTCTCAAAAAAAAAAAAAGAATGGCTTGTCTCTGCTTCATGGGGTGGCTGCTTCGTGACTCCTGAGGAAGCTGGGATAGCCTGGCTAGAGCTAGAGAATACAAGATGACTTTATTCACATATTTTGTACCTCACTTGTAGTGGCTGGAATGGTTGGGTGCTAGCTAGGCTTCTCTCTCTCCATGTGGTCTTACATCATCCAGAACGCCAAGCTTCTTAAACGTGGTGCCCAAATCCCAAAACAGCAAAACTGGAAGTTGAAAGACCTCTTAAGGCCCAAGCCCCAAAGTTAGATAACATCACTTCTACCGCATTCTATTAGCCAAAGCTAGTCACATGGCCACCTATATTCAAGGGGAGGGGAAACAGACTCCATCTCTTCTTGGGAAGAGCAATGTAGACATATAAAGATGAAAGAAATTGTTGATGGCCATCTTTGCAGACAATCCACCACAGATCCCAACTATATACACACACATTATATAGGCCATAAATATATGCCCTATTCTTATCTACTTGGGCACTGGCAGAAGGTGTGGAAAGAGTACACAAAAGTGCTAAGAAGTGAAACACTTCTGCATATAATGGTGTTAAAAGGGGACCAAAAGTGGAGGTTACGTCTACTAAGGAAAAGGGAGAAATTCTTGCTTGTAGACAGGGCACTTAATCATCTATCTAGACAACTATTGACAGCTTTTATATTCCTTCATTCTATTTGTGTGTATTCAAGAATACTGTTTCAGACTCAAAGAGTACAGTGGTGAACATAACAGACAAAATCCTAGCTCTTGTGGTATTTATTTTCCAAATGGGGAAATACAGAACATGATAAGGGATAGAAAGATATATAAGAATAACCTGCCCTTGAGGAAATTATAACACTGTTGAAAGTGGGGGTGATAAGCAATCATTGCCTAGTTAGATATAGAGATAACAAACAGACAAATACAAACTTTGTATAAATAAAGGTAAACAAACACATACTAGAGCATCTGCTCTGCATAAGCAGCTACAACACCAGGAGGAATGTCTGCAAAGGTACAGAAAGTAATGAGGAAGGAGAATTAGGAGAAGGAGGAATCACTGTGACCTGGGGGAGTCAGGGAAGACTTGTGATGAGAGAGACAGAGGCATAATGGAACCAGAGCCTTTCCTTGTGTATCTGATGACATACTGGCAAGTCCCAAGGGCTGCTGTGTGATTAGAGCTTCTCACCAGGATAGCTTCCATCTAAGATGGCCTCCCACTACTTGCTGAGAAAGGAAGACAAAGTGGGTTTTTAAAACTGAATGATTTACCTAGTAAATAATGTACTTCTAGTCTATAAAATATTGTATTTTTCAAAGGCAAAAATGTTCAAGGCTTAGTCCTTGCTGCTCATATATACATGCTCTCCTTTGATGATCTCACTCAGTCTTGTGGCTTTACATAGCATCTAAATGCCAATGACTCATAGAAGGATAATATCTTCAGTTCTGACATCTTGCCATACTCATATATCAACCACTTAATCTACATATCCATTTGGAGATCTAACAGGTGCTGTAGGCTTCACATGGACAAAACCAACTGCTTGATTTTCCCTAGAAAAACTCTGCTCCTCTCCCAGTGTCCCTGTTAGTGGCACTACTACCACCAAGTTACTCAGGTCAAAGCAACAGAGTCTTTCTTGTTTTTTCTCTCACTCCATATCCAATCAATCAGGTAGTCCTGTTGTTCTATCTTTTGAACATATCTCTCAAACTGTCAAACTCCCAGCCTTAAGGTATCCTCCTGCCTGGGCCTCCCAAAGCACCACCACACCCAGTCTACTAGAACAAATCTCAAACTCAATTACTGCTCAATATTTCTTCCCCTGTACCAGCCCACCATCACCACTCATCTCCTAACAGATCTCTTGCTTCCTCTCATGCTACTCTCTATTCCCCACAAAACTGTCTGGATAAACTTTTAAAAATAAAAATAAGGTCATTTTAAATCCCTGAATAAAACTCTTTAAAAAAAAAAAAAAAAAAAGGAAATAAAATTAGAGGAAAGCATGGCCAGAAAAGGAAAAAAAAAAAAACCTATAATGGCTTACCACAGTAATTAAATTAAAATTTAAACTTCTACCCTTACAAGTTTCTAGCTGCACTGGCCTGCCTTCCTTATGTTTCTAACTATGCTGAACTTGTTGCTTCCTTGGGAATTTTACATTGCTCTTCCCCAGAATGATTCTTCTCCAGATCTTTGGCTGGAAACTCCTTATTTTCTAGTTCTCAGCTCCCAGGACACCTTACAGATACCTTTCCTGACTATCCTATATAAAGAAGTCCACGGCCAAAACTCACTAACCAAGGCATACTCGGTACACTGAGAAATGTAACAGACAAGGTCCTAACTCTTATGGCACTTATTTTCTAGATGGGGGGAATGTAAAACATGGTGAGAGATATCTTGTTACTCTGTTTTATATTCTTCATAACATTGATCATGCTCTGAAAGGTATCTTATTTATTCACTTCCTTATGTCCACCTTCATCATTCGGTATATATTAACAAAGGGAGATAGGACAGATACCTTAGCCATCTTGCTCTCCACAATGCCTCTAGTCCTTACATATAGCATACACCTAGCATATAGTTGGATCTCAAAGTATCATTGAATATGCTTGTATGTATTCAAGAACATGGGGGTAACATCACAGCTATAAAGGAAAATAGAGGAACAACAGTTAATGAACCCCTTCACCCAAATAATATCCTTCCCAACCTTGACATCTAATCCAACCCCAACATTTTCTGATGTAAAGGGTTAATGGACCCATTCCTTACACTGTCTACCAGGGAAATTCATGTCAACTTTACTACATTAGAGCAATACACATTTCCCGGAGGGCAACACACTTCTTTGCTTCCTGTAAAAATGTATTCAAAGTTGGGTTAAACATTATTGTTACAGTCATACATTCTTATGGTATTTTGTTTCTTTGACATAAGCAATCGTGACCTAGCTAGAACCAAACAGAGATAATGGAAAGACAAACAAAAATTCAGGAGAGTGGACAGAAACAAACACAGATTAGGCCGTCTGCTCTGCATTACATGATCTAATACAAACAACAATGAACCTGACTTCACATTCTGATGCTGGACAAATTATATAGTCCTTTGAGGTTCAATTTCTTCTGTCTGTAAAATCTGGACAGTCATGCTTATTTATTCTCCTCAATGTCCATGTGAAATAGCTATTATTGTATTTCATAGAATTATGAAATATTAGGCCCTGAGAAAACGTGAGAATCTTCTCGTCTATATCCAAATATGGAAACTGAGGCCTGAAGAGTTTAATTAATTTATCCAGGCTCACAGCTAATTATCGACAAAGCTGGAACTTATAATAATCAGATTTTATGACCCTTAGGCAAGTGGTCTTTCTGCCTCATCATGCAATGTTTGCCTTACCGTTTCACTTTTGATGGATGAATGTATTATCTTACAATTAGTATATAATCTTTGAGGATGTGGTAAGTTGTTCTTCCTACAGTAATCAGTTGGTCATATGTAAATAAATATTTATTAAATAAGGGAATAGTTTGCCATCAGTCCATGGCACCTGCCACCCTCTATGTTGCTGACTTTTCAGTCATCTCTTCTCAATCATTCAAAATTTTAGTACATAGGTCCCTGTCTTTCCACTGAGACTTGTTACTCTTGGTGACTTCAACAAACACTAAATAATACATCTGACACTCTGGTCACTCAGTTTCTTGACCTCCTCACCTCTAATGATCTTTTTCTCCACCCCTTAGCTACCCATTCCCATGCTCATCATATATTGTTACTCTAAAACTTTGTACCAGTGCCTGGCCCTTGTTTAGGAACTTCTATATGGTCTTCCATAATGGCTGTACCAATCTACTTTACCACCAAAAGCGTATAAGGGTTCCCTTTTCTCCACACTCTTGCCAATAGTTATCTCTTGTCTTTTTGATAACAGCTATCCTAACTGATGTGAAATGGTAATTAATAGTTTTGAGTTCCCTGATAATTAGTGGTGGTGAACATCTTTTCATATACCTATTAGCCATGTTTATGTCATCTTTGGAGAAATATCTCTTCTGGTCTTTTGCCCAGTTTTAATCAGCTTATATGTTTTTTTACTATTGAGTTGTATACGTTCTTTATAAAGTTTAGATATCAGCCCCTCAGCAAAGATATGGTTTGTAAATATTTTTTCCCAATCTGTAGGTTGCCTTTTCATTTTGTTGTTTCCTTTGCTGTACAGAAGCATTATAGTTTGGTACAGCTTTTTTTTATTATTATTGCATTTTAGGTTTTGGGGTACATGTGAAGAACATGCAAGATTGTTGCATAGGTACACACGTGACAGTGTGATTTGCTGCCTTCCTCCCCTTCACCTATATCTGGCATTTCTCCCCATGGTATCTCTCCCCACCTCCCCACCCCACGTCCCTCCCCCATTTTCCCCCAACAGACCGTGGTGTGTAGTGCTCCCCTCCCTGTGTCCATGTGTTCTCATTGTTCAACACCCGCCTATGAGTGAGAACATGTGGTGTTTGATTTTCTGCTCTTGTGTCAGTTTGCTGAGAACGATGCTTTCCAGGCTCATCCATGTCCCTACAAAGGACACAAACTCATCATTTTTGATGGCTGCATAATATTCTGTGGTGTATATGTGCCACATTTTCCCTGTCTAGTCTATCATCAATGGGCATTTGGGTTGGTTCCAGGTCTTTGCTATTGTAAACGGTGCTGCAATGAACATTTGTGTGCACGTGTCCTTATAATAGAACGATTTATAATCCTTTGGATATATACCCAGTAATGGGATTGCTGGGTCAAATGGAATTTCTATTTCTAGGTCCTTAAGGAATCGCCACACTGTCTTTCACAATGGTTGAACTAATTTACACTCCCACCAACAGTGTAAAAGTGTTCCTATTTCTCCACATCCCCTCCAGCATCTGTTGTCTCTAGATTTTTTAATGATTGCCATTCTAACTGGCGTGAGATGATATCTCAATGTAGTTTTGATTTGCATTTCTCTGATGACCAGTGATGATCAGCATTTTTTTGGTATAGCTCTTTTCACTTAAATGCTTTTATAGCCTGAGCTTTTGGTGTGATGCCCAGAAAATCATTGTCAAGGCCATGCAAAGAAGTTTTTCCCTTTTGTTTTCTTCTAGTACTTTTATGGTTTCAGGTCTCATGTTTAGATCATTTATCCATTTTAAGCTGATTTTTGTGCATGGTATAAGGGTTCAATTACCTTTTTTTTTTTTTATGTGAAAATCCAGTTTCCCCAGCACGACTTATTGAAGAGATCATCCCTTCCTCATTATGTTCTCTTGGTACGCTTGTTAAAAATCAGTTAATCATGTATGTTTGATTTTTGGACTATTATATTCCACTGGTCTATGTGTCTGTCCTTATGCCAATACCATACTATTTTCAATACTACAGCTTTGTAATATAATTTTAAATCAGGAAGTGTGATGCCTTCAGTTTTGTTTTTTCTGAGAATTGCTATGGCTATTCAAGGTCACTTGTAGTTCCAAATTTTAGGACTGTTTTTCTATTTCTATGAAGAATGCCATCAGGATTTTGATAGGGACTGCATTAAATATGTATATTGCTTTGGATAGTATGGACATTTTAACAATACTCATTCTTCTGATTCATATGCACAAGATATCTCTCCTTTTATTTGTGTCTTCTTCAACTGCTTTCATGATGTTTTATAATTTTTGGTGTATAAGTCTTTCACCTCCTTGGTTAAATTTATTCCTAAGCATTTTTTTTAATGCTATTATAAATGGGATTGTTTTCTTACTTTTAAATCTCTACTATTGGTGAATTTGCTTCATTCATTTATTTTGGAGGTTAGTTCTTACATAACATTTATCATTCTAGATGTATTGACACTTTATCAAAATGTCTCCGGTAATATTTCTTTAGTTCACTATTTTGTTATTAATATAGCCACTCCAGATCTCTTGTGGTTACTGTCTGCATAATGTATCTTTTCCATCTTTCACTTTCAACCTACTTATGTCTTTGAATCTCAGCTGTATATCTTGTTTTATTCAGTCTGATAATATCTGCCATTTAGTGGGGATGTCTAGTTCATTTATAACTAATGTATTTATTGATACAGTTAGAATATTTTATAATTCTGACAGTTATTTTCATTGTATGTCATGTCTTTTTTTTGTTCCAATGTGGCAATAAAATTATTACAATTTAAGTTTATATAAAATGGCAACATATTGGGAAACTAATGATTTCTCACTAAAGAAAACATGCAAAATATAGATAAATGAAAAAATGACTCATAATTCTGTCACTCAAACATAACTTCATTTAATATTATGGTATACTGTCTTCCAGTCTTTTAGTTTTTCTATTTATAGATGTTTGCTTATTTTTGTTTATTTTTTTACAGAGTTTATTTATACTATGTATACAATTGTTACACATTTTTATTATGTATATCATTTATATTTTTCATCTACTTCAACCACAGAAAAGATGTCAGCAGCAGAGAGATACTTGTAGCAGTTAAGTAGAGATCCTCTTGAAAAAGCTTTTGAATAAATGAAATGGTTCTGAATGGTCCTATTTTTAAAATAACTGTACTTGTCAAAAATTTGGATGTAAGAGGGTTGGGTTGAAATAAAAGGTGTGTGAGAAGCATTTGCTGCATCAGGAATGTTGGTGTTAATACACTTGATGTTAGTTACTATTTGTGAAACAAAACAAAGAAAAGGTCATGTTTGATAAAATTCACCTCTAAAATGGCTGGACTTAGTGTCTTGGGGGAGTGGTGTGAACTATTGATTATATATGTGTGTGCATATAATCTCACATAATATCATGCTTATCAATTTTATGGCATTCAGTCCTTTCGTCTGCTTCCCTATTACTGTTTTTTTTTTTTTTTGAGGAGTTTCAATAGTTTGGGAGGTACTGGTGGTTTCTGGTTACATAGATAAGTTCTTTTTTGCTGTTGTTTGTTTTTTTGAGGAGTTTCACTCTGTTGCCCAGACTGGAGTGCAGTGGCACGATCTCGACTCACTGCAACCTCTGCGTCCCAAGTTCAAATGATTCTCCTTCCTCAGCCTCCAGCTGGGATTACAGGCACGTGCTATCACACCCAGCTAATTTTTGTATTCTAAGTAGAGATGGGGTTTTGCCATGTTGGTCAGGCTGGTCTTGAACTCCTGACCTCAAGTGATCCGTCAGCCTCGACCTCCCAAAGTGCTAGGATTACAGGCAGGAGCCACCATACTCGGCCTGTTTTTGATGGGGCGTTTGCCAATTACTCTACGTGGTTTCATCAAATTTTGCTTTATGTGGTTAGATGCACACAAGTTCATGAATACATAGTGGCTGTTTATCTTTTTGGTGGAAAGTTCCTTTTATGATGACTACACATTACTTGTTAATTCCTATCAATCCTTTTTGCCTTAAATTCTTATGCCTGATATTAATATTAGATGAATAATCTTTTGATTAATATTTTCTTGTTGTATAGTTCCTTTTAAATCCTTTCCCTAAATTTTTGCAATGTTTTAACCATATAGCTTGCAAAGTTTTTTTTTTTTTAATTTAGTCTGAATGTGTTTGCTGTTTTTTTTATAGACAGATTGAATCCATTTATATGTCTGTGATTAACGATATCCTTGGACTTCTTTGTACGATCTCATTTGAGTTTCTTATTTATCATGCTGTTAACTTGCCTCTCTTTTTCTTTTTTTGCCGACTATTCCATTAACTAAATTTTCTCTAAGCCATGTTTTTCTTCTATAGATTTGGAACTTCCATATTCTATTTCTCTTATTTTAGTGAATACTTTTAAAGGTTTAACATGTATATCAGTAATGGATTTTGTCATATTCATGGTTGCCATAATCTTTTAAATTGCCTTTCTATATCTGAAATACTTTTCTGATTATAGGTCCTACCTACTCAGAATAGAATTCAGAACTCAAATTTCTTGCCTCTCTTGCAGTTAGAATGTAGACCTGTGACATAGGTTCTACTTACTAGATGATGTACCCTGGAAACATAAGGAATGTGAGGATACAAGCTCTGCACACAGCTTCTACTCTCCTGGTTACAAGATAAAGTTCCAGACACAGAACTGGCACTGATCCTGGGAGCAGGAGCAAATGAAGAAAAGTTGAGCTCCGGATATTTGGTGTTTGATAGAAAAAGCATGCCAGTTAGTTCTGGAATGGTTTAGAGTATTTTTTCTACAAGTTTAGCCCAGGATTGTTTTTCCAGCTCTCTCAATAATTTTGTTATAAATTTTAAAAATTCCTTCATGGATTCTGTTGTTTACAACAAAGAACTTTAACCAATATAACTTGTCAAAGTCTAAAGTGAAGGCATATTTCATTGCTTTTAAATAATTCTAAAATACTTTAGCTCAAAACTCCCACCTACCATCATCTACCAGATATTAACAGATGTTTTAATTTCACCTGGTTTTAAAATTCCAAAATACTAGCACTTAAAAAGTACTTTGATTCATGTTAACCAAGATATTTGCTAATTATTTTTTCTTCAGGGTTCAGCCTTTTTGTTGTTGGAGTATATTGTCTAGGACTTCTTTCAATGAGTATGTGTGCATCCTAAATTTTGAAAATGTGTTTATTTTGTCCTTTCTCTTGAAAGATGGTTTAGCTAGGTATAAAATTCTAGTATCCCAGTTTTGGTCTCTTAATACTTCAAAAATATTTTTCATCATCATCTGTCACCAACTGTTGCTGATAAATCTGCTGACAGGATGATAGCCATTTCTCTTAGGGTAATTTGACTTTTCTCAGTGGTAACTTTTAACATAATTTTGTCATGTTTGGTATTCTTTAATTTCACTGCTATGTACAGGTCTCAATTTCTAAAATTTATTCTGCTTGAGACAGAATACTCCTTTAATCTGATAACTCACATTTTTTAAGTCCGAAAATTTCTCAAACATCATCTCTGGTATCACCTCTCCTTCCTTCTCTCCTCCTGAAGCTCTTAGATACATGTTGGACCTTCTACTTCCATTCTCTGGGTCTCTGAACTTACCTTTGCTCCCTTTTTTTTTT